>NC_139042.1:104504470-104901970 GCF_965140915.1 Aythya marila
GGCTTCTGATGCTTTTTCTCTCCCCAACGTGATTTCCCAGTGGCAGATGCCAGCACTGCCTAACACAGATCCACCATCAATCAGTGTCTGGCATGAAGGCAAGTAGAATGAGGCACCTTCAGGCTATGCAGTGCTTCAGTCAGGATGTAGCTCATTGAAGTTTTCTCATTCAAGGGAATACTGTTGGAAGAGCAATTCCAGGTAGAGAAGCACATGCAGGGTCAGGTAACACAACCCACCATGGTAGAGATTTGTTTCCATCATATGACTCAATGCCTGAAGTCTTACATGTTGGACACCAATCTCTAGATGATAGGTTTAGCACCAGCTCCAGCATCTTCATAATGTTGCTCATACCTTGTCAAAAGCAATTGTGGTAGCTAACAGTCAAGTAGCCACCCAGCCACTCTGTCACTCCCCCTTCACAGTGGGATGGCGGAGAAAATAGGATGAGAAACATCAAGGGACGTGATGAAGACAAGGAGATCACTTACCAGTTACTGACGTGGGCAAAACTGACACAGCCTGGGGAAAATTAATTTAATTTACTGTCATTTAAAATAGATTTGGGTAGTGAGGAACAAAGACAAACAGCGAAACAACACCTTTCCTGCTCTCTTTTGCAGGCTCAATGTCTGCACTTCTGGCTGCTTTACCTGCCCAGAACAGTGCAGGGGGAAGCAGGGAATGGTTGTGGTCCGTACAGAGCGGTTTCTCTCTACCACTTGGCCTTCTCAAGCTTCCCTCCTGCTCTGCCTTGGGGCATCTCCTCCTCTGACCTTGGTGTTCCCTGTGTTGTACCCCTCTCTGTGCAGCATTTTGCCCTTTCTTAAATCATTTTTCCCAAGGTGCCGCCATCTTGGCTGCGGGGCCTGGCCGTGCCCTTGCGGTGGGGCCGTTGGGGCTGGCTGGGGCCAGCATCAGGCAGGCCTGGCATCACCTCACACAGCGGCCCTGCAGCACCCCGCTGCCAGCGCATGGGCACCTGCACCCAGCCTGTGCTACATAAGGATAGAAAGGTGAGATATCTCCTGCTCTGAGCCCAGTTTTCTCTCAGGTAATCCATGACTATATGTCCTGTTGAAATTCCTTGATTTTTCTACTGATGGAAATACAGCCACTTTTGTCAGTCTCCTGATACTGCTTTTTCATTAGAAAAAATGCGTGGTGTTTTTTTTTCATGATTTCTCCATGATGAGGAGAGAGAGTGCCTCTTCTCATTGTTATAGAGAAATGCAGTGATACCAAACAAACTTACTGTGTCTTTCACTGGTAACTTATATTTTGAAATATTTAACGTGCGACAGAAGCTATGTCTGTTACATTCACAGATACTTTTTCTCTTTGGCACCATATCATGAGTCTAAGGGGATGAAAACTAGATTTCCTTGTATGCAAAGAAGTGTTAATGGGATTTTAGAACTCCCTGAATTGTTTATAAATCTTTTCATAATTTAATACTCAAAACCTTAAGAATTACCTGGTCCATCGAGATACTAGAAAAAAAAAAAAAGAAATTGAACATCTGTTTTTCTTCGGTTTGTAATCCTGAAACTGCAGATGCCAAAAATAGTTCTGATACATTGTTTAACGTTTACAAAATCTGATCTACATCAGAATGAATTCAATGCAAGTAGGTTTCTTTGTTGAATTATTTTTCCACTGATATTAACCACACATAAATGGCCAGTCACCTGAAGCCACAAAGTTCATACCAAAACCTCTTCTGTTGAATATGAGCAACAAGGTGAGCAAGCAGGTTATGGACAGCCCAAGAGGAACGGATGTATTGTTGGCTCCCAGGGCTGCCAGCCTTGCTATGCCCAAATGGGCAGTAGCCATCTGGTTTGTTTTCTCAGCAGCTGGATTTCCTCTCTTTCCCAGGGTTACACAGCATCACTGCCAGCCTGCTAATATGGCTTTAGCATGGCAACAGTGCTAGAAATCCTCAAAAGCCCCAAGACTGTTCAAGGGCCAAAAATTTGTCCTGGAAAGAATGAAAATATTTGGGGGAAAGAATTTGTTTGCTTCCCTTTCTGTGATATTCTTCCCCAAAAGGTTTCCTTTTGTGCTTACAAAATAAAAAATATTTTGGAAGTTAAAAAGCAATGTCCTTCTCTCTTTTAAATTTCTAACCTAAATTTAGCATGTTCTGCCAGAGAATATGGAGGTATTTTCACCTTCAAGGTCATTGAAATATTCTTCTATTTGTACAAGAGCCATTCCCTGCAAGGGAATATAGTTCTTATCTGCATTAGATTTTTATTTTATTTCATTTTTTATTTGGGACGGCAAGACAATTTTATCTCCCCCTACTATTTTTTTTCCCCTTTTGTTGACCTAATTGTTTGTGGCACAGCAATACCACTTCTTTTACCTTTTCCAAACATTTCTGTATATATCTACATACACATAACAGAGAATGCAGATTTCTTTCACTGAGGAAAATGTAATCCTGATTTAACTTTATCACCAGGAACACGCAGACCTAACTAGTACTGCAGAGTCAGTCACAATGACAAGGAATTTAGGACAACTGTTGAAATGAAAGGAATATACATAGTGTCTGTTCACAAGGAATCAGGAAAAGACTTCCTGATGTCAAATATGTCAAGTTGCATCCCAGCTGGAACACTAACTACTGAGTGCACAAAATATTAACACCATTGCTCAGGGCAATGCAGGTTTAATGGAAACTGTAGGGATCTAAGGTCCTTTTAGAATATGCCTAGAAAAATGGGTTTGAATTTTATACATTTTAAAACAAAAGTTTAAAATTATAATATACTTTTAAACTCAGCATTTTAATTAGTTTTATTACATGTTTCAATTTGACCATAGAAGTCTTTTTTATTACCTTCTGTTGTTTATTTTCTGCATGACTACAGTAAGTTATAAGTCAAAACATTCAGCTTAACATAGTGAGCTCTGGTGTTTAAAGTGATTAATGAAATTACTTTTTTTTTTTTTTTTTTTTTCTTCAGCATTTCTCTGTAAGTCCTTGGTTTGTCACATAGAACATAAATCTCTGATACTCAGTTCACTGTGTAACTACAGTGTCCTTGGGGCATGGATCTTGTCTTATGTTAACCCTTAAAGTTTAATGACCATAATAAGTAGTCAGTGATTCATTAATGCTAACAATTACTTTTCAGAATTAAAAAAAAAATCTTGTAAAATGTTTCAAAAAGATTAACAGGATTTTTAAAACCAAAAGAGTAAGTTAAAAAGGTGTCTTAAATGTGTACAGACACCATTATATTGCATTTTATTCATAGAAGAGGAAGCTGAAGATACTCATAATGTTTGTGCAATCAGCAATGAGATTCTTTGCTGTTGCCTACCTAAATATCATTAAACAGCTTTATGTTTTGATAAATATGAAATCTTAAAATATAAATATTTTCCTAGTAAAGAATACCTGTCCTATTACTAATTTGTTGAACCTGTACCGGACAGATAATATTTCCTGCTGTTCTCCCCATTTATTCACAGTTTTCTCATTATTCTGCACCATAGCTGGGAGGGCTACATTTAGCCTGAAAATCTTTCCAGTGGTCACTAAAATCTTTTCATTCTTGCTTTTTGCTAGAACAAGGGCTATCCATGTGATCTCTGGAGACTTCTCTGGTGATCTGTGGATCTGAATGGCAATATAATTCTCATTCTATAATTCCCAGCTTTGTATTTGATTAAACAAAAGCTTTAAATAGTCCTTTCAGTATCTGTTTTCCAGATAATGAATGGTTGTGGTTGGTCCTGTGATCAGTCACTAATAAGAGAGGTAATCTATGTGGAAAAGGATTTGGTTTCACTTTGACACTTTATGAAAATGCTGGTTCACACTGTCAAGAATCAAGAATGCACTTGTTTTGGCTAGGTTAGGCAGTTTTTTGTTTGTTTGTTTGTTTGTTTTGAGATGGGATAAATGTCTTATTCTTCATTTGTAATTGCTGTCTCTTACTGCAGAGGCACTAAAGTGTGAACCTAAATCCATTTGGGATTGTCTCCACACAGAATACCCTTGGGCAAAGTGAAAAATTCCAGGAAAAGGCTATTAGTAATAGTAAGCAATATGCAGAGGGCAGTTTACTTTCTGTATAGCTGTTTGGCATTGTTTTTCATTTCAGACTTGCTCAGGAGTCATCAAAACATTAGGACTGGCAGTAAAGCATACTTAATTCATGCGCTTTGTAAACATTTTTCATTCGGTTTTGTAAATCATGGCATAGCCTACAGCTCTTCTGTTAAACTGGAAGCCAGTATAACGTGGTACAATTGTACCTATTAGGACACAAAACTTTATGCTCTGGATGTAACATACAGTCATCCATCTCTAAAATGCTCGTTGTAATTCTGAATGCATTTACAGGATTTGGGGAGTAATTTTGTCATCGCCTCTCATTTAACACTTACCCCTCATTTGCTTTTTCAGTCAGGCCTACTCTGAAACACTGTTCCATGTGACAATGATCTTTGATGAATTTCTGTCCTATTTTATTATACTCTAGAGCAATGAGCATGAGAGATATGGAGTGCCTTTCTAAAGGAGACAAAAGTACTGTACAAAATATGTTGATAAGGTATTCCACACAAATGCACTTTTAGGACATAGAACATTGTACATTATGCTCCTAAGGGACCAAGGAAATGATATAATCATCATACAGGCTTTTGATAGTTTAGTCAGTGAAAGAAAAATATCTGTAAACATGCTACCAAATTTACAGTTCATTGAAAGTGACAGAGAGATAAAAGAGCGACTAAAAATGATCTAATAGAATATGGAACATTGCAAGAATGTATAGCATTTAATCTCGTATACACAAATGCATGTAACATTTCTGCACAGTTAATGATCCAATGCTTAAGCTTGAGTGATAATGTATCATTGCTAGGCACATCTATGAATATAGAAGATAGCATTGTCTAATTAGGTTTGCAGTGGCTTGACTTTTTCATATTGATATTGGTAATGAAACTCTTTCCTACTTCTTTCTGTTTTAAAAATGCAGCTTTCATGAAATTACATTCATGTAAATTTTTATGGCTATTACATAAAACATTCTATTTATTGCTCCTTTTTATCTAGTTTAAGAAATTTATGGTATTTCTCTTTTTCTCTTCCCTTCTTCATTATTTTTTTCCCTTCCTCCTAAAGAAAAAAAAAAAAAAGGAGCTGAAAGTATTGTGAAATTGACTTGAAAGTTAAAGTCTTTCAAATAACTGGTCCTGTCATTGACAAATCTTTTTCTTCCACTCTGATGCATTTCATGGTAATTTAGAACAAGTTTCAGAAATTTTACAATAATAAATACAGTTCTGCTAAAAGCATACATTATACAAGCAATAATTTAAAACTGTTCATGACATCAATTATATTTTGTCATGGTGAAATATATAACACATTAGATTTTATCAGCACAATGAAGAGATACATTCCAGAATCATAAAGGTGGAAACCAAAATGGTTTTTCCTTTGCCTAATGGCTTTAATTGCAGGATACAATAGAACAAGGTGGCTCCTTTATTTAAAATTTCATTTTATCAACTGTCTATAACCTGTCATAGTATGCCCAGTGCATGACGGTTATATCATTCCATTCAGTTCCACCTCAACAGACTTGTGACAATATGCTAGCTGATTGTTTTCTTCTCTTTCTCTGGAAATGTGCAGGTTCTGTGTACTGTGGGTTTATTAAAATGCTGTCTAAGCTCCATTATGGACCAGTATTATCCATTATCCACTAGCTGTCCATCTATAGACTCATCATCCATCCATCCATCAATCCGTCCATCCTCTACCATTACTGTTTGTAATTTAGCAGAGTTCACGTAGTAAACAAAAGTGTTGAAATGTAAGAATTGTGATAGTGCTTCTTCCATGGTCTGGCAGATGTAGTTTGTATTTCTGTCTTGGGTCTGTGCCCGTATAGATAAGCTTTACAATGAATATTTTGACAAAAAAAAAAAAAAAAAAGCCTCTGGGAAGGCTTCATTCCCTGCATAAACTAAAGACAGTTTTACTATGTGAACATATGCAATTACTTTTGTAGTTGTTTCTGATGCATATAAATAAAATATACAGAGAAATTTAGCTAAACTCAGTGGTGGGTCAAATCACCCGATAGCTGTGCTACCTGAAAGTGACCTAGGAACAGGAATAGAAAGAAAAAAAAAATATATAAATATATATATATATATATTGCCTGTAATCAATAATAAAGGGAAAAACGGAAACACTCTATGACATGCAAGGTACCATTGTGCAAATTATAAAAACACTGTGAGGATTACATTCCCCTTACAAATGTTTCTTAATCACTTAGGAGCAAAAATCCCATTAGATTTTTAAAGTGAGAGAGAAGTGAGAGAGCAATTATGACCTTAAAGATACCAACAATGCTTTGCATGATACAGCCTACCTTGGAAGGTTTGGAAGGGATGTCCCAGAAGTGTAACTGCTGGGGTGAGCAACGTCCTCCTAGTGCCTTCAAAGCTCCCACATACTGCCTGCTGGTCATATGGCTTCCTCATTTTAACTTGCTTTGGTTTGGTGAGCTGGAGTCTGTTAAAACTATCAAACTAGCAAAATCCTCACTATATTAAATGTCCTTCCCATGACAAAAATGCCTTATATCTACTTTACCAGTGTGGCTACTTCAACATAGCCTTAGGAAAAAAACAACAACTTTAATGCAGTGTTTTTTACAGCAATAAGTGTTCAGATGTGTTTGAATGTATTACAGTTATATACTATGAATGTATAGATGTATTACAAATGGGATTTATAGCTAAAATGGTGGGAAGAAGAATGATAAAATATAAAAAAGAGAAGATAAAGGTGTGTTTCAAGAAGTAAGCAGAATAACTATGCTTATTTTAGCTTTCCTGAAAAGTCTATCTGTGAATTATTCAGTGAATATTTAGTTATGTTAGGTAGAACTAATATCACATCTCTCAGGTGTTCCCCATAACCAAGATTCAGACTAGCCTGTTATCATGGTGTATCCATTCATCCATGTAGTGTATCCATTTATCACCCTGGGGCTCTCAATAGCTCCATAACTTTTAGCACAGGGTATCATCAGGATATTTTTGCAGAAATGGACCCAGTGTTATCCAGGATGGGAGCACTGTATGTATATTTTTTTGTTATGAGGCTAGTACTTCAGCTGGAATAGAGCAATACAACAAGGCTCAATGACATAGTATGTAATGGAACTGGAGAGGAAAAAAAAAAAAAAAAAAAAAAAAAAAAACAGGTAGCAAGCAGTAAATAATTACTCACTATGGAAAAAAAGTGGTCAGTTCCCTTACAAGATGCATGATGGGACTACAAAAGGCAAGACATTCCTTGGCTATGTAGCTGTAAATGCATAAACAAAAAAATGGTACAAGGATATTGTCTATAATCTTTGTTATAAGATACACATATCAGATTTTTAGGAGATTTACAAGAGTTACTGAAGAAATCTTTGGAAACTGGTATCTCTCTTTGGACACAGTGGCGCATCCTAACATAATGGGGAAAATGAAATGTAAACTAATGCCAAGAAATTAAAATGCAAGTAGATTAGCTGGAAGACATAAGCTGTATTATACAAGATGAGAGCTCTAGCAACTACAAGCCTCTGATCTTGCTCAAACAAAAAGTTGTCTTCATTCCACCTGTAAAACTGTAAAAAGAAAAACATACCAATTTCCAGTTGTATGGACAGAAATAACACTAAATAGCCAGGCCTTGAGTGAGAGAGGGCAAGTCCAACTAGTTTGTAGACATTGACTCTATTACAGCTTTACCCTAGAAAACAAATTTGGTCAATTAGCCAATTCCATATAATTGAGATTGAAATTTCAATAGACAACAATGCAATGTTTTCCCTGGGCATCTGGACAGGGAACAGTCTATGGTCAACTTCAGCAGCACATCTTCTAGCATAAATATATTGACTTATGGTAAGGAAAGTTTCAGTGATGAATCAATCTTTGTTTGTTTTCCCTTACAACCTGGAAAAGATGGACATTTTAATTACTTTCAGATCCATGAGAACTGTTCTCATTGATTTTTAGGTGACTTTAATCTATGGTCCCAACTCTGCATTTAGCAGTTCTGAAGCTTTGAACATCATAGTACATTTCAAAAGTATATTAATAAATCTTTTAAATGTTGAAGACTTTTAGCTAATCATTAGCCATGATATGTTATACCAATCTGTAGTACTTGTTACTCTTTGCTGTAACATGCTTAGTACAGCATGTTACAGGCATCTGTTCAGGCATCTAGTTCAGGCATCTACAGCTACCTGAAAGGAGCTTGTGGGGAGCTGGGGGTTGGCCTCTTCTCACAGATAACTAGTGATAGAACTAGAGAGTGGCCTCAAGTTATGCCATGGGAGGTTCAGATTGGAAATTAGGAAACATTTCTTCTCAGAAAGAGTAGTCAGGTATTAGAACGGGTTCCCAGGGAGGTGGTGGATTCACCGTCCCTAGGGTGTTCAAAGAAAGGTTGGACGTGGTGCTTAGGGACATGGTTTAGTGGGTGACATTGGTGGTAGGGGCATGGTTGGACCAGATGATCTTGGAAGTCTTTTCCAACCTTAATGATTCTATGACTTTTAAATGTAAGCTTTAAGTGTTATCACAGTTTGTGTCTTGGGTCCTATATAGAACGAAGAAATCCTGTCCTCAATCTCTATACTTAAGGAGCCAAATTTAGTGTTGACAAAGCAGAGTCTCAATATATAGTACCTCAAAAGTGTTTAAGTTTAAGCCAGTAAAGTAAGAAAATTGTGCCATTAATATCCAGAAGTATCAAAATTACTGTACCCGTTACTTGTAAGCACAAAAGACCAATCTTGTAGGGAAGGCAGTTAAAAGCATTTTTTCATGTGTGCTTTAAGACAGCTCTTTCAGAAGTCTGTTGTTTCTTATTAATAAAGTAATAATTGTTCATACATTTCATATATTATTTAATCCTTATGTGTTGTTGTTTTTTGCAGCCAAATGATAGCTTGGTGGGATAAACTACCACTTTTTTTTTTTTTCCTTGCCTCATGAAAAAAGGTTGACATCACTAACCCTATTGAAAATTTTATTAACTAAAATCTGAATTAACATTTTCACAGATTGTATTCCACATAGAATACACTTCCATCCTAAACTATAAATGTGCCAGCATTTCCACACAGTATTTCAAAAAAATGAGAGATGAATCTCCGTGCTCTGCCTGAAATTGGTCAGAGGAATTGAACTACTTGTATACAATTTGAGACTGTATCTTACATATTCCAAAGGAAATGTGTTCTCCAGGAAGGCTATGCTTAGAAGATAGTAGTAGTAGAACTTTACTTGTTGTGATACTGTGCATGGGACTACATGTTACTAAGCCTGCAATGTTATGGTGTAATATAAAAGAATTTTATTTTTTTTCCCAAGGTACTGACACCAAAACCAGTATGGTAGTGTGGATCAGATGGAGAAAAATATTGTATTACTAGCCATTACAATAAGTTATGGTTAAACAAGGTGCTACATGTTACTGACTCTCAGCTGTACTATCAAGCAAAGCAAATTGATAATAGAAGATAAGAATATTTGGGGCAAAATATTATTTACAAGTATGCACAAATGAGACCAGTTTCTGTGATCTCAGTCTCGTCTTCCAATATGCCACTTCTAGCTTCTGCCTCTCTCACTTCCTAGGCATGCCACCCTAAATGTATTGACTGCATGGGCATTTTCTGTAAGTGGAAAGCCAGCATGAGCCAGCATCCTGCCTCTCTCCTGATGATCCTTCAGACTAGGCAGTTAACTACTCCCTTGGTTGTGCCAGTTTGCAACTGAAGCAATCTGTATGGAAGTAATCCTTCAGAATATAAATGAATATCTGTTTTTTCGCTCACAGCATTGTTCAGTTAACTGGTCAGCATCTCAAATGGTTAGACACGACTTAAAGGGTGATGAATTGAAACCCTAGACTGAGTGAAAACCGAGTCTGGAAGGACCATGGATATGAGAAGACTCTTAAACTGGGATAACCCCTAGAAAATGACTGGTGCATCTGTACCCCCACACATCCGCAGTGTGCCCAATAACAACACTGCAGCTCAGTGTGTGTAACTTCTGAGGAAGCTCCCTGTTCTGATGAGCCCTGTATACAATAGGATTAACCCTTAGGGTCCTGTGGGCAGGGTCCAGTGTTCCCTGGCCCTGTCTGCTTTTCCTCCAGCCCCGTTGCAGCTGGACTGTGTGTGCAGGTGGGAGCTGGGGCTGTCCCCACTCCCTCACTGTCTCTGACTTTATTGGGATTAATTCTGTCTCTTATGAATGAAGCAATTTGCATCATTTGCAATACAGATCAGCTGGCACTCTGACTTGTGGGCAGCATTCTCAAGTGACAAGAAAATGCAGTTAGTTGGAGTGATGCCCAGGTGGGCAGATATTATAGAAGGGTCTGTGAGTCCCTGCAGATAGTTTGCTGGCTGGCTCGTTCCTGAATCATTGTCAAATCCAGCTTCTGCATCACTACTTCTGAAATATGATGGCACAATAATGAGTTCTATTAGAAATAAAGGAGCAAAGTGGCAAGAGTAGTTTTGTATGGTAATTAATTTGCATCCTGTGCATTCTGCACTAGGCCTGCTGAATATTCTCTACACTGGAAGCTGGTGATGTTAGTTCTCTTTAGGTATTATCTACTGTCGCTGTTGGTTTAGGGAAGGGGCATGTATTCTCCATATTTATAAGAAGGTTCACCTAACCGTGGCCAAATAAATATTGGCATTCTTGTAGAAATAGTACCAAAGAAAATAGTAGACCAGTAATAAAATATGTCTCAGGAAGGTTTTAGCAAAATAATCCCAGATGGATTACAAACTATGAGTATGGTTTTTGAGGTTTTTTGAAGGCAGCATGGAATACCAAATTGCAATGGTCAAAATATATGTACCTTTTCCTGTAATATAGCTCCAGCACAAAAAGAAAATCTCTTACCATCTGAAGAGAAAGTGTAATTGAAAAATAAACCTATAAAGATGGTAAAGAAAGAACAGGTTTTACAGTTTTGCAGTTTATAAAAGACTCATTTTGAGTTGATAAGGATTCTTCAAAAAAACATTTCTTTTGAATACTCAATGTGAATAATGCTGTAAGATGCTAAACAGATGCATTGTTTTTCAGTGTTAAATCAAGGCTGATGCAATACAATCTCTGCAGGATATTGGAACATATTTTATTATTATTTAGAATAATAACATGTTTTAGCACTTTCTATCTTCAAAAGGCTTTGTATTCAAAATGTTCTAAAAGCTTTAATTAATACTTGTAACACATCCTCTGTAAAACTCTCCATGCCTTACCCTATAGGTCACAATCATGGTTGCCAAGACTGAGAACAAAAATGTGCATCTTTATTGTCTTTGTCCTACTTAGAACCAGTACTTTTCCGTTTCTTTCATTGTTGCATGTTGTTTTACTATTAGTCTGTGACTGTTTGGATGTGAAGATTTTACGTCTGGCAGCCTCAAACCTACCAAAATGTCAGTGTATGACCATTGTTCTCTTAGGCCGTGCTCATATTTTCCTTAAAATCTCTTACGTTGGAAACATTCACATAGCTGTGTCTGAGTGGGAGCAGTAGGATAAATAAGTAAGTGTATGAAATGGAAAACCAGTCTATTTCCATGGTAATTAGATATCAGTAGACCCTTCCCTTCCCTTCCCTTCCCTTCCCTTCCCTTCCCTTCCCTTCCCTTCCCTTCCCTTCCCTTCCCTTCCCTTCCCTTCCCTTCCCTTCCCTTCCCTTCCCTTCCCTTCCCTTCCCTTCCCTTCCCTTCCCTTCCCTTCCCTTCCCTTCCCTTCCCTTCCCTTCCCTTCCCTTCCCTTCCCTTCCCTTCCCTTCCCTTCCCTTCCCTTCCCTTCCCTTCCCTTCCCTTCCCTTCCCTTCCCTTCCCTTCCCTTCCCTTCCCTTCCCTTCCCTCCCCACTTTTTTATAATGCACATATATATGAAGTTCCTTGAACTTAATGGGTTTTCTGGTGTTCCTGTCAGAACTTCTGCAGTATGCTGAAGTCTCATCACTTCATCTTCTGGTAGGTTTGCAAGCTGTTTTAACTTTAGAAGGAACTGAAGACTCAGAATATTGTAAGAATAAGAGGTTTCTAGGTCTGTGCTCTTTCCTATGTGAATTTAATTCTCTACTGGCTGAAAAGAAGCAAGATGAATCTTTAAACCAACTAACTGTATCGTATGGAAGAAAAAATGTGTTTTAAAGTGCTTTCATTGAACATGTTGCTTTACTGTGCTTTTCAATAATTTTTATTAGATATCCATGAACTTCTGAAAAGGGGCTGCTTTGTAATCTTCTTTGTACAGCTATATCATTCATTTATACATCCCTGTATTTATAAATGGCTAAATAAGTGGGCATTAGCTCTGGGAGGATGGGTTTGTTACATTTTTCTACAAACACTTGTATTTATTTCTTGCAGTGGATGTAAATCACTTCATGTGCATCTCTAGAAGTGTTAGCACAGTATGTCACTATAATTAAATTGGCCTTATCTGTTGTTTTACATTTGCTGAGATTGCTTATAACAGGAGTCAAACTGGTTCATCATCTGTTGTAATAAGTTCTAGGCCAGGACTGAACACCTTATGCAAACAGGTATGTGCCACACTTCAAAAAATGTTAACAACTGTGATGATGCCAGTCAGCCGTTGTACAGTTACTCTCCTATTCCTCCATAATCCTGACAGCAAGCAGAAGTCATTCGTTCTCATATCTACCCTATGTAGTTAAAGGTGACAGTCACTCCTGTTGGATACAAACTTTTAAGACTGGTTGCATAACCACTTGGAGCAACACTGTTGACTGCTATGTGGTGAAGTGCCAAAGAGGATCTGTAAAGAAGGAAGGAGCAAGCATCTAAAAACATGGCTCTTCATAAGTCAATCTTTCTTTTCAGATATCTTTGAGAATCCCTCAGCCCATCCATAGACACAGGAAGAAGCTAGTGCTAGCACACAAATTTAAACCTGCACAGCATTAGGACTAAAGCCCAAGTGTGAAGTATTTATGATGAACTTTACCTGAACTGATTTTAGTTGCAATTGTCAAGATTTTCTTACTTCTTCTTTCTCTCTACCCCTGCTGAAATACTTCAAAAAAGATTAAATATGTAGTCCCTGGCTTTTATGGCCAGTAGGAAGTTTTTATCATCACCTAAGATGTGAGCCCTTTTTATTGCAAGCAGTTAGGCCAAATTAATCCCTAGTTTTAAGCAATCAGTTCCTAGTTTTAGGCATTTTGTTGTTTCCTAAATTGAAGCATAGGTACCTTGGATTTTCTGTAGTCTGTGGAAATAAGCAGG
Source organism: Aythya marila (assembly GCF_965140915.1). Taxonomy (NCBI): domain Eukaryota; kingdom Metazoa; phylum Chordata; class Aves; order Anseriformes; family Anatidae; genus Aythya; species Aythya marila. The sequence continues at coordinate 104,517,844 of NC_139042.1, forward strand.
CACAAATAGCCGCTGCAGGAAAATATGCATCATCCTCAGGAGTCTAATGGATATAAAACTGGCCCAACAATTTCCCTCCTAACTTGGACACCAGATTTAAATACACAGACAGGATGAGCCTTGACTGCCCTCATTTAGTCTGCCCTTCATGCCTGCATTTTTCAACTCTCCAGTCTGCTCTTTCAGTTTAAACCTTGTGTGTTGATCCATGTTTATACAGAGCTCAGCTGCTTTGACAGGGCACAGATTAGCCTTGGACAGGACTGATTACAGGGAGACAGGATATATATGTACATATATATATACGTATGCTTCTGCACAGCAAAACTCATGCAAGTAGCTACTTACATAAATGATACAAATAAGGATCAAGTCCTACACTAGAAGGTACTTCCAGTGTTTTTCTAGCCAATTTGTCCTTCCTGTCTCTGCTATTTTAAGAACTTGCTGTAGAAGGAGCACTTGATTTCTCTTATCTCTTCTATACAGGCTATAATTAGGATTAGCAGAAGTGTTTTACTTAATGTTGCAGTAGTTCTTGTGTACAGCACTCATATCTTAAGTATAATTAACACTGTATAGCTCCCATTAGTGTTTTTAAGCACTTAAAATGTACCATAATGGCCGAAACTAAAGTTGTCATTAAAGGGCCATTGCTATTTATTATGCTCATAAAGTAGACACTTTGCTACAGAAAAATATATCGTTCGGTTCCATTTAGAAAGCAGTAACAGACAGCAGCATTAGTGATGGCACCCACGGGATTAAAGGACCGCTTTAAATTGATCCCATTCTTATTTCACACAGGAGTCAATAGGGAAATCTAAAAGCAAGTGACAAATCATTGCATTGCACAGCATAATTCTGATTAGATGAGTTATGTAGGTGAGCAGGTTTGTTGTTTTTTATGGACATTCCTTTCTGTAAATGCTTGGCATTTTTTTGCTGTCTGTAGTTTCCCTATAAGTGCATACTGTATTTCATAGTTCAGTTTTATTACATATCAGCTTACATATTATGTTGTTTTAAGCAATTATAAAAAGGAAGACATTTTATACCCTCTTCATTATATTTTGGGAAGGAGGCCAACTACATTATTAATAAGAGGATCTTGCAAAACTCTTTTCCTAAGCACTCTTGATTAGGTACACAAAGCGCTAAGCAGGTTAGGTTTCTTATTGCCACTGCTTCATTTGGCCCACTTGGTGATTGAATTACACAGACTATATATGAGTCATATTTTCTCATATGCAATAATAAGACTCTCTCCCCTACTTTCATGGCTCCTTCTCTCCAAAGAAGTTAATCTTCTTTCCCAACTGCTTTGAGGATACATTTTAGTCACAGTCCAACTGTTGGAACAAAACATGAACCATTTATAGCAGTAAACAATTATCACTGAAATGAGATAACAATTTAATGGTCTTGCATGATTAATGTCCTACATAAATTCTTTATGACACAGAATTGAAAGATGATGTTATGAATGTATAATCAAAAGTCAATAGAACGTGTCACCTTTTGGTTAGTTTCTAAGGAAACAGGCCATGCAATCAGTGTTTTCATAATAATCACAGGTTCATAACAAAACCATCATATATTGTCCTTACTAAATTAAAATTCCAAAGGTGCGGTTGTTGGCTTCTTTGGCTTTACTGCCAATTATGCACACCAGAGGTCAATCCAGTTAATGGCATCCCTAGAGTCTTTTTCATGTTTGTGATCCAGGGCCAACATTTTCAAATGTTGGTACCTACATTTAATTTAAATCATCATCTCTTTCTAGGCATATAAATAAGTGGTCTGTTCTTCATAAATGCTTATTATTCACAGCCAATTCTGACTTTGCCATGTTGCTCCAAGGTGAATAAATATGTGTTTAACATCTTTGAAGATCAGGAAAACAAACTTTAGAATTCCAAATATGATTTCTATGCATTTTTTTGTTCAAAATGGGAAGTCTAGTGTTGCATTCTTATGTTATACTCATACAACTTAAAGAATGACTAAAATTTGGAAAAAAATCATTAAAAAATCAGTGAAAGCTGTGAGGCATCCAGCATGTTTTAAGATCAAAGCATTTTTATTTTTTTTTTTCCATTTAGTGCATTTATGAGATTAAGTTTATGCTTATATTAAAGAAAAATAAAGTCAGATATCTGTATTTATGCAGCTTCCAAAATCATTTACCTTAGTGCATAATTTTGAATCTCTTCCTTCTTCCTCCTCTACACATAAAATAATCTTTTACTACAATAACAAATAAAATAGTGCTTGTGTGGCCATCTTGCATGGTCTACTGAGGCAACAGAGAGTCTTCTGCTGATTTCATTGCAGGTTTCTTCTTGTCAAGCACGGGAGTAACAGGAAAGGTTGTCTTTCATTGTACTGAAGAATCTTGCTTGTTCCAAGGGGTTCTCATATTTTAAAAAAATTATGTGGTTGTCATTGTGTCATGATGATAAAAAGAGAGAGAAAAAAAATATTATTTCCTCTATTTTTATTTTTTTTGAACCATGACACCTACTAAACACATAGAAATTCTCTCCATAAGATTAATATATATTTGTCTATAAAACATGTTTCCTACTCTTACCTCTACTGTTTCATCAGACCTGTGGTGTCTTAAGATAGCCTAAAGTTTAACTAAACTAAAGTTTAACTCACTAGTTGATGATTCCTCAATCCTTAGGTAGGTTCTTGGGTAGAAGGACAAAGGAGGCAGGGTGTTACTGCATTACAAACATTCCCACCATCTGAAACGGGCAATTAATATCATGGCTAGAAAGCAAATGTTGAACTGGTACTCTGAAGTTAAGGAAGATGAATAAAAAAAAAAAGTATAAAATGAAGGAGAAAATGACATAAGCCAATTAGGAGTATAAGTAATAGATGTATGAAGCTATATGAAAAAAAAAAAAAAAAAAGAATTTGTTTCCGGACCTAGAGTGTGTCTGTCTGCTAAAAATATATTCCATAATTTTCAGCTGGAATTAGGCCAGCAAGGTGTGTTCCCAGAGCTAATGTCTTTTGATAGACAGATCAAGGGTCATGTTCCTCTGACATTTACAGAATTCACAACCTAAATTAACTAAACAAATCATTTAAAAATGGTGCTAATACTTTTGCAGCCTTAAAGAGATTCATAATGAATATGTTACAAATCTGAAAGTAGCAACAGAAATATTGTAGGTAGTCATTTATTTTTTGGTGGTTCTGCTTGTATATTTCCGAGTGATTTCTCAAATTTAAGTTATCAGTCAGTACACAAAAAAGCTTATTGATCATTTATAATCACAGTGACATGAAATAAGAAGTCAGAACACCTATTACTGTATTTATAGTCTACCACTATGAAATAAAATATATCAATAAACTTTGTTCATTAATCCCAATGGAAACTGGGACTGTGTAGGAAGGTCAGTAGCATGCACATCTGATAGGATGAAAATATGTACCTGTATTCTAACAACAGTGTGACATAGTATTTTACAGTTTTATTTATTATGTCATTAGTAGGACAACTGAGAACTTGTTTTTCTTCTACTACAAATATGCGGTTTCCTTTTTAAGTTGATGATTTCTGAGGGAAACAAAAAATATATGTTTTGCCATGATTGTTTTGTTTTCTGTTGTGGAAACTTAAGTTAAATATTCTGTCTGTGTCAGTTTCACTTACTGTTTTTACCTATTGGAGCTGCCACAGCTCCTCAATGCGCTGCAGTTTAGGAGCCCCATATCCTATTCTGCATACATTTCTGGCTATGCTATATCTGTCCTTTTGCTGAGAGAAATTAACCTGCCATAAGCATCATCTTATGCAGCATAGGAGATGTAATTCGATCAAAGAGCTTGGCATATGAAGAAGCTTGAGCATCAAGCCCTTGATGTTCAACAAGTGGTTCTAAATTGATTCAGAACGAAGTGATCTGACATACAAGCATTCTGAACCTTTCCTTTGTTTAAAAGTTTGGGACTTTATGTCCTGAATCAGGAGTGTAAGAAAGAAATTCCTATTCTTGTCCAGTTCTTGATTTAAGAGAAGTGTACAATAGTCTAGTTATGACTGAGACAGATGATGAAAGTGAGGCTCCCTGATACAGAATTTGGTTAGCAAAAAGTAAAATACGTCAGGGTAATCAGGCATTGGAATGGGCTGTTCTGGGAAGTGATAGAGTCACCACCCCTGGAGGTATTTAAGAGACATATGAACAAGGCACTAAAGGACATGGTTTAGTGATGGGACTCAGTAGGTTGAGCTGGTGATTAGACTTGATCTTGAAAGTCTTTTCCAATCTAAATTATTCTATGAGCCCTCAGTATTGCATAAAAAGTCCACCCAATGTTGCAGTAAGGATCCATGCAAGCAAACCATTTATGCATTTAGTTTTCTTGAATTCATGGTATGTCATACTGTAGATTTAGAACATGCAAAAAATGTTTAGTCTAACTCAAATCAATTCTGTTTGAGAAGGAGTATTGGGTTCCAACTAACCTGAAATGAGATTAAGGTATTGGGAATTGCTCGTGTCTGTTGATTACTTAGTACTTTGTCCTTTTTCCTTTAATGTGTTTGTATTTTCTATCAGTTTACTAACATTTAATTAGTCAACTATATAGTATCAGACTTTAGAGGATTTCATAAACCATCTTTCCTGCATTCAGTCTCCTTACATCTCCATTTTAGATGTGGGGTAGTAAGGGAACTGCCTGATTACTACTTGATCCCATCGGCAAAGGTAAATTGGTGCGCAGGCCTGGCTTTGTTGTATAAGTGCTTTCTTCCTTTGGGTACTGGAAATTTCTAAAAGCTTTTATAGTTATCTCTCAAGCTGATTTTTGCCCATCTTGTAGTATGCTGTTAGAACATCTATTTTATGTAAAGAGTTCTCTTTTCAGTGAGGGTTAAATTATCATAGTTTTGAACAGTTTTCTTGATTAAAGTGATGGTGCCACCTCATTACCCCTGCATGTGCCTGGTGAATTCCACAGAGGACACACACTTTTAGAGTGCATCAGCCAGGTGGGAGTACGTGACTCCCTCCTCACCCAGATCCCTCTGGATAGGCTCTTGGGTAGGTGGCTCTGTGATACCTGAGCCTAGGGGACAGGGAATGTCAGAGACTGGCTGTCAGTGTCTCAGAGACCAATTTCTTTCTTCTCCTGGAGGAGCATTTCTGAATTTTAAATGTCATGATTTTTTTTTTTTTTTCTCAAAGCTTTGCTTTCCTTTTCCACCAAAAAGGTGTTTTCTAGGTGTTCCAGGTATAAGCCTCCTTTTCAGCAGTTCTTTCACCTCTGCTATTTCATAGTTTTATCAATCCTTTTCTGACAGTGTACTATTTTATACCATCAAACAGCCAAAAGTAAAATATTCCTGAAGTGGTCTTCATTATTCTTCTCATCACATCCCTCCTTGTGACAGTTTTGTTCAGACTCCATGAACCTGTTTGCAGTCCCCTTTCTGTTGAGACACCAGACGTAAAACAGACTAAATCAACCACTCAAATATTTTTCCTCCTATTATTGTTTTCCCCTATATGGGAGGGAAAAAAAGACAAAATAAAACTAAAACAACAAAAAATGAAACAGAAGTAGGAAAAGAAAGGAAAACTTCTGTTTCATTTGATTCAGTAAAATCTTCAGTCTCCAAGAAATTAGTTTAATAGTTTTTGCCCTGGTTTTCTAAATCTCTCCTGAAGAGATTAAATATTAAAATATCTGGAGTTTCCTTATATTTGTCTCATTATTTCTCTCTACATAGATGGAGTACGGTAGAGTCATTTTTTTGTCTGCTGTAGTCATTGGCAAATTTCCCATAGGAACAGGATTTCATTCCCTGAATCTGGCTGAGAGAAGGTAAAAAAAGGATGGCATAAGTGGATTTTTCAAAGGTTTGACCTAACTACCTTCTCCTAAAGTCACTCTCTCATTTGAAAGTTAAGCCACTGCCGAAACACTTTTGGAAATTGTATCCAAAGACTATATTAGTTATTTTTCACTATTCTATTGCAGTATGAAATAGAACTCTAATGAGAACTATGTTTACCATTATCTCAAATATTCTTACAGTGACTGGATGTTAATATTGCATGTAAATTAAAAGTCTAGTTGCTCCAATTCTAAGGGTGACTTTTTCCTTTAATTCAAACATCCTAAAGATGTAGAAAAATATGTTTACCCTTTCTTGTTCGCCTTTCTATTCATATATGTATGTGTGCACATTTAATAAGTGTTGTCTATGGATGAGTATAATCTATGCTGTAATGTGTCTTTTCTGACAATATTCTCAAAAAAAAAAAAAAGGAAAGACTTCACAGAGAATTCTTCAGGTGGGCAACTCTTTAAAAAGCCTGCAGCAAGTTGGCTAGAATGCGTGTTTATAAAATATATAGGTCCCAAATTTTATAGGTGATTACATTGCTATTAACTATACAAAAGCAGGTGAGGAATGGGGTCCATATGTCTTGTTTGATTATCTTTGAGAACTTATTTTCTTGAGTTAATTCTTAGTTTTTAATGGAAAAAAATGAAAAAAATGGGGGTTGCTTCTCACAAATAATAATTAAAAGTATTTACCACATAAAATAGTCTTTTTTTTTTTTTTTTTTTTTTTCCAGTGAGTAACAGTTTAGAAATAAAATGTTATCGTTGTCTTACAAACAGCCAATAAATTGCTAAACCATCTCATATGGCCTTTATTTTGTCCACACTAGCATATCAAAAGAAAATAACTCAAGCATTTTGGAGACCTAGTTATTGGTTCGTTTGATAATCCCATCATCTGCCTTCCTGGCTGATTTTCTTTAAGAAAGGAAGTTGGTTTTAGAGATTGAGATTCTCTTTTGATCACTGCACCTGTAGAGAAGTGATGCTAAAGAAACATATGTGTTGGGGCTCACATTAGGGATAAAATTAACATTATGACATGTACTTAGTGACTGTTGTCATTTGGGGGCTAGAGCGGGGAGTCTGGAGAGCATAAAGATCTGTACTCTTCTTCTGGAAGTAATTGCAACATCTGTAGAAAGGAGTTCAGCAAGAATTAGTAAAGTAGAATAAGTAATAATAAAGTCATACATATGGTGTGAAGGTGACACAGACAAATGTATTTTCAGTCCTAGCTGTACTATTTCTGACCCATTCTTTGCTGACTAACTCAAGTGACAAGAGACTGAGCAATAGCATATGTGATTATTATGCACCATGTAGAGTTCAGAACAAAGCATTAATAATTGGCATGCAGTATTGATTTGTTTGATCTAGGAATAAAATCTTCACCAGATTTTCTAATGCCTGAGTATGACTTTGAACAGTTTTATTAGTACATATTAAGTAAAAAAACTTCATCTGTCTGAAAGATTAGCCTTGGGTGGTACAAAGCTGATGCAGTAAAGCTTACTGCAGGAAGCAGCAGCATGGAGGAGTGAGTGATTTGGCTAGTAATTGTAAAGACAGGCTCAAAGTGAGACTGAGGCTATTCCTTTATATTTCATCTCTCCTACCATAATAATCCAAAACTTTGACTTTCTCAGTATAAACTAGTCCCATTTCAGGAAAGAGTTTATAAGGTACACTAAAACTGAAATGATTCACTGCATATAAAAGCCTCTGAGATTTCATCTTCTGTTGTACTTATTTATTAAAAATTGCCCTAAAAAGCTATTTACTTTGTTTACTGGGTACTCTTGACAGACTTTTAACCACTTACTTCCTCTATCAGGATCAGTTAGCAGCCCGTTACTTTCATGGAATTAAGAAAAACAGGAAAAAAGAAAAAAAAAAAAGAAAAAAAAAAAAAGCCTTGACTGATTAAATTTCATCTTCAGTTATATCAGTATGAAGTTGCTGTCCATGTTTCTTTGTCCTGTTTTTTACCCACTCCTGTCCTACTTTTTCACCTGCATGTACTTTTATCTCACTCTTCCACTGACAGTGCATATGGTAATGTTTTCTCCTACAGACTGTTTCTGCAAACACTAATGCTTCGTAACTGTTGACCTGCAAACAGTTCACTGATCACCCAGCAAAAAAGCAGTTCTGGTATTGGAGTCTCTGGGAATATATACACAAATTAGAGATGGCTCTTCCAAAAAAAAAATTGGTTTTGCTTAAAACTTTGTGACTTGTAACTGGCATTTGTTCAGGGCACAAACAAGTTTTCCATTACATAATAGTCTCAGGAAGGACTTATTAATAAAAACTGCACTAAAAGGACTCAGTAGTGCTTCATATAGTGTTCACTTGAAATACTAGAGAGTCTGCCTGAAGCCAAAGTAAACATGCATTCGTGTTTTTCTCAGAAAATTTATTTACTTTGTCAGTGATGGCAAATCTCTCATTCCTGTCAAATTAGACAGTCCCTTTGGCAGGTCACAATAGCCATGGTGGCATTATCAATAATTTTAAAAGGTCATCTATCAGAGAATGTGTGTTGTAGGTAATAGAAAAGGAGGAAAAGACGACTTCTTCATATGCTTGAAGAAGTAAAAGTGCTACAAAAAAGCTGACAAACTTTAAGAACAACAGTTTGATTTATTTGTATTTTACAAACCATATCAACGCCTGCACAGTTCTAATCTGGTCAAATAAGACAGTTGTTCTTTATCTGTTCTAGATCCAGGCCCCATTCAGAGTCTTTTCCACAGCCTTCTGTGGGACTGGAATTGGTCCCCGCATAGAGGAAGGAGTTCAAAAAAGCTAGAAAACACCTTTGGGTTTAAAAAATTTTTATTCAAATGTGTGTTTTGTTGTCTGAACATGCACTTTGTTATTTGGAAGCAATTCAGTTATTCTAGCTTTCATTTGTCTTAAGCTGATAGGGAAAAAAAATAGAAAAAAAAAAATCTTGCAAATCCTCCAAAAGATCCTATTACTACTTTGGTGTTTATTGAGCATGGGAAGTGTGTCTGGTGCTTTACAGATAAATGTGATCAAGTCTTGTATCCAAGTGGCTTACAGTTTAAATCTGAGAGCTTGGCTTTCTATATCAAATACATGATCTTTTATGAGTATGTATTAAGAACCAAAAACAAATCTAAATTTTTTCTTTTAAGATTAATAATTATTCTGGTAGATATTAGTAAGTGTTGTTTTTGTTTGTTTGTTTGTTTGTTTTCCCGTGAGGAATGCAAGGTAAGACAGATGAAGCCAAAAGATTGATCATTTTTCATACCCAGGGAACAGTGTATAATTTAAAACCTGTTTTTGTTTTGTTTTGTTTTGTGTTTTTTTTTGTTTGTTTGTTTGTTTATTGTTTTTTGTGTGTGTGTGTGTGTGTTGTTTTTTTTTTCAGTACATGAAAACAGTGAAACCTTATCAAAATTTCAGTCCAGAAATTTTAGACATTTTTAGAAAATAAAGCAAGTACTGTCCTTTTAATTGAAAAATCCACACTGACATCAGTAGTTATCAGTTCTGTGTGTGATGATTGTCAAGGCACATGGAGTATTCCATGAGTTTGTGAAGAAAACGTGGAAAACTATGGTCAATTTCTTTATGATGGTTGCACTTTCATGCCCAGAAGACTCCTAGCTCAGATGCATATGAATGAAATTCTCTGTGCACTCCAGTGTCTCTCCTTTAACGGGTAGAAAGCTCTGTTTGTTGAGCCCCTTTGCATGATGCAGAAAGACTGGACATAGAGAAAATGTGAAGTTTCTCATGTGGCGTGGATCTGAGGCAGGGCAGCATGGACCTCAGTCATTTCAATAGTCTCCTGGCACAGCAGGAGAAAAGCATGACAGGGGGGTTGGCTGGCAATTCAGGTTTACTCAGGAGGCAGTTCCAGGGCATTGCTGCTGATTGTGTAATTTCTCTACAGAAGTTTGTGTTTTAAGCTACAGGGATGGTTCGTTAATAACAAATAACTCCAGCTCACACTGTGCCTATTGCTTTCTCAGTAGCTGGAATATAAAAATACTTTGGCATTGCTTTCTTATTCTGAGATTCCCTACTGACAGCCAAAATGCTGCGGTCTCCGTTTTCCTGTCATTGTCAGTGGTGCATATTTAGGTGTTGACTTAATGTCCAGTTAAGTTTATGGGAAGACTCTGCAGTGTTTGCTGGCTTTAGAACAGAGAAAAGAGAGCCAACACTGGATCTTCATGAGCTAACAGAAAATCAATTTTAATTCCACAGCCTGGAATTATTGGGGTAGAAATAAAGTTGTTAAATAGCCTTGCTTGCTCCAAGGCTAGCAATATGGAAGAAGAACTGAAAAGAACAATTTTAACTTTGGTTTGCCATAATTGTTGTACTTACCTAGGTTATATTGGACTCTCCTGTTAAACTAATACAGCTGGTATTTCTAAGCATGTGTATTTTCTCATGGAAAGAAATGTAACTATTACTCTGGTAGACAAATGATGCTGGTACTTTCCTTCTCTAATGAAGAGTAGTTACAGTTGGGTACCACAGCACCATCTTTAAAAACGTCCAGTGAAATATGGACGTGTAAACTTTATGTAGTAACAATAAATTAATGTAAAATAAACACTGAAATATAACTTCAAAGGAGGATGGAAAAACAAGGAAGGCAGCCCATGGGCTGGGCTGGGCTGAGGATGGGGCCCAGCTTGTCTGAAGCCCCAACAGCCCCCCGAGCTGGGTTTGGTAGCAGAGCTGCCCAAGCCCTGTATTTGTGCAAAGACTTCTTAAAGTTTTCATTAGAGCCCAAAGGTCTTTAATCGAAGGAGTAAAAAGCCCCTTCTTAAGACTCATACTCTGCTCTTTTGAATCAATGACTTCTCTCCTTGGAAGTTCATCTCAAAAGCTGACAACTTCTTGTGCCAAGGAATAAAGTTCCACAGTGTTGTACCTTAGAGTTCGTAATGTGAGAATCTTACAAAGGAAACCAGAAGACACTTCTGTTCTTATTTTGCTTTAATTTAAGAGGCAAACCATTAAAATATAATGTAAGTTTTTAGATACTGTGCCAGCTTTCTATTCCTATTATATTAAATTGTTCAATTTGTGTACACTCTCTGAATTAACCACTGTGGGTTATAAAAGGGCAGTAATCAATAAGGCAGCTCATTATCTATGATACTTATATGATACTATGATTATCCTGTTGCTAGTACTTATGCCTTGGTCTAACCAAAGCATATTAAAAAAATGTCCTAACAGGACATCTTATTATCACTCTTATTTTTGCTGTTGAGTTTTATTAGAAAATCATGCTACTCATCTGAACTGCCACAACAACAGCATTATCCCTAGGGCGTTTTTTCATATCAAGGTTAATTTAAAGTGATTAGCATAAGCACTACAGATGTTGCTATGGGGATAGGAACCTCACATCTACTGTGATGGACATCACATGATTGCTGTTACAGCTCCGGTATGATTGGATTATTTGTTTTAATGTCATGCGAAATAAGTCACATGATGAAGATCAGAATCTCCTTAATAGCATTTCATATTCTGGAAATCAATCACCTTTTCTCCTTTTCTCAGTGTTAAAAGTGCCTGAAAAGCACATAAAACAGATGTCTTTGGTTTGCTGCAGCTTGTATCTGACTGGTGAAATCCACCACTAGTGACTATACCTCTATCTGAAAGCCAAGAAAACAATTTGGTGCGTTTTACCATAATTACAAGTAATTTTAAATAACCTGGATTAAAGTACTAGCATTAATGAAATTAGATCACAGTTTGTAATAAATCCATATATTGAATGCCTACAAAGTCGTGTATTGATGGTTGATCCCAATGCCATTAAAGTCAGTGGGAGTCACCTTGCTTGCCTTAGTAGGCAGCTTTCAGTTCTCCACCCTCAGTTCAATCACAGGAATATTCTAATGTGTAGCATTGTGGTAGGGAGAAAAAGACAATCATTTCCTAGGGATTCAATAAGGACAATAATTAAAATGTAGAAATGTGGCATATTTAAAACATTAATTTAAATGCATTTCTTAATAAAGAAACTGACTCTCATAATTGTGGACAATGGACTATGATTAAAAGAGTCTTTAGCAATATCATTTTTGGTGGAATGGGATGGCTTTGAGATTTACAAAAGAATACATTACAGTCTTCTTGGTTCTGTGTTCTCTTGGAGACCCTTTTCTTTCACCACTGACTGCCTAGGCAATGAAAGCTCCTAAATTTGGTCTTCTAAATTACATCTAGAACGTATGCTAAAGTAACTTCAAATACAGCTTATTAACCTCTCCTCCACTTTCCTCTCATGTGATTATTGCTATGACTAATGTTTAGATTTTATATCTACAGTTTTCTTATTTCTAATAAAGTAGAAGCAGTTAATTGGGAAACTGTTCTGAATAGTGCTTCCACTTTCTAGATAATTCTGTCTTTGCTATGTGATTTAGTTTTAAGCATACCAATGTTATTCTATACAGTTAGATGTACTGAAAATTAGTAAGAAAAAGGGAACATGTAAGGAAGATCTTTGAACGTACTGAGAATAACAAAGAATATCTTAAGATCACACTTTACTTGCTTGAACACTGACTTACAGAACTCTCACTTCTACTTTAAAGGTGGAATAAAATTGTTTTTAGATAGCACCTTTCATCCCTCAGAGAGTGTCAGAAAGTAATTAGAGAATGATATTATCATACTCTGATGAAAGGCGATAGGTAATCATGACATTAGCAGTTTTTCAAGCTTTGGTTCATGAAATGAATTTCTTTGGCACGTTAGCTGAAATTCTGTGGGAATACTGTCCTCTTTCCACAAGAGGTATTCAGATCTTTAATTTTCAAAAAATAGTCACCTGGGAGGGGCAAGGATTCAGTTTTGTGATCACTGAAATGGGAGAAACATCAACAACTCAGTACTCAGAAACACCCTGAGTGGTGAAATAAGCAATATACTACACTCAGATCACAGTGGAAATGTTGTGTCCATTGAGCAGTTCAGTTCTTTGTAGAACAAGCTGTACAGTGTTTGGCTACACAGACAGTAAGTACGCTATAAAAAGTCTGCAAATTGATGCATTTCTTTACAGTCCTGGCCCTTTCTTATCACCCGTACTGGTGCAAAGAAACATAATACTCAATTCTTCACTCATATTTATATCACTATTGTTTGTTTTAAATGTAAATAAATACAATATATGGTGATCTTAAGGGATGGGGTAGTTTTGTTTATAACAGCAATAAAGCAAAATAATTGTTCTTGACTGGAATCTGAAGCAAATTCTACTGTGTCTGCAAAACAGAGAATTACTTTTGTTCTCTTTATCCACATATACAATTCCACTTCTCCAGAGATAAGTTCATGGACATGGATTCAAGCTTTTCTCCATGAACAGATTGCTGTAGTATCTGAAGTAGATAGAAAGCATTGAGAAATGAAAGTGTATGTGGGTGATTTTATTTTGCTGAATGCTACAGTAGACCAAAGTCCTTAGTTCTCCTCAAAAGGTCCTGAAGGTCAAAAAGTCAAAAGTCCTGAACTCACTAGTGTGTGTTCCTTATGTGGTGATAGGTAGTAGTGCATTAATGCCACTAACAACAATAAGACTACGAAATAACACACAAGTACAGAGGCTTGAGTTTACTTCTTTTATTTTGAAATTGTTAATTCTCACAAGATTCTTCCAATAACATAGAATACAAAGCAGGATGTTAAACACTTTTGGTGATGAACGTGTTTGTTTTTTTTTTTTTTAATGGAAAATACTTCAAGAATGATTCACTGTAATGTCAATCTGATCAACAGCTATGATGACACATTGCTGTAAAACTACAGTTATTAAAGCAATAGACCACACCCAAAGTATTTCTGATTAAAAATTTGTAATTATTTTAAAAAGATAATCACTTCCCTTTAGGCAAGGATAGATACTTAAGATGCTAATTTTTCATTTGTACCAAAAGCATTTCAGAAAATTTCTAAAGAAAATTGAAGAGATACAAAGACATTATTCAGTATACAAAGGCATTAACAGTTGTATCGTTGAGATGTTTAGTGAATAAAAACATGAGCCCAAATTTTTGAATTTAGAAAAAAATATTTTATTTTTTCTATTTTGAATGTTTTTGTATTTCCAGCTACACAATACAGTTACTGTATACAGAGAATATTTATATTACAAAACATTTGTGGTTAGGAGGACTGCTCCTGTATTATTTTGCACTCTTCAAATTAAAGAGAAGAGGATTTCATGTAAGACTTTCAACACCTTGCAGACAAAAGAATTTGGAAAATGTGTTATTACCTGTGACTAAGCTGTTAGATATACTGCCTATTATAACCAACTGTCCAGAAATTCACCTGTCTGCAGTATCTGTTAACAATAGTCCTTAAAATCACTGTCTCTCTGTTGTAGTTCAATTTCCTATGCTCCACTTTGCTGCCCTACATACATTTTGTGCATTTTGTGTCTAAGAAGTGCTTTTTTTTTTTTAACTATTTTTTGTGTCATAATTATATATTAAGATCTAACAGCCTACTCAGATAACACATCCTTATGTGCTTACCAAAGCAACATGTTTAAAAAATAATAATTGGCTTATAAAAAAAAAAAAGAGACATTTTGCACCAAATATGATGGTCCCCTTAAAATTTATCAGTTTATTGCTGGTAGTTTCTGTTGTTCTTTTTAATCATTTAGTTGTATCCTACATGCATTAAAAGGGGTCTTAGAAAATAGTGTAATAGAGAAATGTCATATTTTGGCATATTTGAAAGCATTTTTAAAGAGTTGTAAACTAGCAAATATAAGGTCAATACTTTCCCAGAGCTCATATGTGGTCCCACTTTAATTTTAGCACTACCAGTGAGATGCAGTTGTTCTTACCAGAGAACTGCCTGTGTAACTCTTAAAAACAGAAAATGCCAGTCTCCAAGCTGTGGTGAATCAGCATAGCTCTGATGAGATCAGAATTTTAAATATATACTAGGAAGGACTAGTAACTGGTATTTGATACTTACTTAGACTCATCTTTCTTAAATAAGAAAGCATAAAGCTTGAGTTGATTTTGGAGTTTCCCTATGTTCTTAGTTTCACTAAGTTCTAAGTATCTTCTGTAAAATAAAATAATAATAATAATAATAATAAAAAGGGCTGGGCTCATATTAAATAAATAGGAACCAGAGTATTACTGTCAGTGGGAGAAAACCTAGGGCTCTACTTAGACCCACTCTAAACATACAGTTGCCATTTAATAAGCTTACAATGCAACATCTAGGAGTTCTTACAATGCAACATGCAGGAGTTCTACATTTTTTTAAATACTTCATCTATTATTGTTATGTGCATTGACTACTCAGGATTTTGGAATTCAAACTGTAATAATAAAAAAATTGTAAGGATACTATCCTCTAATTGATTTTACATTAAGTATTGAGAAGTGGAGGTGATGGTTATGGAAATGATTACAAATTTCATATACAGCAGGATATATAAGTTTTCAAAGCTGAAAGGAAGGAAAGATCTATAGATTTTCTGCTCCAAGGATGCGTGGTCAAGCAGAATTCCTGTGTTATACTTTGTAGTGGGATTGTGGCTTTCTTGCTCATGTGCTTGAATCTCACAGACTAGCTATGCAGTTCGTCTCCTTAATTGTTGTTCAAGCCTGTGAGAAAACAAGGAATTAATTCCTCACACTCCCTACAGTTAGAATAAGAAGAGAGGGGGCACAGTTAGGACAGGAGTTCAGACTCTATTCTTTTTATTTGTTATCTTTAACAGTTTTTCAGCCATAATGGGAGCTTCTACATGAAAATAGAAGTAATTTGCTTCTACAAGGAAGAGAGGGAAAGGATTATGGTGCAGTAGGATGTTACAAGAGTACGGTTGAGCACATACAGTCATCTACCCCAGATCCAGCTGTCTTTCTGAATCCTTTCTTTCTTTTTTTTTTCTTTCCTTTTTTTTTTTTTTTTTTTTGAGTGGTCAAACTTACTCAGGACTCATAAGAGTACTAGGATTTAAGGTCACAGTTTTGCTTCTTAATAGTACCCTCATCAATGAGCTTATAGTGTCCTATTTCATTCCACTTGTGAAAAAGATGAGAATTTATTAAGAGCTCTCTCACTTTCTTCAAATTTCCCATTACTAAATTAAGCATGGAAATGTGGTTTTCTTTTCCTCAGACACCATTTGTTTCCCAAAAGTAATTACAATATCAGCTTGATAAAGGCTGCTGGTAATTTTGTTAAGAATTTTGCTGAAAAAGAGCAGAGTAACGTAACAACCTAAGAGAATTGTCTGTGGAATCGAGTGCAGTTGGGAGACAGCCACGCTACCCACCAGGAATTCTAACCACTGTAATTAGCAGCAAATTTCCCTATTTCTGTATGTTAAACAGGGAATTCATCTTCAGTTTGTTTCTGCCTGGGGCAGGGAGAGACTGGATGAAAGAAAATGTACCCGTATGCCTGGGTTAAGTGGTGTTAGCTGCACTGGAAGGAAGCAAATCCTCAAATTATACCAGTATCTGATTTATAACACGTGAAAGCCTCTCTAAGCCAACTGCCTTTACTTCAGTAATAATCCAGAAAAAAATGCAAGTGAAAAGTCATATAGGAAACACGCATGTAGGAGTTAGGTGTTTATAGATGAGGTTGTTTAAAAACTAATGAATAAAAGATGAATATTGCCACTGCAGTTACTGTGCTAAGAAAACTAGTAGCTTTTTGTAAGCTTTTTCACTGCCTGTGAAGTATCAGGCCATATAAGAGTAAATATTTTCTGTACCAAAGCAGTGAGAAATAGGGACAATGATCACTATGTAACGAGAATGATAATGTCTCATATTGTCTCTTGGCCATCTAGTGCGACTAGATGTAACTAGTGTTGGCTACCTTCTTGTTGCTGAACAGAGTATTCATCTGTTTACAATGAAAAGAGGGCTGAGGAAAAAAAAAAAAGACAAAAAAAAAGACATTGCCATAAGGAATAGCAAAACTGGATACAAATAAGTATAACTTGTTTTGCCTAATGCATTGAATTTAATTATTTATCTGTCAATATTATGAATGTTCTTGTAGTTACTGGTTTATATGCATCCTCTGAGCATCCTCCACAAATAGCATTTAAACAGTCTTATGATCTTAGGAGTCTTATACTCCTAAGGTGTGAACAAAAGTCAGAGGGAAGACTTCCCAGTGTTCTCCTAGGGAACTCAAAGTATCTTTTGTAATTATTTCCAGTTAAATAAAAAGGTAGATGGAAAAATGAATTATTGTGTTTCATAAGCAAATGTTTTGTTATAAATACTTATACAAACTGATGATGCAAGATGACGTATTATCTGAAACTGGACCTGTCTCTGAATTATATAATTTGCTTCTGTGTCTCTGGTTGTCATACCAAGTGTGATCTCTAAGTCTTTCTTCAAGCAAAAAGAAGAATGAATGACAAACCACAATTTAAGTTGTTTCTACTTTTATAGTATAGATAAAAAATGAGCTAAATTGCATTTTGAATTGTTTAAAATGTTACCCACTTTAACCTTGGATTCTTTTCTTCCTGATACCACAAGGAATGAAGAAAAATGTGACCAATGAATTACAAAACAGTCATATGTACAATTTATAGTTCATTTAAAAAAAAAAAAAATCTGGCGTAAATAAGGAAGATTGTCTTAGATTTGACTTTGCACTTGCACATTTTTAAAAAAAAAAAAAAAAAGCATTTAATTGCTTTGGTGTCAAAAGCTTTGCTAATACCACAGTAATTTGCATATTTTTTGTTGTTCACCTAAGGTAATTCTGTTCTATGTTGAAACACTTATCTAAAAAGACCTTGACTGTCTTTAGAGAAAAGAACAGATTAGAAAAACATAATCAACCTTTTTTTCTTGGGTTCACAAAAGGAAAACTGAACTATCTGATTTTCAGTAAAGCACTCTGGGATGTCAGTTTCTCAGATGACCTTATTTTTCTTATTATTTATGCCGCTTGTGCAGTTTAAAACTAAACTGCAGTCCAGCCATCAAGCTATCACTAAAGCCCAGGGATAAGCACCTGTTAAATCAGAGTAACAGAACAGCTATTATGGGAGGGGCGGGGGTGGAAAAATACATTGCTTTGAAAAATAATGTTATGAGAAAAGAGATGATCTTACCCATTCAGATTTTTATTTTTATTTTTTTTTAATTTGTCAATTTTTATCTTTATATAAAAATATATCTTGATAGGAAGTAGTGACAATCTGATTGCTTGTGGGGAAGCTAGACTCTATCAGCAGTGCACTTTTTGTGCCATTAATAGATTGCGTTAATTACATGCCTCAGAGGCTTCTTTTGGTCACCTCTAGAAGCCAGAAAGCAATTTCTTTTCACTCTTTGTATGACAAGTGGTAGAGAGGAGAACAAAACAGGGAAGAGGTGAATAGCTGGAACATCAGTGATGTGCTCGGGGCAGGAGATAGCAGGCATTGCTGCTAAAAAAAAATAAAATCTCATCTGCTTTGTTGACATATTTTTGTTAGACAGTTAGGGTTACAGTTAATGATGGTAAATTATATTTATATGCTTTTAATTTACTAAAGCAGCATTTATCCTCTGCTTATGTTAACAGTTTTCAAACCTTTCCTCTGTACACATATCCAGTCGAGTTTTAAAAACATAGCAGTCTATGCCAGGTTATCCCACAGGTGGACCTTGACCTGCTGGGCCATGGAGAGCAACAAGGCTCCTGGGCATCATAGGTCCCATTGCCGGAGTGATCAGGGACATGTGGTGTGAAGGTGATAGCTAGGATGGGGTAAATACTTGCCCTTGAAAAACTAAGAAGCTAGAAACCTTGACAGGACAGAATGGTTATTCAGTGTGATGTATTTGTCGTGACAGAGAGGGAAGGTCAAAAAAAGGCCCCTGTGACAGATGGCATAGAAAAATTTGGAGCATAGTTTTCAACTTTATGTCTTTTTGGTGTTGGCAGCAGAGAAGTGTCTCAGGAGATTGTTACTGGGGAAGAGAAATCATGTTCAGGCAAGAAAATTCATCTATTTCTCTGAAAGAAGCTGAAGTAACTCCTATGTCACTATGCCATGTTAAATCCTTTGGCAAGGTATAACTTTCTTCCTATAGAATTTAAAACAAGTACATAAGAATATGAGACATGTATATTTCTACACAAACATTTTGAAGTATTTATTTGACATAAAAAATGCTGTAGTAAAATCATTAAGTGCAGAGAGTTTAGACTACACTTAGAGTAGTGATATTTGTATGCTTATATATGAATAATCACTATTTGGTCATTAGTAGCTGATAATGATTTTGCATTTTTATGTAATTGCACCCATTATTTACCTAATAAAAGTGGCATAGACAGAAGCATGAGAACTGAACTCTGGTGATGTGGTTAATTGCTGCTAGACCTTGTCCCTCAAGCTGTATCCCAATTAATTTATGGCTTGGATTTCTATGTAGCCGCTCTTCAGCTGTAAATACATTCAAGTGTCTTATATTTAATTGTTGGAAGAATGATCCAAATAAACACTTCTCTGATGGTCTTAAATGCTAAACCACAATTAATTAATTTTATCTGTATATTTTTCTCAGGAAAATTTCAATTCTAGGATTTTTCTATCAGGCTTTTGTTTTATTTGTCCTCTGATATTTTACATTATCTTAGGATATTGGGAAGAAAAAAAAAATCAGTGAAACTACTGAAATTGATTTCTTTCACTCTTTTTCCCCCTTTCTTTTCCTCTGCTTGATTATAGTTCTTCATGGACCCTTGTGTTATTGATTTCAACTTTTAAATGCTGGTGGAGCATGGATGCAGGCTGCCAACATCAGTTTAGCTCATCACTAGAATATGTTGTCTGTAGATCAGTTTGAGCAGAAATATTACATACCTAAGCTCCCACACTCTCTGTTTTCCACATGAGCAGCTTTATTTTCACCACAAAAAGAACAGTAATGAGGCTATTAAATGACTCAGAACATACTTCTGTTTAGTCAAAAGGAAGCATACTGTTCTCTGTGCTATATTTGTATATTTTGTTTCTGAATGTACACAAATGTGAGAACTTGAGATAAAAGTACTCAAGAAGACCATACACTTTTCTTGGCTTTTTCTTATGGTGCTATAGAAAGACATTTTTGTGTCATGTTATAAAAGTGGTGAATTTCTGCGTAGAATACTTGTAGCACACAAGTCTCTCCAGGACAAACACTAATGGAAACTAATTGTTCTTGGACACATTAAAGCCAAGAAGCTGTGAATATTTATCCCAAATGGGTATCTGACCTCTTGTATCTGTTCCATTTGTAGCACTGTTGTTGATGAAAACATAGTTTGCTGTGGTTATTTCTGAGTGGTGCCTGAGCATCTGCTACACAGAGCTAGTTGACTAAAAGACTGGCCTGAGCACCTAAAAAGCTTTCAGATCTTAATTGCTTTCTTTTATAACCTAAACATGTAAATGTCCATTGGAATAAGACCTAGATCTCTGTATAATTCTTTGTGTTGCATTTTTATTGATCTAGATGTGTATAGCATTCCAGTAGGTAAAAACACAGACAGGAGAAAACTCACCCTTACAGAAATCTTAAGTAGGCCTAGATATAGGTATTATATGTGAAAATCTTTGTTTCTGAGAGAATGACTGCATTTCTCAGTTGGAATTTATTTCTAAGCTCTGAACAGCTTAGGATCAAAGCAATCAAACCAGCCAAACTACTTTGTTTCCTTGTATTCTGAATAAATAAATCCTTAGTTTGCCAAATGTGTATCTTCAGGGCAGCAATGTGAGGAAAAAAAATTGTTTCCAGCACTTTTAAAAATATTTGACTAAAGTACTTGGCATCTTCCACAGCAGGTAGAAAATCGTGAACCATTTAAACCCAACTGTCTTAATATCAATTTATTAAAGCAGTTGTATCTTCAGACATACCAAAGGGAAAATTAAATCAACTACCTTTATAAAATGTATTAAACTAATTTATTTTACTGCACCTCAGCAGGAGGAAAAAAATAAAATGAAGGCAAGCCTGCCACCAGTAATGAATAAAAAAACACTCCACAGCAGGAAAGAAAAGAAACAGAAGGTGAAAAAAATAAAACATAAGATTGAAGGCAGTATATCATAAAGAGTACCATGTGCAATGTGACAGCTACGGTCAAAATAGGTACACCTTTGTAGCTCCATGCTGGTGTTCATTCAGATATGACAATCTCATCTGATTACCAACATTGTTTTGCAAAACTTCTTTTGTTTGGTGTGCATTAAAAGAAGTTAAAAAGGTGGCCCACAAAGCTTACAGAAGTTAAAAATAATTAAAAACTTAAATATACCAAACTTTACAACATGTTCAATGTAATGCTGTTGATTTCTGTGAAGTGGTAAGACGGGGAAAATACAGCCATATTGGAAACACTGTCCTCCACAACACCAAGGATGATGATATTTCTCTTTGGGATGTACCCCATTTGTTTTCAGAAAGGGATTTGTCTGGTTGTGCTGCCACTTTGAGACTTCTAAGTATCTGTTGGAGCAGGCCCAGGCAGCCTGGCAGGTCAGTGCCCATTCAGCAGAGGATACTAGCGTACATACACAGCAGCCTATCAGTTTCTTGTTTCTGAAAAATCTTTCTATTTGAGAGTTAAGCAAGAAAGAGAATGACAGATACATTTAACTAGTAATAGAATGTTCTGTAAATATTGAAAATGTATGTAAATATATGACTATGAACAGAAATCTTATTTAACTGCACTAAACAGCATATAGAAAGATTGAAGATGTATTTAACCTTTTATTTTTCCTATACACATACTAACTTCATCTCTTTCCAGTTAATTCAGATGTCTGTTGTGCCTAGAAATATGTATTTACTTATTTCACTTCATTACAGCATTTCTTTCTAAAATGCCACCAGCTGCCATAGGCTAATATAGCATTAAAGGTGTAACATGAATATTATAAGTGGGTCACACAGCCATAGAGGTACACGTTCCACAGGAAAACAGCTGGCAGAGGGTGCTACCAACATCATCACTGGTGAAGAAAAAGCATCTAGATGGAAGAGGTGACATTTATAGAGGTCTCTGCTAGACCGTTTGCTCTTATTTGGGGAAGAAGACAACTTAAATTAAAACCCAGTGGGACTAAAAGGATTAAACCTGAATGTAAGCTTCACTGAGAATGCCTTTTTTTAACATTTGGGCCATTGTGGCTGACATAATGGAGTCAAGCCACAAAAGCAAGGCATGTTTGGGTAAGCAGTCCTTGGTGTTCAGAGAAGAGTTAATTTTGTTTTGGTGGTTTTAACTGTGGAATGACCAGTTAGTTTCATGCTATCCAGTGTTCAGATTATCTGTGAGCAGTTACAAATGCTTTGCCTTTTCCATCTCTAGTAACTTTCCTTCTGTTCTAGGACCGAACATGGGACCTAGTCCAGCTTCCCAACCTCCTTTTGTCTTCACAAGTATTAAAACACCACCTTTATTATTATGAAGGAAATCCCAGTGCAATGAAATGGCTAAACTTGAGGGAGTTTTATGGAAAGCATAGAAAGGTTCACCAGAGGTCAAGATAAAATTTAAGTGAAAGAAGTCTATGTCATCTTACTCCTAAACTGCTAACCTTAGAAATATTCAGTGGCTGTAAGTTCAGAGAGAGGGAGCTGATGGTAAACTATCTAGATTAAGTGAGGCGCAGTGATAAACCTATATGAAATCAATTCTGTTACTGAATAAATTCTGCCACTGAATAAATTCTGCCAAAATGAAGATTTTTTTTTCTTTTTAAAGATAACTGAAAAAAAAAAAAAGAAAAAAAAAAGAAAAAAGAATAGGAAAAAAAAAAAAAAAGAATTGATAAGTGATTCTATATTGACTGTGGGTTTTATATCATATGGTATATTTCTGATGCAATCTTGGAAGCTCCTCATGGCAAAATTGTATAAAAACAACATTAAACTCTCCTATTAGAAGGTCATCACCCATGGAGAATGTGTAAAGTTGAAGATTGCTATTAATTTGTTTCCAAAGAATTCTTCTCACACACAGCTGTTACTCTTCTAAAAGCAGTCAATATAAATTACCTCCATATGAGGGAATATTTGTAGCCACATGAAGTCTTACTGACTTCAGAAGATTTTCGTGTAGACATAACGATTTGGAACTAAAGTTAAATGCTACAAGGGGGAAAAAAATCCATTTTTTCTTATTGCTACAAATATTCTCTAACACTTTTCATGGAAAGAATTCTCTGCTAAGAGACTGAGGTTACATGTAATGAATGATGAACTGAGTATAATTTCTGGTCTTTTTAAGCGGAGGTGTGACTAGGAAGTAATCTGATGGCTGTTTAATTTAGGTTTAGTGTTGAAAAAAAGTAAAGATTGAAATTATTTGTCATGGAAAAGATATAAAAGGGAAGAGCAGCAGTCTTCCCACCTAACAACAACAATAAAAATAACAATAATAATAATAATAATTAAAAAAAAACCACTAATTTACTAATTTTTATTTCCACTGTATGTAGAAGTGTGCAGATGACAATATATGTGAGGAGTACTCAATAGTACTTAAGAAAATAAAGAAATAGGCATGACATTTCAAGCCATTTTAGGATTAAAGTGACAGATAACAATGGAAACCAAAAAAGGTCCCTGGCAGAAAGGAGAGAAAGTGTTACAATTAATGAAACATTCTCAAGTAAGAAAAGCACTAATACCCGTACCACAGGGATTAGTTTTAGGACCACTATCGTTTCTTACAAATGACTCATAAGATGGGATCAAGAGCAGAATATAAATTTGCTTGTGTCATAAAATGAACTTAAGATCAAACAATCCAAATGACGCCGATAGAATTCAATAGGATTTGTACAGATTACAGAGTAAGGATATATGGGGAAGAGACACACACACAAAAAAAATTGCTACACAATGGACTTGCAATAGATGACATTGAGGTATTTATCACTTCAGGTCCAAATAGCATAGCTTATAAAGTGGTGTCATGGTCCTACATATAATCTGTTTTTCTAATAAAATTTATGCATCGTTATAGCCCCTTAAGCTTGTATAACTTGACTCTGTAACAGTCTGTGTCTTGAATGTAGTTGCTCCATGATTCAATGGCTTTAGATAATTAGAAAGTGGAATTTATGCATTGTGGTGGGAGAATTACAGCCTCCTACCCTGTATCATTCTTAATGTGTGCAAACAGGCATCTGCTCCCCAGAAGCTGTCACCCATTGATGTTCTCCTGCAGAGAGGGATAAAAAATTAAACAGGTCTCACAGGTCCAGCTTGATATGAGCCCCATCCTCCATGGTGAGGGACATGAAAGTAATGCTGGGAGAACCAATGATTTGTGGTTTTGAGGAGCTGGAAAGCAGGCTTTTTCCTTCTTTTGTTTTATAATGGAAATTGTCTTTTGCTGACATCAGTAGTCTTCAGAAAGTATCTGCTGTCATTTGCTGATCAGAAGTTGAGGAAGAACCTTCTTCCTTAAACACAGTAAGCATCTTCCTTGTCTCCCTTTTCAGTAGAGCCCTCTCTGTAAGGCATGAGTGGCAGGATGGCTCTTACTCTGTTTTGATGGCAGAACATGTCATAATCATAGTGTAAAAGATATTGCATAGAATACTTAGCAACTTTCTAGTCTTAATCTTTTTCTTTTCAAACTAGAGCAATTCTAGATTGCAATATTTGCCTTTTATATGTCAGGAAGTGCTTGGAAGTCGTTTAAAACCAGGACACAGTAAGGACCCTTTTCTACAAATGCTTTCAAAATCCGTGTTCACTGATGTGAAGTGCATACATGCATGCATACAGTTTACCAAGACATGAACACTGAGGAGGAATTAGAAGCAAATATAACTTGGAAACATCTATCTTGTCTCTTCTTGCTACTGTTTGACAAATTTCATTAGGGATTTTGTTGTTGTTGTTGGTGGTGGTCTTCTTTATTGAACTTCCCATGGCAAAAAGAAGCACATGCTTTCAAGACCTTTGTTCTACCAAAAATGTATACTTTTTTCACCCTCTCACCCCACCTCATTTTGTTTCTTCTCTGATTTTCTCAGTTTTTCTTTCCTAGGTCATTGGTGTGGCTGCAAGGGTGGAAGAGCTAATGATGCATAGGCAAAACTAATGTGGAGTCTGTTGTATATTTAAGATGTTTGATTTAGAGGCTTTCCTGAATCCATGAAAAAGCCTGTAAATGGGGATTACTGGATGATAGCAACCTAGCTAGGGTCTTGATGATAGGGAATTAGCATACATGCTACATTTCCTAATGTATGCAGATATATGCTGAAAGGATGGATTAGCCCTGAGTCAATCACTGTGGAAAACATGATTCAGTGGATAAAAGCGCAGCTCTCTTTGGCTCTAAGTGCAGGAGTAGTAGGACTTTAAAGAACTAACTTATGTGAGAGATTTCATAGGAACACTTAGACTGTTCTGAAATCCTGTCTTTCTCTCTAATACAGAGCAAGAAGTAAGCAGGCACGTGGTGCCTGCAATTATCTTAGAGAGCTTCTCTCTGTGTAAAAGGAGCTGTGAGTATATCTTGAGACTATGTGCCAATTTGTAGTTTATAGCACTCCCATTCCCTTTGTGCTTCCTGGGTATTTCTAGGTTGCCAAGTTGCCTACATGATCTGATATAAAGTCATCTGAGCCCTACTTACTCCTTTGACATTTTGATAGTGGGTTATTATATTCCACTTCTGTTTCTTTGCTATTCGTGCTCTTTCTATTCTACAGACAGAAAAGTGAGTATTTGATGCTTATAGTCCCTCCTGCCCCCACTTCTCTACTGATGCTCTTTATGTCAGTCTTCTTTGAGCAAGGGAGATTCCACAGTTCTCTCTTTGAGCTGCTCCAGGAGGGGGGAAGAAGCCTTGAGCTCTGTCGATATTCGGTTTCCTCCATGCCTGCAGGCTGCATATATAGCAGCTGAACAGCTCCCTACCTCCAAGGCGGTGAGATGGAAGCGTGGGACCACACTGAGCATTTCGGGCTTTTGCTGAGGGTGATGATGAACGTGTGCTCTCACAGTTTATTTAGTTCTGTATGAATGATTTGCTATTTCTAGTCTTTGTTTTTAACTGGAGCAGAGAAGCAGAGCACATTGTATGAAGGAGCTGGAGCCCTGGGGCCAAGATAAGGACCATGGATATACCAGGCAATAGAATTGCCGGCTGTCATTGCATCTTGAGAATGAACCCAAAATGAGAACCAAATAAAATTCTGGTATCAGGAGGAATACAAATCTGTCAGAGATGTATGTAAAGGGTAGGGAGATACACGTCATTATTTACTTTGTACTGATACTGCATCACACAGCACTTGCCTTTTGGTTACAAGGCTGTGCAAAAATACTGTGATCTTGTTTCACATTTAATGTATGCATAACAGTATTTGAGTGAAAAAGTAATTTATCAGTGATATAAAGCTATTAATGTAAGATAAGTGAAGAGCCAAAAGATTCAAGAATGTGGTCACATATACTCTTGAAATATAATTGAAGTATCGCTTTTAATCTCATTGTAGTAGCTATCTGAAGCATCTCTGTGTATTGCTTCAGAAAGCATGCAGCATAAATATGGGTATGTGCTGGAGGTTTATTAGAATCTATTTTCATATCTAGTCATGAAAGGAGAGGTCAAGATGAATCAGTTTTACTATGGTGCCATGTGCTGTTCTGCCATGAGTCTCATAAAACCTTGAAGCAGTTTTTATGTTGTTCAGGTTTTTGCTGAAGATCAGGAGAGAGGAGGATTTTACAATAACAGCAAAGTGATGACCTGTTCCCATTTGTGTTTGTTTTTCTTATCATTAAGATAGATTTTTCAGTCTCCTCTTATGTAACTCAGTTGTTGCATCTGATCTAGAAAAAAGAATTAGGTACATTCAATCTAAGTAGAAAAATTACTTGATTAATTCAAATGTCATAATAATATGCTTTACAAATAACTAGAAGCAATAAAATCAATTAATCAATTAATACTTTTTTTTTTTTTTTTTTTTAGTTTAGTTTAGTTTAGAGGCAAGGCACAGAATTCATTACAAGGTTCCTAATCTCTTGTAAATTTACTGTGAGATTCTGTCTGTCCTCAGTCATGAAAAGTAGTGCTATGACCATTGTTTTGCCTGAGAAATATCCAACTTTTTTTGTAATTAAGAGGAAACTCCCCTTGCCTAATTTGGGTCATAAAATGCTGCTCTGAGGTCAGAGTCATCTCCAGATATATCATGTCAAAATACATCAGGTATCACTACACAGAATGCTCCTTCTAAGCAGCAGCTTAATCCTCGTCTAACTGTAAGGTTGGTCGACAGAGATTGCTGAACATCTACTCGATTGCCTTGACTTTGTCCTACCTGCAGGATACTAAATAGCATTTTCTAGGGGCTGGAGGCATGTTTACTTCATTGGCTAAAATTTGTTCAGTCTTGTCCTAAAATACCATGTTACTCTAGTCATTAGACACTGTAGCAAGTAGCCAGAACATTATTTTCAGGTGTCTGCACAGAGAAGCAAAAGGTGGCCTAGAAGTCCACCTCCTCTCTGGAAGGCTGAAAGAATGGTAAGACAATAGATGAAGAAGGAAGTAATCAAAGAGGGAACGAAGGTAAACGGTGGGATAATGTTAGTTAGTTGAGATGACAGGCAGTTGCATTAGGTGCCATGCTGTTTTCATGGCAAGAGAGAGTTATAGGGGAGAATTTTAATGAAGCAATCAAGATGTTTAAGGGAAGCACCAACCTTGTGCAACTAAAGAACCCTCTGAAAGTGAAAAGCAAAAACGATCTACTTAATCCTTTTAATATTGTTGCTTCTCATTTTACAGTTTTAGTTTATCTGCACAACATGCACCTTGTGCACCAACTACAACAGGCTGTGTGTTAACCCAGGTATTCTGTGCTTTCATATTGCATGGTCTGTGGAGTGTTTTTGCATCCTGTTAAAAACAGTTTAAAAAACAAAAATGTCTTCCTTGTTTTTCTAGTGCTGTTATACAATACCACTATGGTTCAACTCCTGTCTGCATCTGCTTTGGAAAACAGTTGATAAAGGTGACCAAGGGAACAGTTTTTCCCACCAGTGCTAACACTCCCAGGAATTGTAAGCTCTGGCTACTGTGACTAAGTGGATAAGTTTAATAGAATTGCTGTTAGGTTACAGTAGAGAACAATCCTACGCTGGCAAATGAGTGAGCCAAATGATCTAATAAGTATTTTCCATCTGTAATTTCGTGCATATAAAATATTCTTTCCCGGATTTTCCCTCTTTTTGCAACCAAGTGGAAAGCTGTAAAAAACAACAACAACAAAAACTCTTGTAAATCTTGTATTCCTAAAAATGAGAAGGTCTCTTTTTGTTGACTAAATTTCAACTGTAATTTCTCTTGGGATGGTTGTGTTTGATAGCTTTTTTTGTTTGTTTGTTTGTTTGTTTGATTGATTTTTTTTTTTTTTGTGGGTTTTGTTTGTTTTGTTTTTGAGAGGAAGAAGCTGCTGCATTCTGCTTGCTATGGCAGCTGGATGCATGGGAGGAAAGGGATTGGCCACACTGATTCAAGCCCTTCAGGAAGAAGTTTTCCAGGTTATAAACATTTATAGCAGGTTTTGTGTCATCTGAGATTCAATTTCTTTTCTAAATCAAGTGAACTGTTCTACAACAGTTCAGAGTCAGTTAAAAGTATTCTCTCAGGTCAATTTTGGTCCCTATTGCAAAATTCTAGCAAGTGCTTCTATTAGTCTCTCCTGTTTCTGAGAATATTTTCCCTTCTTAGTCTATCCATTTGTGAGCTTTTTTTAATTTTTATTTAATTTATTTATTTATTTATTTTTCTTCTCTGCTGGTCTTTAAGTGCAAATACTATTTGGGTAGTGACTTTCACTAGCTCCGTGAAAATGATTACAGGGGACCCAGTAAAAAATAGCTCCAAGGTGTAAATCTGCAGATGACAACTGAGGAATACGTAGTAAGGCCTTGCCATGACCCTGCCACTTTCTTAAATATGCTTGGTGGAGCAAAGGGAGTTCCTTTTATTGTCTTTCGCAAGACTGGAAGATAGCCGGGGTCATTGGTGCTATTTTATTTGTGCTATTTTATTGCTTCTAATGTATCTTCTTTAGCTGATTTCTTCTAAATGTGCACCAGAAAACATATTGCACTTGTATAAAGTAAAATGAGCATGCAAATATCTCGGTCAGAGGTGTTCAAATATGCTTTGGGGAACAGCATTCAGTTGTTAAAATAAATAAATAAAGAAAAAATGGTAGAACTAGTGCAGTCCATTTATTGACAGTGTAGTTAGTCTTTCACATTTCTGTGTAGAAGGTAAGTAACTCAATTTTGAGGTATGCTGGCTGGAAATATAATCCTGGTTGTAAAAATGAAAGAAACTAATGCAAAAGCGCAGGTCCTTCAGTAGCCTAAAGCTGTCTTTCTGCTTCACACTCAAGGCTACCACCATGCATGTGTATGTAAGTGTATATATATGTATGAATATATCTATTTATATATACGTGTACATACACGTGTATGCACAAACAGATATGTGTGCTTTTTCCTAGAGGAATTAGATGCATTCTCCCATTTTTCCTTGATGAATATGGGTGTGAGAGAAGATCCTGACAACTAGATACTGTCAGCAGGTGTGGAGCCTCTGGCTATTGGAAGCATCTTTAACCCCTTACTTAACCTGCAGCTGCACAGGGCTCATCCACTTTGCTTTAGGTTGTTGAATTGCCTTCTTATTCTTCTCCCTATCACTTTTTCCTTGGTGCATGAGGCAAGAACTCTTGTAAAGTCCTATTCAGCTTTCTTTAAAGTCATTCAGTTCAGGTCCAGCATGGCGCTGCTGAGAGGAGATGTGGGTCAGGTTTTATTCCCCATGGTAACTATGTATTAAGTTATTAGGCAGTTTTTGTCTTTTCATATACCACTATGGTTCCAGGCCTGCTTAACCTCATCTTGTACTCCAGCCAGTGCTTTTAATTCAAAATAGTTGTGCAATGTAAAATAACTACTTCTCTCCATATCTGGGAACAAAAAGGTTAAAACAGCAGCCTAAATGTACAGCTAAATAGAAGCCCACAGACTGGAGGGGTTGTGGAAAGGGAACAAGGTAAAGGCAAACATTAACATGTAGTCAGACAAGAACTTAAGTCAATCTTGTTATAAACTTGTGTCAAAATGTTCACACAAGTGTGGAAATGGAAGGAGAGCACCTTGACATCATGATGGCCGTTGTGATGATTCACTTACCATTTTATGTCATGCTCATGCATTTCTAGGTACTTCCAGATGTTCTGGAAGATATAGATGCCACCTGCTTCTCCAGGGACAAGTGAAAACTAAGTTTAAGACTAGAAGAAATCAAGCTTCTTTAGAAATGTCTAGATGAATGGGGAATGAACTCAGGCAGATGGTAATATGTTCAAAGGTTGTATCATAAAAGAAGGCAGAGCAAGGTTGTGCAAGGAGCTAACAGATTGATAGACCCTGGAGGAGGTAACGCTGGTAACAGAAAACATAAATGTAATGGAACTGAGCAAACACAAGTAGTAAGGCAACCGCAACTGAAAGGGGTGGCATTGCTGTTAGACTGGCTGCCTGCTGCAGAAAAATTACCAATTAGCTGTGCTCTGTGTTAACATGGGGTTTCGGAACTTGCTTGGAATTTGGTATGGGGTAGAGGCTGAATAGGTCTGGGAGGCAAATAAAAGAGGGTGGAGTGGCTGTGTATTATAAAAGAGTAGATGATGAGAGGCTTATAGAGTTGATGTCCTGCAGCAATGTGTGTATGTGAGCATGTGATACCTTTCTATTAATAAGCTAGGCATAACTCGGGTCTTTGCTCCTAATATTTTTACTAGGTCAGCTCATTCAATCATTCACAGGTCATTTATGACATACCATGTATGCCTGCTTGTTTGTGGCACTTTGTGTGATTGATGATAGGACATGAGGGAATGGCCTCAAGCTGCATCAGGGGAAGTTCAGATTGCATATTAGGAAAAAGTTCTTCACTGAGAGGGTGGTCAAGCACTGGAAAAAGCTCTACAAGGAAGTGTTCATGGCCTCAAGCTTGTCAGTCTTCAGTAAGTGCTTGGACAACGCTCTTAGGTACATGGTTTAAATATTAGGTTGCTCTATGTGAAGCCAAGAATTGAACTTAGTGATGCTGCTCGGTCCCTTCCAACTTAGAATCATTCTATGATTGTGGTTTATGAGAAGCTTTCCTGTATGTTTACTGCTTCAGTTTCAGTCAGTCCTCTTATTTTAGATAAGGCATAATTCAAATGGATCCTAAATTAAATCTCTTGAATTAGACCATTTCCAGTGCCAGAAGAATCACAGAATTGAATCACAGAATCACAGAATTTCTAGGTTGGAAGAGACCTCAAGATCATCGAGTCCAAACTCTGACCTAACACTAACAGTCCCCACTAAACCATATCCTTAAGCTCTACATCTAAACGTCTTTTAAAGACTTCCAGGGATGGTGACTCCACCACTTCCATGGGCAGCCTGTTGCAATGTCTAACAACCCTTTCGGTAAAGAAGTTCTTCCTAACATCCAACCTAAAACTCCCCTGGCGCAACTTCAGCCCATTCCCCCTCGTCCTGTCACCAGGCACGTGGGAAAATAGACCAACCCCCCCCTCACTACAGCCTCACAGAATCACAGAATTTCTAGGTTGGAAGAGACCTCAAGGTCATCGAGTCCAACCTCCAACCTAACGCTAACAGCCCTCCACTAAACCATATCCCTAAGCTCTACATAGCCTCCTTTAAGGTATCTGTAAAGAGCAATAAGGTCGCCCCTGAGCCTCCTTTTCTCCAGGCTGAACAAGCCCAGCTCCCTCAGCCACTCCTCGTAGGACTTGTTCTCCAGGCCCCTCACCAGCTTCATTGCCCTTCTCTGGACCTGCTCAAGCACCTCCATGGCCTTCTTGTAGCGAGGGGCCCAGAACTGAACAGAGTACTCGAGGTGCGGCCTCACCAGAGCTGAGTACAGGGGGACGATCACCTCCCTAGCCCTGCTGGTCACACTGTTTCTTATGCAAGCCAGGATGCTGTTGGCCTTCTTGGCCACCTGAGCACACTGCTGCCTCATATTCAGCTGACTATCCACCATCACTCCCAGGTCCTTCTCTGCCTGGCAGCTCTCCAACCACTCATCTCCCAGCCTGTAGCTCTGCCTGGGGTTATTGCATCCCAGGTGGAGGACCCGGCACTTGGTCTTGTTGAACTTCATGCAGTTGACCTCAGCCCATCGGTGCAGCCTATCCAGATCCTCCTGCAGAGCCTTCCTACCCTCAAGCAGATCGACACATGCGCCTAGCTTGGTGTCATCTGCAAACTTACTGAGGGTGCACTCGATGCCCTCGTCCAGATCACCGATGAAGATATTAAAGAGGACCGGCCCCAGCACCGAGCCCTGGGGAATGCCACTAGTGACCGGCCTCCAGCTGGACTTGACTCCATTCACCATGACTCTTTGGGCCCGGCTATCCAGCCAGTTTCTAACCCAACAAAGCGTGCGCCAGTCCAAGCCAAGAGCAGCCAGTTTCTTGAGGAGAATGCTGTGGGCGACGGTGTCAAAAGCCTTGCTGAAGTCAAGGTAGACCACATCCACAGCCTTTCCCTCGTCCACCAAGCGCGTCACTTTTTCATAGAAGGAGATCAGGTTCGTCAAGCAGGACCTGCCTTTCATAAACCCATGCTGACTGGGCCTGATCGCCTGCTCGCCCTGCAAGTGCTGCGTGATGACTCTCAAGAGGATCTGCTCCATGAGCTTCCCTGGTACTGAGGTCAAACTGACAGGCCTGTAGTTTCCCGGGTCTGCCCTCCGGCCCTTCTTGTAGATGGGCGTCACATTTGCTAGCCTCTAGTTCAAATCCAGCCCTCTAAGTCATAATATCTCTAACCCAAACCCAAAGGCAGAGCTGAATCTGAGTAACTTTCCAATGTACTGAAGTTGAGGTCGAAGTCAAACAGATGTCTTTGGACTACCTCTGGCATGGACCATAGTCAACCTCAACCTCAGAATCCTTTAGGGATTCTCTCATCATTCAGATACTTAGAATTAGTTCATATTTTTGCTAGAAAAGTGGCTTGGACTTTGGGTGAAAGAAACTCCTTTATTTTATTTATTTTTATTTTATTTATTATTACTGCCTCTTGGGGCAATTATTATATTTTTAGGCAGGTTACTTATCAGTACATTGTACTGGTGTTTCCCTCAGTCCTAGTTCTCTCTCTCCTTCCATTGCTCTGCAGATCCACGTAAGTTTACCTATTAATTGTTAGTAAGACCAAAAACAAATTAAACTGTTCTGCTCCTGCCTAATTACTCATTAAGAGACAAAATTCAAGAAACAGGACCAAATCTAGAACAGGTTTAGTTCAATGTGTCTCTTTTATCAGTGGGGGTTTTGCTTAGTTCAGAGTAGGCTCTGACCTATGATTTGTAAGGAATAGTGAAATATTGCCACTTTTAAAATAAAAGCTACAGGAAAGAAAATACCATTTTTTACTATACTGGATTTTAATTTAGGACATGAATGAGGAAGTGATTTTCATCAATAATGTAAATTCCAATTTGCTTTCACAAATTAAATGGAACTTGAATACTGAGTTTTCTTTAGGACTTCATACTCTTGAGAGCTATGAGACAAGGGAAACCCCTTCAAGTTAAGTGAAGTATGCATGTTTTTTAATAAAGGAACTTAATCTTACTTCATTGCATAACCAGAAGAACTGCTGACTGGTTCTTTTGGATTAGAATCTGATTGTGTCTCTTCACTTCTCATTAAATTTAGCTTTAGTACCTGCCTGAACTGAATATTTCTTGATGTTTGTTAACATCACAATGCCAAGGAATGCATTTTTTTGTAGCTTTAAATTTGTTCTTCTCAAAAATTTTCAAATACTTTTCTCCCTATCAGTTTTTCCTTTTCTACTTACCAAGTCATTGATTTGTTTCCAATTTTCCCTGTGTTTCTAATAGGATTTTTGCTGCTTTTTTCTTTTCTTTTTATTGACAAAACTCCACAACTGATAACTGGAAATAGTTAAGTTTGTGCTCTTTCCATTCCAAATTCTATCTGTTATATGATGGAATTAAAAATTAAGTCTGCTGACTGAAGTTTGAATTTAACTGCCCTATCTGCACGTACTGATTTTAAACCATCTAAAGGAATTTCATTGATTTAGCCAAAGCTATTTGCCTTTCTTATATACATATATAAGTATGTACATGTATACATAAAAATTTAATAAAGCATTCTGTATCAAGTGCTTGACAGACACAGGATATGTGCAGGTTATAGGCTGTAGTGTGAATATGTGGCTGGTGGAGTGGGAGAGGTCCCCTTTTGCAGCTCCAGCTTGTGAACACGCTACATGGCTTTCTGCTGCCCTCCTTTGCATCCCAGTAGTAGTGCTTGGGGCCCACAGGGTACAGGAGCTTGCATATCCTAACTTCTGGCCATGCAAAAAAAAAAAAAAAAAAAAAAAAAAAAAAAGCTTATTA
Organism: Aythya marila; assembly: GCF_965140915.1. Taxonomy (NCBI): domain Eukaryota; kingdom Metazoa; phylum Chordata; class Aves; order Anseriformes; family Anatidae; genus Aythya; species Aythya marila. Next base: position 104,552,293 of record NC_139042.1, read on the forward strand.
TACTTTAGAGTGGGACGACAGCTCCCCGAAAAAGTAGGATCTCACAGCCAGTGTTATTTCTCACCCTCCCAAACTGGTCGTTCAGGGATGTTTTGCTGCTTCTGTCTTTTCTGTCAAACAAATAATTCAGTAGAGTTAAACAGTCAATAAGGGTTAATTCCAAAGCACTCATTGCACGAGAGAAGGCACAAGGAGCAGTGGGAGTCATCGAAGACTGAGCATTTCAGAAAAACAGTCCAGGAATTTGTCATTTTGAGTGGCTTCCAAATGGTCACAAACATTTTGGTGTTTTTCTGTGGAAGTATGTCTAGAGTAACCCAAAAAACTGACATTGAATAATCTGTGCATACATGTGTAATGTTTTTATTCTAACTAAAAGAAAACAGTTTCAAATAGAACATTTCTGAAGATAGATAGTTACAAATGTGTAAAATAATCACACAAATTTGCAAAATGGTGAAGAATAAACATGCAAAAAATACTGCACTGGCCTCCCTGTCTGATCTGCTGCTCATTCCCCAAGTTGCTTTTATAACACAGTAAATATTTTGCAATTTATTGGCCCCAGCCCTGGCTGGGTCAAGTTTACTATAAAAGTGGTTATGCTTATAAGCAGGCATGTTTGCATTCAGATACTTACGTGTGGAGTTATTGTACTCATCTTCTCTACAGAAAATAGCATTTAGAAACCTTCCTGCTGTGAAGGGACAGAATGGACAGTGATCTACAACCATGCTAGTAATTGTGTATAGGGAGGTGGAGAGCAGTCTGTCAGCTGTATGTATTCAATTTTTACTCCTGACCATGTTCCTGGTTGTGAGGTTCTGGTGAAGTAAATTAGTCATACAAGTAGTACATTTATTATAGTATATACTATAATATACTATTATAGTATAGTTAGTACTATGCTAAAATCCAGTATAGTATAGTTATTATTCATATCCAGAGAGAAATCTTAAGGAAACCAACTAAAACTGACTGTAAACTGAAGTAAAATTGTTACTGTGCTTTTATTGTACTATAGGAATATTCAAGTAAAACTTAGTTTTACATAGCTAGAAAGAAATAGGCTGATAATAACAGTTCCTATGCCATGTTTTTCAATAGTATTAGTACAAAGCTATAGTCTAATAAGTTGCTTGAGTCTTTTATGTGATTTATAGAAACCTAGGCGTGATTCTTCACTTGCTTACATGTCAAGCAAGGGTTTGTATCTCTGTAGTTGAGGGGTATGACCAGCCTCTCAGGAATCATGAATCATTTAGGTGATGTTTCCAGCAGATCTGTCTTCAAATTTGTCTGCTCCTTTCTAAATAATAACTTGTGTAACATGCAGCTAGAGATGGAAGTTTTTCCTGACTACAGCACTACCTTATAAAGCTTGTTACTGGTCAGTACAGTGTTTAATGGTATTTCCCTTGGAGAGGGAATGGAGGGCACAGCTTGGTGAGAATGGCTCTGATGGACCACTTCTAACCTAGTGCACGTTGCAAAGAGATCCTTTGGATGCAGAAACTTTGCATTAAATTATTTCTGTCCTTATAAAGTAGATCTGGGAGATGGTTCTGCAAGTGCAAACCATCTTGGTCAGAACACGTGTCATGACACACAGGACAAAATCCAAATAGCAGGGCTAAATCCAGATCCGGTGTTACACAGCATAGTCCTTGTGGCTGTAGAGTTTAGCTGATTTGGTTCAGCTCTGTATGGTATATCTATGGTGCAAGTGCATGAAGGCATTTGCTATACTAATTATGAGTGATTGCTATCAATTGACTGTAGGTGGTAAAATTTGCTTCATTTTAATTCATTAACACATCCTGTCTGACAGTATAATCCAGCCAAGGAATTAGTAAGATAATGACACACACACACACATACAAAAAAAAAAAAAAAAAAGTTTTTTTCTTTGTCTGCATGAGTACCACTAGAGAGAGATCATTTATGGGTAATTTGAGAAGCTCTGTGCTGCCCAGAGTTTACCAATGCATGGGATAACTAAAGAATTATTTAGGCAGCTAAGTGAAGACACTTCAGAGGATTGTTGGAAGAAAAAGGAAGTGAATCCATTCATTGACTACCATGATGTCGTGGTTTAACCTGGCCGGCAGCTAAACACCACACAGCCGTTCGCTCACCCTCCCCAATCCCTCTCTGGGATGGGGGAGAGAAACAGGAAAGTGAAGCCCGTGAGTTGAGATAAAGACAGTTTATTAAGACAGGAAAATAATAATAACAATAATAGTTATAACAATAATAATAATGATGATAATGATGATAATAGTACTACTACTAATAATGTGTACAAACAAGTGATGCACAATGCAATTGCTCACCACCCGCTGACCGATGCCCAGCCTAACCCCGAGCAGTCCAGCCCCCTCCCCCCAGCTAGCCACCCCTATATATTGTTTAGCATGATGTCAGATGGTATGGAATACCCCTTTGGCTAGTTTGGGTCACCTGTCCTGGGACTGTCCCCTCCGAGCTCTTGCTGCACCCCCAGCCCGCCCGTTGGCAGGACAGAGCAAGAAGCTGAGATGTCCTTGGTTTGGTGTAAACACTGCTCTGCAACAATTAAAACATCGGGGTGTTATCAGCACTCTTCTCATCCAAAGCCAAAACATAGCATTCTACCAGCTACTAGGAAGAAAATTAACTCTGTCCTAACTGAAACCAGGACGCATGTTTTCCCCTCAAGGTCACATAAAACAAGCAATCCTCTGTGTTTTCCTACAAGAGTCTGGTATAAACTGAAGGGACCAAAAAGAAAGCTTCTTGTGCTTTCCTAATGCATTCTTATTAGAACAAGAGCCACTGGGAGTCTGCAAGCTATGTGGATTTTTTTCCCACTTTGTTGCTATTTTTTAACAGAGCACTGGTGGCCATTATCTTGTAAAATAACTCCCCTTTATAGGTTTTATATTACTTTTCATATTTTTTTTTCCTTCAGCTTCTGTGCTTAATGTTTCATATTTCTGAATTATTATTTCAGTTCTTGTTACCTACTAGTTGTCCTAAAATTGAATGAAGATGAAACTAAGGCATTGATAGGATAAGAAAGAAGAAAAAGGAAAGGAAAAAAGGTAAAAAGGCCAAAAGCATGTTTTTGTTGCAGTAAATAATGTAAATGTTTGTTCTAATGGGATTTTAAATGATATTGTTAGACAAAATAAGAATGATGCATTGGTATATGCATCTTATTTAAATATGCAATTAGAAACTGGAGAACTCTGCTCAAGCATTAAGATTGCAGAAAGTTTTATTTTATTTTATTTTATTTTTTTAACTCTGAGATTAATAACCACAATATTACTTATACTTAATCTGTTATGTACCATTATCTCCAGCGGCCAGGCTGATTCACTGAGAGTGAAAAGTCAATCACTTAATCTCTCAGTGTCTAAGTTGTCAAGTTTTGAAATTAAAACAATAATTTGGCATACCTGCTATTTCTACCACTTGTGTTGCAACCTACTGCTTTTGAAAGTAGATTCCAGTAGTTTAGCAACAGTATTTGTCAGATGTTTGGAAATGTCAGTCAAACATTGAATTGCATGTGCGTAGTCTGACTCTACTTCGCTTGTGCAGTGCATCTAAAGCATCCCAAACATTGAACTAACTGATGAAAACAAAAATGTTTGCAGGTGTTTGTTCAATCCTTTACCTGAGTTGTCTCTTTAAACTAGAAGTTTTCCTTGGCTGTCATTTACTATGTGCTTGTAGAACATAGAATCATAGAAACAAAAGGTTGGAAACGACCTACAAGATCATCTAGTCCAACTGTCCTCCTATCACCAGTACTAGCCACTAAGTTATTAAATCATATCTCGTAGTGCCTCGTCCAGGCACTTCTTGAACACTGCAAGGGACGGTGACTCCACCACCTCCCTGGGCAGGCTGTTCCAGTGCCTGACCACTCTCTGAGAGAAAAAGTTTTTCGTGATATCTAATCTAAATCTCCCCTGGCACAACTTGTGGCCATTTCCTCAAGTCTTATCATTAGTTATCTGAGAGAAGAGGCTGACCCCCTCCTCAACACAATCTCCCTTCAGGTAGTTGTAGAGTGCAATGAGATCTCCCCTGAGACTCCTCTTATCCAGACTAAACAACCCCAGTTCCCTCAGCTGTTCCTCATAAGACTTGTGCTCCAGACTCCTCACGAGTTTTGTTGCCCTTCTCTGGACACACTCCAGGACCTCACCTACCATATAAGGGCTTAAAGGCAGCACTGAAGTAAAGCTGGTAAACAATAGTACAGTAGAGTTTTTAATTTATAACTGGAAAGCATCCATTCCCAGCCATATCACTTGAGAAGAGCTTTGTTAGATAAGTAGTACCTGAAAGAAAGTTGTAATACATGTAAAAGAGAAAATGGTTGCCTAGCTCTTTCATAATCATAGTATAATGTCACTGGTGTAGTATGATAATAACTTGAAATAGTTATTTTTTCAGTTGCTACCTTCTTCCTTTGGAAAATATATCATGTATCTGGACAGATCAGCCAACATCAAAGCTTTAATACTTAAGCATGATGTCAGGTTGCAGATTATAGATACCAGCTGCACAGAAATGGAAGCTGGAACCTCTCCAGCCACCAACCTCATGAAATATCTTGAACCTTTAAAATCCCTAGTGGATATCATATACTGACATGCTATCCAGGTACTGAGTTTGACAGAGCTAATAATACTATTTATATGTATAATTATTGAAATTACCCATACTCTTTTGGTTTAATGGTGTTCACTAAATTGGCATGCATAATTTATACATCATTGCTGTCAACCATCAATCCAAATGTGAGACAGCAACATATAAACTGAATGACAGAATAAAGTGTTTATGAGTTCATTCAGGACAAGATCACCATAAACTATGACACTGGAAATTTTCATATAATTTTTTCAGTATTTGTGTGAAATAGGATGCTGTCTATAGGATTTCATTTGTTGCATTACTGTAAAATCTTTTCAATAAACACTTTAGAAGACAACAGCTACAGTACTCTTCAAAGAGACCCTGGGGACGGGATTTATAGTGGAAGTCAGTGTTTCCAATTTTGTTTCAATTTTTGCTATGGTTTAATATTTTAGCCTCTTATTCAAATGTCAGTCATTTAATAATGAAATGGAATCCTGAAAGTTTATAAATGGATACACCTTTGAGGCTCAGTCAAGAGATACACTAAGCAAATTCAACTATTATCATGCTAATTTAGAATAATGATTAAGACTTTCAGCTACACATTTAAACAATAAATGCTTAAAATAACCCTTGTCTTCATGCATCTGGATATGTATCTGTATGCAAGTATTGCCATAGCTTGAAATTACTTTAACATTCATGATATTAATCAAAATGCCAGGGCATATTACAGATGATTCAAATGCCCCAATCTCATTATATGAGACTTGCTACACAGTGATATTAGTATTATGTTTTCATTTATATTTTGAGAATGCAGTAAACAACTAATAATTTGAGATATTCTAAATTTCTTTTGCAATGTGCAAAATGTTAAAAGAAATGATTAACATGAAAGAAGAAAATCTATGTATAGAAGTGAAAGAGAAACCGTGGAGTTATTTTTGTCACTCCTTAATGAATAAATGGATTGTTTTCAGTGCTCTCCCAATGAGCACAAGGAGTTAAAACGTGCTGTGGCTTGGAGCATACTGCCTCTCTTTCACTTGTTTTGAACCAAGCCTGTTATAACAAATAACAATCACAAATCTTCTAAAGAATTTAAAAAAGAAAAATCAAAGTAATGGTCATATTACCATAGATGCTTAAAATCATGCTTCTCATAAAACCCAAGGATCTAACTGTACTTAGTTAAGAAGATTTTCATTAAAAATAAGTTTTTGTTATTACATGTGAATTTCTATGACTGAATTCAAGGTCATAGCTAGTGGCTACTTAACAAATTAAACATTAGTAGAACCTTTTCAAGATTTTTAAAAAGCTCTTTGGCCACAAGTTATGCCAGTAAAAGAGCTTTCCTTTGATGACTGTTGATAAAATCATTGAGAGATCACCCATAATGTCTATTAACCTGAAGAAGGACATTCAAAGGATGTCTAAAAAGTAAAGATGTCAGTCCAAATGTGAAAGCAATCATGGTACAAATGCTTTTAGGATCAAGGTTGTGAAGTTACATTCAATAAGTCTGGTGAGGATAATGCTTACCTACTAAGTAATATGGTAATATTACTTGGTAATAAGTAATAGTAAGTAAGTAGGTAAGTAATACTTACCTACTAAGTAATATGGATAAGGTGTTGCATTTAATTCCATTGCCATCCTGATTTGAACTGGAGGTCAGACTAGATGACTTCCAGAAGTCCCTTCTGCTATGAGTTACCTGTGATCCTAAATGTGAAAACAATAAATGTTATGTTCTTATGTTATAAATGGCAGTAGATAATGACTAGCGTATGAAATTTCTGGTATTTTTCAGAAGCTGACTAAGTCTAGGTTCTTAAGTCTTGTCATTCTCACTGCATATTTAGTTTACATATACGTATCAGGTGACAAAAAGAAAAAGGTTATATGCTGCAACATATAAAGAGCACAACTTGTACCTTTGTACATGATCCTGAGATCTACTAGTGCATATGCTTTCCGTTGAGGTCTATCTCACCTGACTTAAGAGCTCAAGAATATAGTTGTCTACACCTGAACTATTCATCTAGTCCTGGTTTTACAGCTAGAGGAGGGAAAGAGTCACTTTCTTTGCAAGTATCTGACTACCTGCTCGTGCACTTCCTCCTCTGTTAGAACAGACACCCTAGATGTGCCTGTTTCCCCCAACTGAACACAAAGCAGGTTTAGATGAGCATCTCATATGTTGACACACACAGTTTAGACCCTGTGAATCCCCTTCAGCCTAGATCACCAGGCACAGATGCCTGGAAAAAGAAGTAAGTGATGGCAAAAGAACATTTTAACAGCAAAAAATGTGGACTATTATGTGTCTAAGTTATTTTGTATAGTTCACATGAACAACAGAAAAACGGAAGTATTTTTGTGCTACTTAGCTATTTTTAAGAGAATGGGTGCTGTTCTATCTGAATCCTGTTGAAAGTTATATTTAAAGTATTACAATGTCCAGTTGCCGTTTATTAGTAACTCACTGCAAAGGAAGCCATGTGGTGTAGTTGCTGTCAAATCCAAAGAAGTCAACCAGATTCCACCCTTCAGCTGAACCCATTACAAAAGCAGAATTCAAAATGTTCCTGGTGTCAGGCATCAGCAAAAGGAAAAAGCAATAACCTCGGGACATTCATACTTTGTATCTATGGACAGAGAAAAAAAAAAAAAAAAAAAAAAAGTAACTTTTTAATGGCATGAAACCCTTTTCAAATATGCTAAAATTAGGTAGACTGTTGGTCAGATAATACTTCAAGAATGATGGTATCAGGATGTAGTATGGGTGGGGACCATAAAGCTGCCAGGGTGTTGCAGTGCCTCCCTCCCTGACCCACAGTGTCCCCCAGCCCTTTCCAGGGGCCACCAGTGATCTCTAAGGTGGTGGGGCTGCCAGTAGACAGACAGCCCTGTATGGATGAGGGCAAGATGATCTCAGGGTCCTGATAACATAAAGGAAAATAATTCCTTGCATTTGTTTTCACTGCAAAGGAAGGAACTTCAGGAAGTTCCCACGAGTTCCTTTTGCAAGTCAGGTGAAACATCTGAAACATCTTTATACATATGTGGGGAGAGGCTATCCAGAATAATAGAGGAAGACCCTTCAACACCCAGCAAGTAGTCTGTCAGTGTCTGCAGTATCATGAATGATGTGGAGGTGCTGACTTATTGCTATCTCCTCTTACAGTAATAGGAGTATAATGTAATGAAATTCTATACTTTTTGCATTATTTATTTTTAAACTATAACCTGTAACTAATTAGATTTATTTTATTTTATTTTATTTTATTTTATTTTATTTTATTTTATTTTATTTTATTTTATTTTATTTTATTTTATTTATTTTATTTTATTTTATTTTATTTTATTTTATTTCCAGGGAAAATATTCTTGATAACAAAAATGTAAATGGGTTCAAAATAAGTCTGTTTGATCTGTTGCTTTTACTTTGTCTTTTGGCATCCACAGCTGATTGCTGTTAAAGACAGGACACAATCAGATGGATTGAAGGTAGTACATATCAGTTTATGTTGTTACCACAGCTGAAGCAGGAAGATATCTCTGAAGATCCCCTTGTCCAGGCTGCAGCTCCAAGCAGGGACACCTAGAGTAGAATTGCTCAGGTCCATGTCCAGTCAGCGTTGAGTATCTCCAAGTAGGGGAACTTCACCACTTTTCCAGGCAACCTCTTCCCGTAGTTAGTCATACTCTCAGTAAAAAGAAGTGTTTTCTTATCTTTAACAACAAACTGTTTTTCAGTTTGTGCCCATTGCCTCTTATCCTGTTGCAGGCCACCACTGTCAAGAGTCTGGCTCTCCCATCAGGTATTTATACACATGGGTCAGTCTGCCCTAAGCCTTCTCTGCTCCAGGCTCTCAGGCTCTTATATGACAGGTCCTCCAGCCTTTGTATTTCTGTGGCCTTCCCTGGACTCATTCCAGTATGTTCCTATTTCTCTTGCACTGAGGCATCCCAGCACTGGACCCAGGACTCCAGGTGTGGTCTCAGCAATACAGTGAAGGATAAATTAAAATTTTATCCAAATAGTCCTTTTTTGGAGAGACTAACTGCAGGTTCTCTGACATATGTAAGACTGCCTGTCTATGTCAGCTGTTTTAATCAATAAAATATTTAACAAGAAACATGTGGAACATGCAGATGCAGTTCTTCATCAGCCAGAATGAGCAGAGATTTTTAGCTTTTTTTTTTTTTTTTTTTTTTTTTTTTTTTTTGATGTTGTATTTGTAATATTTTTCAGAGCTCTTTTGCTTTTTAGGTCATCAGAATATCTATATGACTCAGTACAGTTTTCTGCCTCTTGACCATTTTATGTTTGTTTGTTTAATAATAAATCTGATCATAGCTGAAAACTTGTTCATAATGTTTACTGTTAGTACTAGAGGGTGAAATATATAAAAGAAGAGAATTCAGGCCCTCCAGTAGACGAATTTTTGGCCTTTCTTCCACTTCTAATCTTGCACTGTTGCCCTGCATAGCACTCTGAGGCAGGCTTTGGAAAATCTGTAAAGCCTTGAGGAAAAACAGCTGTATCTGCGTAGACAGTATTGATTCTCCAAGGTATACTGATACCTCCAATAGAAGTTACACTGGCCTTGACAGTGCTTTAGTGTTTGCATAAAAATGAGATTGAACTGGAGTGTAGGAGCGTAATACATTTCATTTTTATGACTACTTTCCTCTGCCCTTTTGGTTATAGGAGTCCTTCTCTCAGCAGCCAGCAGAGTGTCAATGTCAAACCCATTCTACCAAGACTTCTAGCCCTATTGACCTTAAGAGTGTAAAGGGTGCACCCACTGTGCGGCACATGATGCATTGGTTCCCTTACCCACATCATCAAAGCAAGAATTTTTCTTGTCCTTTGAATTTTTTTCTGTTATTTCTTTTATCTCTAACAGGTAGTGGAAATGTAATGTTCTTCCCAGAATATCTCTAAGTAACCAAAGGGAGCACTGCCCTCTAAAGGTTTAAGGTGAGATATGAAACAGCTTTTATGTATATGTTAGTAGGCCTTTTCAGTTATCTTTCTAAAAGTGTTTAAGGTCATAACCAGCACTTAAGCAGGAAGTCTGAATGTCTTATATCAGCATTGTAAGGAACACTGGCATAGTCATGCCAAGTTTATGATCAGAATGAGTAAATGAAAAAATACTACACAAATTTAGTAGTGTTAGAAACCTGGTATATGTTTAAGCTTATAATCTTCAGGCACATTAAGGCATTTAAAAAGAAAGAAGAAGAAAAAAAAAAGACCTTAGTGATATTTGCCATAGCTGTTACCCCATTCATTTTTAATTAATGCCTAGCTACAATTTTAGATCTTGAAAAATCTGACAGTAAATTGCCACCAGCAAATGCAGAGGGTAAAAGGCAAAGTGTGTTAGTAAGAAGCTTTAAGGTTAAGATGTGACAGTGAAGTTAAAAAGTTCTATGAGATCCTGAAATTTGAACTACATTTTAAATATATCAATAAAAATTTATAGTAAGGCAGCTAGACCTTCAAGGCTTCCCTTCATTTTTGCAATGTGTTATGCACTGGAAAGTCTTAGTCTAAATAATCCGATGAAAGGTAGATTTTTACTATTCTGTCTTTCATGGGAGGAAAAGGTTGCTCTGAGTTTAAGCCACCTTCCCAAGGAATAAACTCACATATTCTAGGAAAAGTTTTTCATTCTGAATCAATCTACTGATATAGGCTTGAATGTCAACCAACTAATTAAACAAAATAGATGAGATAGAATCTCAAACTTTTTTGGAATGATGGGTTTAGTAAATACAGTATACTAAATGAATTTAGTAAATACAATAAAGGGAGAAAAAATATAGCAAGACTGGAAGACAACTGGTAGTGCTTCCAAATCCTACTTACAGACCAGACAGAGTAAAATCACAAAGCTGACTTTTCATGTGATTAAAAATAAAAGAGATTGATTTATTTTCAGGGTGAAATTCAAATTCTATAAGGCATAGTTGGAGAATTTAAAAAACGAAAGTAGAAAAGATCTTGCACTATTTTAGGGCTACTGAAATGATCTTTAACATGAACTGAGCTAATTTGCACACTTCCACAACATCCCTTTCTCTCAACATATTCTTCTGCGAGCATTTATCCTGACTAGAAAGTCCTCCAGGAGCTACAAACTCTCAGGAAATTCACTTGTATGCAAGCCTCTGCTCCTGACACCAGGCTAGGAAAGAGAAGTGGCAAGGAAAGAATCAGAGCTTGCTTTCTACCATGAAGAAGGCAGAGGGCATGTATTGCCCAAAATGTGGCATATTTTCTGGGGAGAGAGAAGCAGCAGAGAAAGCTGCTTTAGTCTGCTAGACCAGGCAGAGCAGTGAACAAGATCATTTTCACAGATGTAGGATACAATGGTACCATCAGAATCTGCTAGTATTTTATCGGTTGGTATTGGTATGTTTTAGAAGGTATGATTTAGGAATTTAGAAGTCTGATTTAGAAATCATACTATGACTATGGTATTGGTATGTTACACATGACTAGGAGAGTTTTTCAGTCATAAAGTTTTGCCAGAAGAGGAAGCTCCCACGACAAGTTGAGATGGATTTAGAGCAAATGCGTACTGCCAGAATATTAGCAAACCCTCTCAATGACAAGGATCAGATTCTCCTAAGATACCACCTTGCGGAAGACTGAACCAATGCCACTGAAGTCAACGGACTGATAAATGAGGAAGGAATCTTTTGTTATTGTTGTTGTTTATGAGGACAGTAAGCTAATACCAGTGAAGCTCTTGTCAGAGCTGGATGTATCTTCATTGATCTTTTCATACTGCCCTCAAGTTGACAGCCAGAGTAGCAGAGCTGAGCACACAGAACAAAGATTCTGAGAATGCCAAGTGTTTTCACACTTATCCACAACAGTATATACATGTAAAACTATCCAACCCCATTTTTCCCTCTGTAAAAGAAGTGTTTTAAATCATATTTGAAATGAAGCCAGGTGCAGTTTATTAACATTCTGCCAGACAGTTCTGTGCAGTGCTCACCCTAAATAGCCACATGTCATCTTGGACCAGTGGTTTAAAGGGCAAACTTTTAATTGCACCTGCTATGCACATAGAGAAGGAAATTAATGTATCTATTTTTATTTTTAATTTGTTTTGGAAAAGACTGTGTGTGTTTTATGAAAAGGACTGTGGGATGAAAAAAAGGAGTAATTCATAGGGAAATTATAAGAGTTTGTTAGGAGACATAGGTTATTTATTGCTACTAGCAGGATATATGTAATTATTACTTTTTTATTTTTCAGCAATTTGCTATTAGAAATATTTGTTATTAGTAATTATTTGCCTTTATTTGCAAAGTATTTGCTATTAGAAAACATTGCTGACCCTTGTTTTGCCTTATTTTTGAACTGTTATTTCTATCACTTTTTAACTGTAAGAAACAAATACATATTCTGTTGTATGGTGCATAGAAAATGTATCTTCAGATAAAATTAACTTGGGTTGAGCATATGATCACTAAACCAGTCAAACAAACTTCTGAATTATTATCAACTATATTCCCAGTTTATTGTGCTACTAGAATCTCCCTGATGGTTTTCAGCCTCTGTGAAACATGTTCCTTCTTAATCTTTTCTAAATGTTTACATAGAAGAAAGGCCCATAAGGGTGTGGTACCATTGATGAAAATTTTGGAGTATTTCCTCTACAAAACATCTTTTAAAGCAATAGGACTGTGAGGAAGGATGGAAGTAATTTATGTCTTTTTCAGTGTGCTCTTTGTGGTCACATTATCTTTCAGATGTAGAAAGCCATGTGCTTTCTCACAGTGTGTACATTGCCTACTAAATTGTCCATAGCTTTCTAAAATATGAAGTCTGGCTGTATAGTAGTGTTCTGCATTGCATTAGATTGAATAAATAAGGGTAGAAAAGTGCAGCACAGATTTCCTGGCAGCTATATGCAAGAAAATAGGGATTTGAGATAATCCCTGAGAAATATTTAACACGGAAATCCGGTTCTCACTTGAGGAACAGTGATAGCAAGGCAGGGTTTTCTGTCGCTTTGGTTTGTGTAAAGAATATTCCTCATCAGTAATCTTCATCAGATTTGATTTGACTTTCATATTAATAAAATATTCATAACCTCATATGCTTGCTCACATTTGTTCCTGGAAAGGAAAAGTCTTCAAATGGTGTAAATTCACATAGCTAAAATCAATAGAGTTATACTGTCAATGGAGCTATGTTTTTTTTTTTTCATTTTTTCATTTTTTTTTGTTTTTGTTTTGTTTTGTTTTGTTTTGTTTTTCAAATTTTCAAAACAGTATTTAGTTTTATTTAGTAATCTTGGAAATGCCTATTTGACTGCAGGACTTTGCTCTGAGTGATTTACAGTGATTTTCCTACAGTACGCTATGATTTTTAGGGGCCTGCCTGCAGCTAATTTTAATGAGAACTGTGGCTAAATCCATATGCTCTGTTTCAAATATGCATATCCACTGAGTCTTTCAATGTGTTCTGGATTTTTTGATATGGCTTTCTATCAATATGTAATGTGTATCTTCATTAACTACTCCCTGATTATGTTTAAAGCAGGATAAATGCCAAGAAATCAAAGGTTATTTCTATTTTCAATCTAAGAACCAATTACTTAATCTAAAGACCAGCACAATAAACAGTCTACCAGGCAATCTTATGTAGACCAGATGTTGTTCTGGAATTTGAGATACTAGACCAGAAATTCTTGTTATATCTCTTGCTTAGCTTGTATCCAAACATGTTTAGTGTATGCAACTATATCCTTTAAGTCATTTTAAAGGCTTATTGCAATCTGCATGTAAAGAGCTTGTTTGTTTGCTTTTTCAGTTAATCTGGTTGCACATAAAACAACTAAGACCAGAAATGTAAAATGGAGTTGTGCATATATTTCTGAAAATTTAAGCCAATGCGTTTTCAGTCCTGATGCAATTTTGGATGACATTCTGCTAGTCAGCAGTTTGGCAGCTGTCTTGGAAACAGTCACAAAATTACAGTTGCTACTGTTGAAGCTTTGCATGTTTAGTTATCTATACTGGTGCCATAACCCAGACTGTGCTTGGTCTATTACTTTGTTGTTTTAAAGTAGCATATTTATAACCCTTCTGGCAATGGAGTATTCCTTTTTCTTCAGTTATATCACTCATTGCTTGTTCATTCATACCCCACCCCACACTTTTTTTTTTTTTTTTCCCCAAATACAACTATATTCTGAAACCATTTCAGTGAAAATGGAATTTAGCAAAAAAATAGTCTCCCCACTGTTTTATTTATTTATTTATTTATTTATTTATTTATTTATTTATTAAGTGAAGTGAGTGTTTTTTCTATAAATCATATGACTTCAAAGAAAACCATTTTACCTGGCTCAGAAACTGTACAATTTCCCAGCATAAATACTTTTGTTTAATACAGTTAAATATATTTAATAATCCTAGTAGTAACTGGCATATGCAATAATCTCACAATGCACATTTCTCAGTTTATGCCTGCATAATACTTCTTTCATTTTTGTTCGTTTTTTATACTCCCCACTAAGCTTAATGTGATATGAGAAATTCCTTCTCCTTTTCCTTTCCCCAGTGGGAAGAAGAAATACACCAGAAATTTTGAGAACTGGATACTAGTTTTAGAGGTCTCTTTATGCCTGTAACACCACCTAATCAGGCCCTATCTGGGCCTAGATGAAGCAGAAGTTTCGTATCTTTTTCTGCATAGTTGTCCAGATTCAACATGAAACATGAAGGCTCTCCAGACCTAGAACATTGCCTGGGCTTCTGGATTAGTTTCAAAGGCAGTAGGCATGTAATTGAATCCCTTGAGAATGGCAAAAGCAAACAGACAGAAAACTAACAATTCCTGAACAAATGCTGCATGCCCAGTGCCATTTGACACCACTGGGCAGCACCACCATGTCAAGGTAGCAGGAAGGCTTCTGTTTCATGGAGGGTACCATTTTTCAGCTTCTTCTGTTTTTTTCCCTGCTGCATGTGGACACTGATGGATTGCGCTTGCCAAGGTGTTTAACTCAGCATTTCATGTTAAAAGAACTTACTTAACTAATTTGCATTTGTAGAGTCTTCTCTGTACACAAAAGTCAAAAAACAAACACCACCAACAACAAAAACACATACCATGGTGCCTATCTTGTAGGAAGGTTAATTTCCTGCTATGAATCAGTAATTTGCCTCTCCTCTAACACATTTCAAAGACTTGATCCTGATCTCTCTCTCTCTGAAAAGTCATGAGGTCACTGACTGTCTTCAATTCCCTCTGAGTCCTATGGGGGTGAATCATTTTCAGCATTTTACAGGTTTCAGTTCTTAATGAGTGGGCATTTACAAAGACGGAGCCTGCTCCAGCTGAAAACAGTAGCAAAATACAAATAATTATGTGGAATCAAATCAAACCAGAAAAATAATCCATTCTCCATTCATGACTTTCTGCACTATAATTGCTGCAGAGGTCATTTTGCTTGTTACTGCATTCTTTTTCCCATTGTAAGACAGATGCCATAATTACTAATGTGGTCTTTGGTTTGTTAGCTCCCATGAGACTTCTTTCTCTGTACACTTTTAGTTCTCTGTATCATTGTTTACTTGAAGAAAGGACTAGCAAGGAGGCAAGACCCCCCCAAATTATTATTATATGCTTTCTCATTTTCTCTATGCAAAAAAAAATTTAAAGATATTTATTAGCTTCCCTAAATAATATTCTAAGGTAGTGTTTGGATCATTTCAGTAACTGATGTTTGTTTTTATAAGCAATAGTTTAATTTGACACAAGGCATAATGCATGTGCAATAAGGGTGCCATGTTTGATGGATAAATGCCTAGAAAAAATGATATTGCCTAATAAATAATGTTGAATTTAGATATCCCATTCATTTAAAGCAAACTTGTCATGGATTATTAACTGTACTAACTAGTGGCTTGTTTATATTAGTGCATTAATAATCTGAAGCGTTTTTGATATATGCCCATTTGAAACTACACGATATTACCCCTTTATTTTCATAGATTATTAATTTCTCCTCTGTGGTGGGCAAGTTGCCAGTGCAGCTTAAACCAGTATTAGTGCATATCTTCATGCACTGAATCTTTGCCTTCTCTTTTGGAAAGAAATTATTGAGGCTAAGGTGGGTCGTCAGTGTAGTAAGGGAGTTAATAGAGCAGCATGATTGTACTGATGTGATTCTGAATTTATGTAGATGGTATGCTCTTTCTTAGTGTTGTCCAGGTAACTTTGAACTTGTTGGTGTCTCTGAACTGTCTTGCCTTCCTCATGCTGCAGAGCACATGGCCACCAGTACACCTGGCATGGGATTGCAGGATCTGTTCTTCCATGCTGATTCTGAGGCTGGGTGCTAATCAGAATTGTATCAGGTGGCTTAATCTGTAGTTAACACCTTCCTCTGAGAATTAATTCCAGTTAATACCTTGCTTTACTGAGGGTTATTTGGGTCAGTATATGATTTATTTAGACAAAGCATGCCTTCAATAATGTGCATTTGAGAAAGACTGTACACCTGGGAAAATGGTAGTAGTGAGCTACTTGTAAATTTATTTATTTATTTATTTATTTTACCACCTCTCAAACTGTTAATATTTGGGTGATACAATCTGCCTATAAAACTGTCCACCTATCTCTATTTCAGGTAGCATACCGTTTAGGGTTTTTTTGGTGGTGGTGGTGGAGGTGGTTTGTTGGTTTTGTTTATTTGTTTGTTTGTTGTTTTTTTTTTCCCCACTCTTCCTTCCCTCATATATTTCGCAGCTGGCTTCAGGCCAAACTTGGTTGTAGACTGCAATTGCCCTTTGATGTTTAGTGGGTAATTGATCACCTAGATTCAGTGTGACAGTTTACTGTTTGATTTTTCGGTAGTCTTACAAAGTTAGGCGTACTAGACCACACTTAGGACAATAGATAAGCAGGCTGTGACTTACCGTCATTGATGAAAATACACAGTCATTATCAGAGCTGTGTTCTTTAATTAAATCTTTGGTATCTAACTGTCTCAAATTGCATATTAACAGACAAACATTTTTAGAGTCTTAATTATTTGGGTTTATTACCTTTACTATATGTTAAAGCATTTCCCTTTTCCAGGTTCTTTTCATTTGCTCTCTTTTTCTTTCATTTCCCTTACTTATAATTCCTCACACAAACTGCAGTCAATGTCTCAGATTTCTGTCCTCCTTCATTCCTCCTATTGATCCCCCTTTTAATTTTGAGTTGGCTGTCTTTTGTGTCCTGTTCCACTCCATAGCCTGTTAACATGGCTACCTGTTCAGGTACTCTATTCAAGCGAGACTCATGCTACCTCCTACACCACTTCCTTCCCGACATCTGCTTTCAACATCCACTCCTATGCAAAGGGCACTGGCCTTACCATAATCATGATTATAGCAACGTGGCTCGAATGGCATTTTATATAGCTTTGCTCAATGATCCACTTTAATTCAATAGCTTTTTGTTGCTATGATTTAGTTAGAATCCGTGGAGAGCAGGAAAGGAAGGTGAATGCGTGTTTTAACGAGCTCTGATTGATAGAAGCCTGTAGGCCATGCCTGTCCTCTATCTGAAACTTTCTCGGTGGGGAGGATGTTAGCCCCCTGGAAAACAAAATTTCTGAGTTTTGGGAATGGAGGACGCTGTGGTCTACAGCACACAGGACAGATAGGTGAAAGTTTGTCTCTTGGCCTTAGTTCCACAATTTGGACTGTGGTTGCAAAAGTTTACCTATCATCCACTCGCTGCCTCCAGTGGCTAGATTGCCCACTACCCTGCAAGCTACCCCAGAAATACACATCTTGGATTCATACAGGTAACAGGTAGAAAAAGAGGTCAGCATGTGTTCCCTTTCCATGTGGTCCACAGCCCATGGGCAGAGAATGGTAGGTCTCACTTGGTTTGTATTGCTGCTGTTACTCTGACTTAATTATTTCCCACGCTGCATAACTCCTTTAGATTATGTCTTTTTGCAGCATTGTTATGTTTTTAATAATGCATTTCATTACAGTTGGCAATTGATGGTTTTCATTACTGAGCAAACTGTTAATTTACTGCTAACGCTGTTTTAATTGTTGGCTTAGTTTGACTTCCTTCTTTTAATTCTTTCCATCTGTGAGGGAAAAAAGTCTTAATCTATATTTGTGGAACTATAAATTTTAGATGAGAAGTTATTTTTTTTTTCTCAGGGGTTTGTAAGAAATTATTATTAATCTTATTAGTAATAATTTTATGTTTTGCTCTCTTTAGCATGTATTTTTCCAAAACACATTGTGGCTTACTGAATACCTGAAAGATAGTGTAATAGTGCTGGTAATATTATGTGATCATGAACATAGGGTTTCAAAAATTACTTCTACCCTGTGCACAAGTTTAACTTGTAGATACTGATTATGATGCCTGTAACAGTATCTAGAGTTCATCTTTCAGAAAAGGTAGGAATTCATAGAAACCACATTATACTTCTCATAAAATATGTCTTCAGTATTTTATGTTATTTTATGTTATGTTATTTTGTTTTATTTTATTTTTATTAAGTACCAGGAACATGCACAAATGCATTATCTTCCTTGTAGTTTGCCATGTTTTTTATTGAGGGAAAAATGGCAAGAGAGAAAGTTGTTTTAGATCACTTTTCAGAACTGTTCAGATGCTAGAGCTTTAAGATATGTGCTATTCCTTTGTAGAGGACGCAATCAATTGTTCTAGATGTAACATAAAGAGGATGAATTCTAACTTCAACCTTCCTTAACATCGAAAGACTGTAATATTCGAACATAGTTTAAATTGTTGATTTAGTTTGGAACCTGTTTCTAGTCTATCATATGGCAACTCACGTCTGTTCATGGGATTTGATTTTTCAGTGCTCTATGCCAATTTTATTCTAGTGTATTTGTGCTGATTTCTAGCAAGTTCCATATGTTTTATTCCTTTCTGTCAGTCACATGGTGTGAAACAAAAATCTCAATAAAACGGTAGCACATAGAGCAGGAAAAAAAATAAAGAAAGAGGAAATGTAGTTTTTAGTTGCTGTGAAGCAGGGGTTGGTTCGTATTTTTGGGAGTAAGTACCTTCTTTCTGTGTTTGTGCAGTGACACTTAATCTCAATGGAGACTCATGTGAGAGATTTTATTGTTTCCTCTCAACATTTAATAGGATGTAATCAAATCTGAGGGTAAACCAACAAAAAGTACAAGCCTGTCTGCAAATAAATAATACTTAGTCACTTTAATGAGCACAGCAGGGGCTAATAGCAGGAGGAAGCTTAAAGAAACACTTTTGCAATACCTAGCCCAGGAATGGGAATGTGGAGGTTAGAAAGGGGTGCACTTTCTGAGACCTGAGGAGAAATTATCTGGGTTCAGAACATATATGGACCAAAGTATTGTTGACCAAAGCCTTGATCCGTGTTACGCAGATGCTTATTGGCCTAAGGATCTAGACAGTGATATTGTAATGACAACCTCTTCCATGTGACGTTATTTTGGCATAAGCTGTTATTCATTACATCAATATATAAACTGATACATAAAAGTAAGAAAAAACAAGTAATGACATTCATTGTTAAAAAAATAATGAACCATTTTACCTGATTGCATGGATAGAACTGAAAATACATCACAGTTACGTACTTACATAAAGGTGTTGAAAATTTAGTTTAGTTTTCACATAAATAGGGTATGTGTAACCATTTGAGCTATTTTAACACAATCAGATATGTTTCCAGCAGCCTTGCTGGCCTGCAAAAATAAAAGCACATCAGAATCATCATCTGGGCTTCTGTGCTGCCAAACAACTAATTTTAATCTGCGTTTCTGGTCCACTGTGTCTAATCTGCCTTTTCTTAGCTCAGTGCAGTTTCTCTGTCTCACCTGTCTTGCTGCAGAATGTCTTTTGTCCCCCCAAATTAGGAGGATTTAGCAGTGCTTTACTGGAGAATCCTCTTTGAGTCCTTCTGACTAGCAGGATGAAATGTAGGAGCTGTTCTTCCCCAGGTAGGGAGAGGAAGTAGATTGATCCTGAAACAAATAGACTCTTTCTGCTCCAACTTCCCTTGTTGTCACTGTGTGCCCTCCAGAGAAGTTATGGAAGTGCTGTCTGCTTCCTTACATGGTTGACTGCTTTTCTCCAGGTGTGGCAAGCATCAGCTAGTGACCTTCATGTACCTGCAGAGCCCTAGCAGGAGAGGCAGTACTGTGAAAAAAGGAAGAGAAGGAGCTGCTCTGACTTCCTGCAGTGGCCCTAGCCAACTGCTCATTCTGTAGAAGTGGGCAAGTGAGGAAAGATGGTGGCTACAAGCTCCCCTCACCCTCCCATGGGCATTAAAAATATGCACCTCTCAGTGCATATTTTACTCAGCTTGCATGCTGGAAAAGCTAATTGCCACCACCCTGAAAAAGGCATCCTTTAAGCAGTGATGTTTTCACAGGTGTTAATAACTATTATCATTTCTATATAGATGTCTATCTAATCTTAAGAAAACAGCATGAAATGGCATTGTGCCCTTCATATCCTTGAGCACATATTGACTCTGACCTGACAGAGAATAAGACTGAACCTCTGTTCTGCTTGGGAAACTCTGGAAGTATTTTGACACACTGATTATGTTTTAGAGAGCATCAAAGCAACACTGGAATTTTACAAAACATAGCTCCCTCTTGTGATGTGCATTAAAATAGGTACTAGGAGGTAACAGGATAAAATATAAAATTCTGTCTTTACCCATCTCTATTTTAGAAGCTATTTGCTTACAGAAATAAAGGCTCATTTGGAAGTGCATGAAGTATGATGTATTTTTATGTAGAACTGCTTATAATGTCACTTAAAATCTTCTCCAAAATCTATCAAAATTAGTTGGCATTCAATCACAGCCGTGATAGTTCTTCAAAATTAACATGCAGTTTAGAAACCTGATATCTCATCCACTGATTATGGCTTCTGTTAAAGTTTAGAAAATAAGCTATGTGGATAATGAAGTCCTCTTTAGAGTGCTTTTCCGGAATAGTTTACAGTGAATATTCGAGAATATCTCTGACAGAGTGATGTGATTATGCATTTGGTTTTCCTACAAAGGATAAACCAAAAGCAGAAGAGAA
Source organism: Aythya marila (assembly GCF_965140915.1). NCBI lineage: Eukaryota > Metazoa > Chordata > Aves > Anseriformes > Anatidae > Aythya > Aythya marila. The sequence continues at coordinate 104,573,077 of NC_139042.1, forward strand.
ATAACTATGATAGATTTTATTTGCTTCTGTGGGTGTTTAAGTTAAAGTTTCTACATTGCAGCAATATTGAATTTTTTGAATAAATAATGCTGAATTTGTTACACTCTGTTGACATTTCATTGGCACCAGCTGTGCAAAATGGTATAGGTTCATTCTTGTCACCATAAATGAAATCATTTTATAAAACTCTGGAGAATAAATATGTAAAAATTAAATGATATGCAGCTATTTGTCAGTAATTCCTTATTGAATTTGCTTAGTTTACAAGTAATACTGCTGTTCTCTAGCTGTCACATCTAGAATCTTGAGGCACAGTCTTAAGTGTGTGTCTAGCTGGGGCTTCATTCTCAATTCCGTTTGAAACTTTCAGAGGAAGTTGCGTAGAAAGGACTGCAGTACAAGTAACTTTTCTGCCCCTCAGTTAGTTTTCTGTATTAACAGGAAAGAAAGTAAAGTTTCAAGTGAATTTCCCATAAGTAAAATAGATATGATAATAGATTTATAAAATAAAATCACATTGTTCATTTAAGGTCTTGTGTAGTCCTAAGATAGGCATCTCAGATATGTTAGTCTGTACCTATTCCTCATCAAGGAATAAAGGATGACTAGTTCAGGTGTAGATGTCTATGGTGCATATGTCTAAATTTAAAAGAAAATTCTACCAAGCTATGTCCAAATGTACAGAGGACTGTAGTGTTTTCACAGTGATGGCTAGCTAAGGTCCACCATACTGCTCTCATTCTACCTCCTCAAAAGAACAGAGGGAGAAAACATGATGGGAAAAGGCTCATAGGTTGGGATAAGGACAGGAAGATCATTCAGTGATTACTGTCATGGGTGAAACACACTCAGCATTATAATTACATTATATCAATAATATAACATCAATCTGATATATTATATCAGAGGATATAAATTATATCAGATTGATATAATTTATTGCTTGTTGCTAGTAACAGATTAGAGCAGCGAGAAACTAAAAGTAAATTCAAATCACCTTCCTCACCATCCACTTTCTTCTACTTCCTACCCCAGGATGTGCAGGAGAATGGTGAATGTGGGTTGTGGTCAGTCCATAACACTTCTTCATCTGTTGCTCCTTCATTCTCACTCTCTCAGCATTCTTACTCTGCTGAGGCTGGAAGAGGAGTGAGGCTGCTTCTCACTCCTCTCTCCCAGCTGCTGTTGCACAGCAGTTGTTTTTTTCCCCTCTAAATCTGCTCTCCCAGAGGCCCAACCAGCCTTGCTCTCTGGCTCTGGTCAGTAGCAGGTCCCTTTTGGAGCCAGCTCGAGCTGGCTCCGATCTGATATGGGGCAGCTGCTAGGCTCTGCTCACAGAGGCCACTCCTGCAGCCCCCCGCTACCAAAACCTTGCCATGTAAACCCAAATGAATATGGTGAAGATGCTCAATGATGCCCAATTTATTTTGGTTTGCCTGTAAAGGTATTAAAGCAGATACATTAGTTGTAATGACTTTGCCCATTTAATTAGTTTCCAGTGTCTGTCTTCTTAGTTTCTAATTAAAACATGATACAATATATATTTTGAGGGAGACAGGTATTTTCTTTTCTCACATGAAAATTCATGTTTAGACGACTACACTATTTCTGAATTGTGGCAAAGCCAGGCATTAAGGTCACTTCTTATGTTCTTCAGTTCATTTATTATAGGCACATTGTCCATATTTTTTTCTCTATGTGTTTGGGATAAAAATGCTATGAAATAATTTTCCAGGTGTTATAATAATCGTTCAGTTTGTTTCCAGAGGCCAGACATCTACAAACATCAGAAAGTAAAAATTGGGATTTAAGGGTAAATGGGCAGATTTCAAATTTGAAGTTGGATTTTAGGAAATGCTCAATTGCAAACCTTTTTCTCTTGTCTAGCTGTCTGTTCTGATATGAATGGTTGTTATTTGTGTGTGTGTGTGTGTCCTTGATTTGAATTTTCTTTTTTTTTTTCTTTTTTTTTTTTTTTCAAGATAATGATAGGAGATGAATCATGTCAAATTAAACACACTTGGGAGTCTTTGTGGGCAATGCAATCCATCTTATTATCATACTGGCTAAGAGTTCTGCTAATTACAATTATTTTGTGCATTTTTTGAGGCTAGAAATCTACAAAAAGTACTAGGAACTATTGAGCCTTGCTTCACATATGGCCAAAATGTTCAGTGAGTGACAGAAGAGGAGAGAAATCAGCACAAAAGATCTCTAGTGACACTTTATGATTTTCCAACAAACAAAAGGTCAGGTTTCCTGGGAGGCACATATAAATTTGCTTTCATCTCCCAGCTGCAAACTCTAATTTATTGCTGCGGTGAAGAAAAATAAAATTCTTCAAATACTTTTTGAGGACGAATAAGCAAGGATAATGGAGGAAATGGAGGAAAAATAGGTTGTGCTATTTATATACAAATGTATACATATGTATGCATCTTTGTTCTGTACAGTATTTTCTCCATCAATTTGGAAGGCTTATGCCCTCTAACTTTAATTTTATTTTTCTCTTTGAAGGCTTTTTGTGCCTTCTTATGACTACCCGCTGACTAACGGGCTGCTAACAGAGGTCATGGACAAGAGTCGTAATGTTTTGAGTATAGGCTCCTCAGTGGGGTTGTGATATTAAAGTTATAGTCTATCTCCAAGAAGACCATTATCATTACAAAGTAATACACATCATTAAAGAGAAACTCCATGAAGACCATTATCATTATGTGGTGACACACATCATTAGACAGTATCTTTAACAGCAGAGCCCATTGAGGAGGGTACAGTCATATCATGACAGTTCTCTAGAGTGACATAAGTCAGTCTGGCCATTTATTTCAGCAGGGGTTAGCTTACTTATATCTCAGTGATTCCTCATGGCATCCTTTCTTATCTACCAGTGGAATGGTAGATAAATGGAAGGAGTTCCTCTAGGATATGCCCCAGGGCTCTTCTCTAAAAAGGAAAATTCCTGGTGGAGTTATAGTACTTCTTTCAGTAGAGTTACTGCTTGGCTGCAAAGGGTTCATACCTGTTGCCCATGTGCCAGGGTGACCAGCTGGAAAGGGAAACAGAGGGAAACAGTGCTCTTATACTTTTCAGATGCATTTTTTTTTTTTTTTGATCCTTTCAGAAATTCTAATACATAGAACATTTACGTAGTCTGTTATGAGAAAACGTATTTCCATAACTGTACCCCCAGTAAGTTCGCAGATAATGCCAAGCTGAGTGGTGCAGTTGATACAGCAGAAGGAAGTTCTGTTCAGGGATGTTCAGCCTGAAGAAGAGAAGGCTCTGGGGAGACCTCATTGTAGCCTTTCAATACTTAAAAAGGGTTTGTAAAAAAGATGTAGAGCAACTTTTTACATGGGCAGATAATGATAGGACAAGGGGAAATGGTTTTAAACTAAAAGAGGAGATATTTAAATTAGATATTAGGAGGAAATTCTTCACTCAGAGGGTGGTGAGACACTGGCACAGGTTGCACAGAGAAGCTATGGATGCTCCAACCCTGGAGGTGTTCAAGGCCAGGTTGGACAAGGCCCTGGGTAACCTGGTCTGGTGGGAGGTGCCCTGCCCACAGCAGGCATTTTGGAACTAGGTGATCTTTAAGGTCCCTTCTAACCTGAGTTGTTGTATGGTTCTAGGATTCCTTTTCCTCTTTGTCCACCCCAAAATTTAAAATAGCTTCCACTTATAACATGGCCTGAATAATCAAACATGGCATTCATAATGCCAATGCTGTAGCAGCTTTGCAATACATATGAATGTGCATGTATGAATATGGGACAGAATAAATGTCTTATTTTACAAGAATCATTTGGTAAGAATAGATGTGCAGATTAAAACACAAGTGTCTCAGTTAGTGTTACATATAATGTAATATTTTTCCTCCCCTTTGGAATGTCAAAATTGACAATTTGCAATCAGAATGTGGTAGATACGCTGCAACATATATAGGGATTTAGGTAATCTCTGAAGACATACAAGCTACATGATCTTCATACCAGGCCCAAATACCTGAGCAAAGAACAGAGAAAGTGTGATGGCAATCTTAGTGAGGGACAAGTCTCTTCACATATACAATTATTCCTGACTTCAGTTTTACTTTTTGAGAGCAGTGTGGTCTATGCAGCCCCTGCTCGCTTTCAAAATATGTCAGACAAACAGGTTTAAGCATCAAATTCTGTATTTTCTTTTAATTTCTCCAGCCTGCTTTTCACATTTTGCATATTTATATGGAATATTTGGTACTCAAATTACTCCATCACTTCCAAGCTGGTAGTCAGCCATTCTTAAAGAGTTAGTACATATTTCCCTTTTACAAAAGATGGAAATAAGTTCATATTAGCTGCACAGCACAGTGTGTTATCCTGCAGTCCTCGCACAAGCCCTGGGGCCTGTAAACATGAGCATCTTCAAATGATGTAGCCCTTAAACTGTTCATTCATTATTCCGCAACGGGTATCCAGCTGAATATCTGCCTGCTATCAGAATTAGTGCTGTTAAAGAACCCCTGAGAAGTTCAGTGCAAAGCTGGTAGAAGCAATGAGACCATCCTTACAGGAGCTCTTCCCATGTCCATATGCTAAATGAGTGGTCTTTGCTGCACTCAGCAAAGATGAGCCATGCTTATCCTGCATGGGAGATCTTCTCACCTCTAAAGCTATAAATAGGGGTGCAGTATTAATACCTAGAGTGAATCTGTCTCACTTTATTTATTTATTTATTTATTTATTTATTTGTAACAGCTCATTTTCTAGATGGCATTAACTTAACTCTGCATTGAGCAGCAAACATGCTTCAGAGGTCATTAAGAAAGTAACTTTCAGAAACAGTTTCTCCTATGTGTTTTCTCCTGAAGATACACTTCTAACATGTGTCTGAGCTTCCTATCTCTTCCTATTCACTTGAGAATTTATAAGAATGGGGTATTTTGGTGTTACTATTTTTTTTCAACATAGAAATATAAAGTTTAGGACTCCTGATGCCATTTAACACAATTTGCAATATAATTAATTCTCACAGGTAAATCCCAGTGGCACTATATTCTCTTACAAGATAGTTCTTTTAATCTCCGATTAAACTGATAATTTCTGATGGATGTCTAAAGATTTAGTATTGCTGCCAAATTTTTTGATGTTGATAAGAGCTTTAATTTAAGGAACGAGTTGAGAAATTGGCTGCATAATGTCTTCATCTAGTTTAGGATACAAGAACAGAAAACGAGTATAAGAAAAAAAGTGCTAAATTTACTAGATCAGTAGTTGGATAAATAAAACAGAGCTGAAGTACTCTGCCTACTTCCTCTAGAAATCTGGGTCAGAAAAACAGCAGAAATATGTCCTAAAAAGCAGAAAGCCAAAACTTGAACTTATGATGCAGGATTTTAGATGAGATCAGAAGGGAGAGGTTGGCTTTGTGTTGAAGAACTATTATGTCCATACTCTGAGCGAACTAGAGAATGGGATGTGCTGTGTGGGAGGTTGTCTTGTTAGTTTGTCTGTGCCCTTGTGGCTACAGTCCTTTTTTAGTTGGCTTCCAGTTCTCAGCAGGGATATAGTAATGGGAAGAGGGGGGGAGGGGGTCGGCAAAGGAAAAGGCAAAAATCCTTAGGTAATGGGGCTTCATTAATTCTGCTACTCTCAGAGCAACTTTTTTTTTTTTTTTTTTTTTTTTTTTTTTTTTTTTTCCCCTTCCTGTGAAAAATAGCCAAGGGTTGTTGTGCAGATGAGTTGTCTTAGTAATTGACCTAGGAAGAGATTTCAACTCTGAAGAGCAGAAAAAGTCAATTTTGCCACTGTCATGCTGTGTGGTGGGAATATCTTTAGGGAAAATAAAGATATGGTGTGTGATGTACTGTTGAATGTTAAGGAAGACTGAAATAAATAAATGTATTGGAGTAAAAAATTAAATTATTACTGATTCTAGAGCATTAGGAAGGTTGAAAAAAATGGAATCTCTTATACGTTTTTTGCTTTGTGGAAGCATAGTGGGAGGAAAGTTTTTGGTATTTCTCCCAGGACAGATCTGAGTACAGACATGAATCATCTGTAGTGTTATTAGTAGGATAAATATTAGGAACTGTTTCATTCCAATGTGTCAGTGAAATATCTTGACTTCCCAGAAATACGTTGCATACTACTATTAAAAGTAATGATAACCCAGTTATTCTTGCATGTGGCAGCCAACAGATTTCTTCACTAAATTGTCAATCAGTTTTAAAGATTTTGTTTTTTAAATACTGCCAATTACTGTTGCCTCTGTAGTATCTAACTGAGCAGTCATTAATTCATTCAGTCAAAATTAAATGGAAAGATAAATACTTTCAGAGAGGCAACATTTGAAAAATGAAGGAAATTACCTTTTGAGAACAAATAAACTACGAAGTGCCAAGACCTCAGTAGGAGAGACATGAAAGTAAACAGGCCTGCTGGTTGCATCTCAGTATAGGTAAGGTTCTGGAACAAATACAGGTTAAAAAAAAAATACAGAGCATTAAAGAGAAATACAGTAAATGTTATGAAGCTGTACTGTATGTAATGATTTTATGAATTGAGAAGTTCTATTGCATGCTTGCATCCTTTATTTGGATTCACTAAAGCATTTGATAAAACGTAATTAGTGAAGCACGAGAAGATGGATTTAGTAGAGCAATTGTAAAGCAGTTGGAAACTGAATAAAAAGCAAATATTAAAGGGGAAATTAGAAGAGTCACACATTCATTTGTGGAGTTCTTCAGGAATTAGGTTCAGTGTTATTTAGTAATTTCAGTATTAAATATTGAAATGTACTTGCCAAATTTGCTGTTGACAAAGTTATTACATAGAAAGACCGGCATGATCAGTGATGAAAAGAAAAAACGTGAGAAGTCCCTGGCTCCCCTGAGCAACATCAGGATATCTGAGAGGGGGAGACGTGAGAGGGGGAAATGAACCCTAGGATGTCAGCTAAGTTACAGCTGACTGTTAGAGACAAAGCCATTGTACAGGGCACTGGTAGACTCTTATTGGAATACAATGTACAGTGCTCTTCACCAAGTTTCAGACTATAGGAATAAAGCTACTAGAGTGACTAGGGATAGCAAGTATTCTATGAGAGGAAAATAAAGGATATTGTCTTAAGCCAGAAAGAAAAAAAACTGAGGCTTTAGTATTGCTGCCTATAAATGCCGCAGCAGGAAAAACAAAATGGAAAAAGAGCTAAGGGGAACTATCACTAGAGAAATAGTTAGGTATAAGATGTCTGCAGATAAATGTAGATTGAAAATGAAGACGTGTTTAACCAGTGGAATCATGAGATGCTGGAAGATACAGTTTCCCACTGGGAGTCATGGGGGCAAAAAGTTAATTAGTTTTAAGATGGAGATTAATCCTATTTTTGAACAGATTTCATGATATGGCCACCTGAAATAACAGGGGATTGGACTTCATTCTGCCAGTTTCTTTCACAAGCTAGGTTCCAGTGGTTTTGTCAGGAGTCTTTCAGAACCCGGTATTTTTCTGAAATCTCTAAGGGCTTGTAACAATGTGAAAAACTATTCTTTCAGTAACTACCTACCTCTAATGATTTCAGTGAACTTGAAAATGTGAACTTCAAGGGTGTAATACATATGAAGAAAATAGGGCCACATTTACATATATTTTAATACTTGCAAGATTTATTGCACTAATATCAAGGAGTTGAAGACAGTGAGCTGCAGAATCAGAATGCTAAATTTGTGACTTTATTGACTATCAAATACTGCCTATGACATCTTCTTATTTCAATTCCTATATATACTTCAGCATGGGTATTTCAGAGCTTGACCTTAATTAGCCCTCTCCTTTTTTTTTTTTTCTTTTCTTTTTTTTTTTTTTTTTTAATGCAGACTCAGCATATCCTTAATCTTAAATCCCTGTTGAAAATGAAATGTATCCCCCTGCAAACTATTTACACCTTGATCTTATTCCTGCAGTAACCTACGTGGGTCATGTCTAGTGTCAGCCAAAGAAAAATCTTTGTATGATTAACCAATTATTTCAATAGGATTGCTGACAGGAAAATTAGCACTTATGCATGTGTACGCAGAATTAAGACCCTGATATTGGAACACTTGAGAGCTCTAGGTGATGTGCAGGCTTGGGAAAGAACCTTTCATGAAGGATGGAATTGCTCCAAGGAGATGGCTGTGAATCAGATCAATGATCCTCTTTCTCCCAGCTGAAAACTTTAGTTGCATATGCAGTGAAATACTTTCTTTATAAGATATATTCTTGGCTTGCTAAATGGGAAATGCTGTGCTCTGGTGCATTTCAAGCCTCATAAGTGATGTGCAGTGGTTCTATATTGAAATGCTTTTTAAAAATCCAATCAAAATAATTGATTTTTCATAGGCAAAGCTCAGTTTGTCATCAAGCTGTATTCCTCGCAAACCCCTCAGAAATGTATTGTGCCAATAAAACATGCAGAATGATTATACAACCACTATCAGTTTTGATTGTGATGTTTGTTCTGGCATCCTTATGTTGAAATGTTTTATTTCCTTCCAAGACTGAAGTGCCAAGAAAAAACATTATTTATTCCGTAACTGCCCACTAAACCCCCAGAACTACATGGGTAAAATTACAGATTTTATGAATACCCTTTCCTATCTATTCATCTATTACTCATCTACAAATATGAATAATAAAAAAGTTAAAACATCATTCTAGGCAGATGAATTATACCAGAAAATATATAAGAACATGTATTGTTATACAAATTCAACCTTATTGTAAAAATTAGTAATAGCATTTATATTTTTAATGATAAACAGATTTAACATTAAAGTGGGAATTGAACTTTCAGTGGCTTCAGTAGAATTTCTTTGCATTGAGTTTGGTTTGGTTTTTGAACCCAACTCAGCTTTAAAACATAGAAATGCAGATGAATGACAGAAGATTTGTATATGATTAGGGAATGGATATATAGCAAATGAAAATCAGTGTTGTTCCACTGAATCCAAGGGGAGCTTTTTGAGCTCCAAAAATCAGAAAGAAACAGAAAACTTGGCCTATTCTTTTTATGGCTTTACTAAATCAGCATTCTTAGACAGCTCCGTTTCCCTTCACTCTTTTTTTTTTTTTTTTTCCTTAAATAGCCTCCATCAATTCACAGGTGATTGGCAGACATGCTATATAATAAGAAAAATGCATTTTTTATTGCATAAGGGTAGCTATAATAATGGTATTCGGTATGAATTAGCACTGAATTCTTAAGTCTTACACCCTGAACCAGTCCGCAATGACCAGCTCTGCATTTAACCTTGCTCTGAGCCTGCCTGACTTCTGTGGTTCTCAAAACAAATGCATGTGGGTCTGTTACATGGGCCAAGATTAAGGCCAAATATTAAAGATGTTTATTAAAACACCTACCTACTGTTTTCTAGATTGTGACCATCCATGTTTGGTCATTTAATAACAAAATTTGGTTTTTTCATTTGTAAGATATATATCTATGCTGGAAGTGTGAGCAAATTGTCTGTATGTTTTGTGGTGTGAATGGACTGGCACCAATTCAATACAAATGATAAGCATTTATATTACATGTGGATTTTTATAAATTTAAATCAGAAAGAGGAAAGTTCAGTTCCATTACAGTATATTATTCTAAAATTTAGCAGTTACTCACCTGCTCTTTGGTTCAGGGGAAATATTTCAGGATTTTTTATAACTGCTAACTTTGAATACTTATCCTTTATTCTCTTTCAAAAACGAGTGGGGAGGGGGAGACTACTGAATGATTTAAGACAATTAAATTGATTAAATCTTAGATGTGAAATAGATTGAAAAATATGGTGGCATGTATAAACTCAAGCAATAATTTTCTATCTGTTTTAAACTCAGCTGAAGTTAAAAAAACTAACAGGCATTGGTTTAACTCTGGATGGGGGGGGACCTGTGTAGTTGCAGGCATGAGAGAGTACTTGTAAACAGCAAAATCTCTGAGCAGAGACAGGAGTTGTATCTTCTTGTTTATGCAGATAAATTCAAGTGATAGAGCTTTGATTTTTTTTTTTTTTTTTTCATTTTAAACTCAGGATCTGATTTTTTACATGGATAAGAAAAAATTCAGTTTAGCACAGAACAGAGGCTACCAGTAGATTGCTAAAAAGAGATTCAAAACACTTGAAGCTAGAGCCACATCCTGAGTTCAGTGAAATGGTCACTCCCTGAGAATTTAAGTGTTCTGTGTGTGCTGTGACCTGTGTTGTTATCTCTCATCCTCTCTTTTACCTGCCAAAAAGAGAGTGCCCCTCCACATCCAGCTCAGCTTTCATTTCTTTCATCCACAACTGTTCTGGTTTTATTCTGAAATTCCCTGAAAATAAAGAACAAAAGCAGAATTTGAATCTAGGCAGAGCACAAGTCTTTGGAGGATTTTAATCATCTATCTCACTAGCACGTGTTGGAGTGAAAAAACATACAAATGGCACTTGCTGAATAATGTCGATGATCAGCTGCCCTTTTCCAGCAGGAATTGACTTAGAGCACAGAAGGACAAATTTGCAACATAAAATTTGCAGTCACACTGACAACGTAATTGGCATTTTAGTTCACTCTTTTCTTTCTTTCTTTTTTTTTTTTTTTTTTTTTTTTTTTTTTTTAATAAACATACAAGAAGGAGAAAGTGGGGAATTTACTGAAGAATTATAGCTAGAAAAAAAAAGTTAATCAAATCAAGTTACAGAAGGATTGTGTGTCCCATGAGACAGTCCTAGTCTTGCCTGGTTGTATTAATTACTTCCTCCATAAGGAACACCAAACAATGACTATAAAAACAAAATCAGTCTCTCTGTTTTGATTGGGACATATCAGTCTTTTGATTGGGATATAGCAATCTTAGCAGGATGTTGTCATGCCTATCTTTTATTCTTAAAATCTGGCAGTCATTCCAGACATTGCCAATATAGTACACAAACACATGCAGGAATTACTGTTAGATATTAACTGCGTGTATTGAATGCTTCATTGCATATGTTTAAGAGTCTCATGAGAAAAATCCCAGCGTATGCACAGAAATGACATGTGTTGCCACCACAGCTGCTACAGTATTTTCACACTTTAGCTTGCTGTCTCATGGCAATCAGGAAACTATTATTGTATATAAAAAATAAATAAAACTTGAAATGGTGGGTTTTGTTAGACCTCTGCACGCCTTAAAAAACAAAAACAAAAAAAAAAAAAAACAACAAAAAAAACCACTCATCCCCACAATCTATTTCCAAAAAAAAAATAATAAAAAAATAACAGCTAGCTAGCCAGCTATGAATTCTCCACCGTCTGTCTCACAGCGTATCATTCCCTCTTACTTGACAAAAACACTGCCTTTGGCTTCTCATAAGAACAGAGTGTAAGGTGTTGTGAAATCTGGGACCCAAATGATATGGAACCAGATTTGCCAATGCAATGCCAAGTTATCACATTTAACATGCATGCTTAAATATGTTTTCACAAATAAACCTAAAGAAATACCCAAGCAAAAGGTACTTTAGCTCGATTTCTACATTGCAGCTAGACTATCTGGTAGCACAAAGAAGGACTGACAAGATGATGTTGCTAAGATTCTTTTACCTTGCTGTAAATGCATTGTAGTATATGTGCACGTTCCAGTTTCAGAAGAATAATCATCATAAATGCATGTAGCCAACACTATTTTTAGTATGCTTAGAAAAAAAAAAAAAATGAATATTGCTTTATAATCTGGTAATGGGCTCATTTCAAAGCCCAAAGTTCAGATCCTGTAGCAAGAAAAGAAATTGAATAGATATACCAAGGAAGAGAATCCTGTCCATAAAGCAGCTACAAAATTTCCCCACGTTATTTATTTTCGGTATAGCAGGATCATAGCTGTTAATCTGTACATGGCAACTTCCCAGGTAGGATGCTATATATGTCTGTGATCCCAAACCTATTCCTAAAGCATTGCTGGGGACTTGGCACAGAGTTCCTCATATGTGCATGTAGCAGCAGCCTTCCTGGCGCTTCTCTCTCCAGTCAGAGCCACTGTTGATGGGAAGCTGATTTTCTTTCAGTTGCCAAGATCACCCAGAAAAGGTTTGGGATTTTCCTTGTTGTAAAGTTATGGTTATGCTGTGTGAGTCTTTAAAATAGTCTGCATAGTATTCTGCTGCACAAAGCACCCATAAACCGCACATAAATTCATGGGGTCTATAACTGCTCACATGATTAGCTACAGTTAGATTGATTGCATATGGTGCAGTTATTAGACCAGACTAGAAAAGATGATGAAACTTGACATTTAAGAGTTTAAAGGGAAGGGAGAACCATCACTGCCTCTAGGTAGTTGGAAGACAAGTTACAAACAACACATTTTTATCCAGAAGAAAGTAGCAGATGTTCCTGGGACAGCATACACCGTGTCTGGAATGTCTACGGAGATTGTAGCATGGGTTCTGCTATTCTAACTCTATTGTGGGTGTTTTATTGTAAGGAGTTAAAATCTTGGCACTACTTTCATCAATGAGAAAAACATAAAACTGCGGTTTTAAAAAGCTATCTTTAAACAAAAGGTTGTGAAGTTTTAGGTTTTCATATTTAGAGTATGCTTTCCCCTCGCCCCTCTCCCTCTAAACACTCCTATCTATTGCATTCATTACCAAATTGGAAATACCAATGCCCAGAGGGTTTACGGCTTTCAGATTTTCTATGATAATAGGTGTCCACAGTCAAGTAATTGAGTGTTGGGACCATTTCTTATCTCTTTTCCTTTATTGTTTAAAGACATAGAGCTTGTTTCAATCATTGCTTCAATCTTGCGTATTGTCACTCCGCTGAAACCGAAAGGCTGACCTGTGGGTTACATGAGCAGGAATCAGTCCCACACACATATCAGTGTGGGCCTCTGATGTCAAAACTGCTTTGAGTTGTGGCTGTTTTCTTCAGTTCCCCGTGATGAACACAAAGAGGCACAGTGTGACCGAGAACGAAAGAGACCAGCCAAAGAAGCACACCATTCCCTGCATCATGCCATACCTGCCTACAAACAAAGAAGCGTGCTACTGCTGGGCTCTGCTGCACCAGCAGGCAGAAGGAGAAGGGTGTGCTGAGCCTTGGAGGCTTCTGCCAAGCCCAGAGCTCAGCTCTTCAGGGAGCAGTTCCCTCCTAGTTAATGCTGTGTGGTCATTTGGCTTTGCTAAGGGACACAGCAGACTGCCTCTTGCCTCAGTGATGCTTGACACGAGAGGTGCCTGGTTGGGTGAGGTGCCCCACTGCTTGCAGCCAGGATGCCTGCCATCATGGAAGGGCAGGCAGCTGCTCGGGCATGGGTCATTACCCCACAGAACCAGTGATGAAGTAGGCAATTAAGAAATATATGATGCTCCCTACGTGTATGGGAAGCTCCTAACATTGGTTGAGTGTGAACAGAGAAATTTACCAGAGAATAGGGAAGAAGGACAGTACAGGATATTTCACATATTCTGCCAATATTGCTGAGTCTTACTTACAGTTATGGGTGGGGATGATGTCCTAAACAGTCTGGAGGTTTTTTGCTTCAGTATTTTAACAAAATAAGATGGCAGCCTCACTTTTTCAAAGAGATGGTTCTTGGGATGAAATTATCCAGCTCTATATGCTGCTTAGACTATTAGAAAAGCAGAGCTACAAATGGCATTGTGATATCACTCTATGAATATGAGCAAGAAGAAACAATAGAGAAGACAAAGTCTGAATTATAGGGGGTTTATTTTGCGGGAAGTTTCCATCTTCAACATGCATTTCTTTCAGAAACTCTGAGGAGACATAGATGCTAGATCTTTGAAAAGTAAAGGTGCACAGCTGTTGTTAACACAAACACAAAAATACCCAAATCCTACTGAGGATTTCTTAACTTAATTTTCCAATAGGTTTTTCTTCTATTGATCTGCTCTATCCCTGTGAAAGCCTCTACTTTTTTAATAACTTTCAAAATGAATGTATTACACAAAAATCATTTGCTCTCATTTGATTGGCAGCTCTTACACCAAGAAAGGGAAGAAAAAATAAATCTACCACCACTGTTATGCATCTGGAAAGAGATCCAACATTATTTTGTTGTTCTTTGCTTATTCTGCTTATTATTTACTTCTGCTTATTCCAGGTGCTGATGGAGATTTTACACAAAGTCTCAGCCCCTGTGTCTGTCAAGATTCCTCCTGAAGGTGCTAATTCCTTTTCCTAGCATATTCTGCAAAAAATCTGAAGGTGCTTTAATATATTGCTATCAATAGAATTGGGGGATGCGAGAGGCTCAGATAGAACAGTACAGATGAGTTGTAATGTGGCTGTATTGCAGTCTCTGACTGCCTGTGCTTTATGCTAATATCTTTTGTCTTCATCTATCCAGTATAACATTATTACTGTGATTCTGTATGGTTAAAATAACAGAAACTTTAATTAAAGAATACGTAATACACAGTTCATTTCACCTCATTATGGTGGTACTAGACGTAGTAGGTATAAGCATCTTGTTACTGCTGCTGATGATTCTTAGGATTTTTTCTAAAAAAATATTATCAGGAAAAAATATTTTCCAATTGCCTCACTTTATGATAGCTTTTGTTTAGTAAATTCACATCCATGCCAGCTACATATTGACTTGATAACCACTTTCATGCAATCCTATAAAATCATTGAGTAATCAGCAAAATTCAACCAACGGCTTTTAAGTTTTGTTATTTTTATTCTACTAGCTTGTAAACATACAGTAGAATTGCTTTTGTGATTAGTGCAAAGGAAACACGATTTATTGAAGAGAAGCTTATTATTAGTCTTGTCAAGATGACAACTTTATTAATTATCCAGTGGTTTTGTTGATCATTTCATTTCTTCATATGAATAATTTAAAACTTTGATACATACAGTAATTTTCAAGAAAGTCCTTCATATTGGTCAGCTTCTCAGTTGCACATTGAAGATTTAAATCCCAAATTAAATATCTAGTGTCCTTTGCAGTTTCAGTGAAGTTAATTTAAACACTGTTGCTTTCACCATTTCTAATCCTGCTATAATGGTCCAAATGAAATTACCAAAATAGTGTCCTGTGATCATAAGCAAAATTTTAATTGGTTTTATGTTTTGTCTCATTGCTGCTACATTTTTATGACACAAATAAAGTTGCTATGTACTGTTTCCTATCTATTCCTTATGGCAAAACAGGCTGAAGAATAAGAGTAAGGCACTCAGGGACAAGTAATAAAAGAGATAATAAAGTGTTAACTGTTGGAAAGGAGATCTATATTGCCTGTCTTTAAAAACTAAACAGAAAAAAATCCAATATCATTTTATTACCATGTTTATGATATGGAATTGCTGAGGACCAATGCTAAATGAAGTACCAAACATGAGTTATAGTTTTGAGTTACTGCATTTGAACATCATTAATATGTAACTGTTGCTTTTATTTTCTTATTGTGTAATATGTTCTTCATTACCACAGTGTGTGAAGATGGAGACAGTACATTTAAATACATCTCCATCTTCCCAATACTTGTCTTTGAAGAATATTCTGTCATTTTTCTTTGTGAGGCATAATGCACCTTCCCATCTCACAGACACAGAGCTGAGTAAAACAGCAATTTTGTCATGCTAAGTTTGCACAGTTTATTTATGACCACACATTGTTTTCAAAAGCTGATAAATAGAAACAGAATTTTCAAAGTATGCCTCTTTGCCAAATTAAGCACAATAAATATTTAGCCTAGGAAATAATGAAATGCACCCAGACTGTCCACTCAGAATATAAATGAATACTCACATGCGAAGCATACAAATAGAATATTTTCCACAAAGTTGTTTCCTTAACCAGTGATAAATCTGATAGAATACCTGTAATAATTGGTCTCTGATTGATCAACAGCTTCATGTTAGAGTCCTGTGTTACGTGAACGAGCTGGCAGCCGAGATTCATGGTATCTTTTAACTCAGAAGAGATATATTTTGAAAGGTTACAAATGAGAAGCAAAAAAATTCAATGTAAAAATCAGACATTTTTCTGTAAAGAACAAAAAATTACATTTCTATTGAAACGAGTAAAAATGTGGTACTGGGACCACATCATCAATGCAACAACTAATTGTGGTTCAAAACATTTTTCTACATGTATGTTACAGTCACACGTGGTATCACAGGTGAAGAAAGGCATGCTTTGCACTTTTGTAAAGGAAGCCTTTTGATATAGGTCTTGTTTGCCTTCCAGTGCAAGCATGCATTGTTTTTTTTTAGTGCTGTATACCCAGATTTTCTGTCTCAGAGAATGAGGGTCTTTTGAAATAGATCAGTATCTTAAGGGTCAGCCTCCCCACCCCCCAAATACTTATGGGTGTTTCAGGTCAGTAGGTTGATTCTGAAATTGTTCTAGATGATCAGTGGAGTACTGTTCAAATACAACAGAGAGGCTTTGATTATTTTATTTCTATTTGCCATTGTGGAAAAGGTTCTTTTAATATCAATCTTCACCAGACATCAAGGATCTATGGATCCTATAATGCAAAATTACGTCAGATTATTCAAACCTGATGTAGGAACAGGGTCCCAATAATATTCTTGAGAGAGAGAAGGAAAACCTTTCCTACCTATATTCAGCTAAACTGCTTGGCAATGGCATTGGTGAAGATCAGTTATTCCAACAGCCAAAGCCAGGAAAGTACACATTTCTGTTCAGGAATAACATGTAATCGTCATGAAAAGTGATAGTAAACATGTAGAAATGTTATTATTCATGTAAAAGTGTTATTAAAATAACACTTTTCTTCCCATGTCATCCATAATATTAAGATAATATTATAAACTGTTATAAACTATTAAGATGAATTATAAACTATTCAGGGGAGAATTAATCCTTACTGAATGTGAATGGAGCTGTGGGCCCACCTTAAGTGTTAACCTCAGACCTGATTTTTGTAAAGAATCATATCTAGGCCTTTGTGTCTTGGGTCCTTTTGTATGTCAGTGGGATCAGAACTTGGGCCAGACTCAACTCTCCTCCAGAAGTAAGCAAGTACAAAGCTCCACTAGTTCAGTGTGCTCAATTCAGTAAATGCTTTTAGTTTTGGGTGTATTGATTGACTGGAGAAGCTTATGTGGACAGATCAATTTGTTCCACAAGAAGGAAACTTCGGAATTTAAATTTGCCTTTTCATTTCCTGAATGATCTGATAGCGTGTTTAATGTTTTGCCTTTCTTTTTTTTTTTTGTTCTTTTCCTTAAAAAATCTAAGCTGTCAGGGTCATTTGCCAGGTTATTCTCTCTGTTATATAACTTATGTGGCTAGTACTGGAGGTGCATGAAAAAACATTTCTATTGGCCTCGTCTTTTCCTTTCATGGGATGGATGGTTCAAAATGCTTTTACTTCCAGCCTAACAAATAAGTCTAGTGCCGTTAGTAATGGCATTCACTATTCAGTCAATCAATGTGATGACAATTACTGTCCTTTCTCTTGCTTCCTTAGCCACTAACACCTGGATTGCAGGAAAACAATATGCTGTCCTTCTTAAACAATACAGTGCAACTATGCCATTGTTCTGGAATGGGAATTCATCATTTTTTATCTACGTGATAATTTAATTTTAAACATCATAATACATACACAGAAGGGTGTTCGGGTGTTTGTTGATAATTACTTTGAACAAGATGTGGTGCAAAAGGAAATGGCTTCTACCATTGTGAAGTATGTTACTGAAGGATATTTAGACATGACATGAGACATTTTCTTTAGATGTAAAAGCAGCTTTCCCACATCTTTTATTTCAATGGCAAAGGCATCAAAACTTTCTGTTCTCAATTCTGGATGTGAGATACAATTCCAGTGGCAAACTCTCATGCCACCTTTGCCTGTGGTAACTTTTGTTTTTCTAATTCAACTATAGAGCTTCAGACAGATACTAGGAACCATGCAATTTAGCTGATAAAGATCTATTAATAAACAAAGAAATAATCAAAACTAACTGCTTACAAACAGAAGAAAAATGGTGATTATGAAAATACAGAAGTTTTGAAGTAAATGTTTCATTGTGATAAATTTCCAATGATTTCTTTATTGTCATATGAATAACATTCTAAGCTGTAAAAGAGAATTCATTAGAAAACTGAAAAATATTATTAACAAATTCAAAGTAGGTAAAAGGCTAAAACAATAATATTAGGCCTAAAAACTCTGAAAAAAAAAATAAATATATATATATATTGTTAAAGATATGCAGGAAACAATACATAAATCTGAAGTGTTTTGGTATTCCCAAATATAAATGTTTTAATTGTAAACACAAAAAATCCAGCAACCTAACTGTGTTTAGAAAATTATGTTTTATTTTCCTCTCTTACTTGTAAACAGGTAAAAAAGAAAAAATATCTTACTAAATTATTTCATTTGACATTTTATACACTGTGACAACAGCATAATTGGGTTTTAAAGTGCCTGCTATAAGCTAAAGGAAACTAATTTTACAGTATTACTGACTTTTTAGTTCCTGGCATTGGAGGCATGGATACAATGGAATAAAGTGGTGATGCTGACTGGAAGCTGGCATCACTGTAGCATTTCTATGTACATTTCCACCAAATAGGCCTGTGGTAAACTGCATGCACTCTGCACAATTAATATCCTTATCAAGGAAGCAGTAACTCCCGTTTCAATAATTCAAAATCATTACAGTACTAAGCACTCCAGTTGGACTACTTTTAGGCTGTGATATCCTACAAAAGGTACTTAAATCAAAATGCAGACGCCTTTATGGATAATTCAGGATAGGGGGAAAAGGCTGAATCAAGCTGTACATAGGTGACTGAGAATTAATTTGCTTTCAACAACAATATCTTTCCAGGGTTTCCATTTTAAAGAATAATATTGTTTTTAAAGATCAAATTCAGAATTCACATGCTAAAGAATAATGGATGCTATATTTTTCTCTTCTGGTATTGTGAACTTGGCTTGTTTGTGTGTGTGTGTGAATATATTTATGTTTGCAGCAGGGGTAGCTTCTTCAGAAAACCCTTGAGAAACAGACATTCATTCATTAATTTGTTTTTACATAGTCCCACAAATTCCTTGAACTCGATTTAAAAAAAAAAAAAAAAGTGAAAATGAACAGCATCCTGTAATCCCAACCAGCCTATAAAAAGATGTAAAATAATGAAAACATAATTGCAGAAGTTCATGAGGGGAGAAGGAACTCCCTGGAGCAAGTGCTGTCTAACAAGTGCATTTGCCAAAAAAAAAAAAAAAAAAAAAAAAAAAGGGAAAAAAACACTGTGACAAACAGGCATTAAAGTGACAATACTGTCATAATGAAACAAAAAGTTTCAGTACATTAGCATCAAAATAGGCAGCCCTAAAGTGTATGTTAAATACATTTGATATAAACAATAGACTGGACATCTGTAAGAAAATGGTCATTTTTTTAACATTTGTTTAAGAAACAAATTTCCTGAAAACACTAGAATGTGAATTATCAGTATCCAAGTTCAAAGATCACCTGCAAGCTCTCTAGAGGAACTGGGTCTAAATCTTAAAGTAAATATTTTCCCCAAATTCAACATTTTTAGCTAGGACTGTTTTGAAAGCATTGTGCCTGTAAGCCTTGCCATATAGACTGGAGTCACAAAATGTCAGGTACAATATAACAAATCAGCAGATAGCAATACAAGACATTACAAAGTGTGGGGAGAGTTTGAGTGACTGGGAAGAGGCTTTGTTGTTGTTGTTGTTCAGTCTTAATTCTTAATAAACTAATTATGTGAATCACACTACATGACCTCATAAATCTGCTAATTGCTGATTCTTCTTCATGTGTCTAATCTCCAGATTTCCTTTCATATGCCCTCTTCACTCACTTCCACCTACTTCTTGCTCTTGAATGCAGGACTTTGAACTTCATGGCACTCTCGTGCATCCACTTCTCCCTTGCCACGTGCCTGGTGTCCCACTTCTGCTCAACCAGGTTGACTTCCTCATTCTCTCTATTTTCTCATGTCTAAATTTTTCAAAGTCACAGGAGTGACTCTTCTGACTTTGCCTTTATCTGAATGGTTTGCAGAGTAAGAAGCAGTCCTTGGCTGTTAATTAATTACCATGGTTCTTCATTCAGGGGGACTTCCTTTGTTGCCTGTTATTGATTGCAATGTTATGTCTAAACTTGAGCACTAATCCTGAAAACACTTAGTTGACTGCCTGAGTACTCGCCTCAATGATCACATTGACTTTAACAGCAGATTGGTGTGATTAAGAATAGTGGAATTTGGTATTTCATCTTTGTCCGTTAAATACAGAAGATAGTCATTCTATTTGTACATTTTTATGAAGCTATCAGAGGAAAAATGTCTAACAGCAACCGTTTCTGATCTACAGGCTTTTAAAAATATATTAAATTTATTCCCATCCAGACCTGATTAAACTTCAATTTGAACTTGTCCTGACCAGAAAATAAATGGCCTATGGAGTCTGGATTTCTGCCTCTGTGAAAAAGCTAGTGTGTATGTGAATGTGTGTGTGAGTAGAAATATGATTTATGAAAGTATTGATTTTTTCGTTAAATAATGAATTAGATGTCGTACCACAATATTATTTATCAAACTTTTTTGTCATATAATTAAATTGTCACATAATGGATTGCAGCCATATAGATTCATTAAATATTAAAAGCTACGTATGACACAGTTCACTTTTCCTTTGGCTAACAACATGTTTCTTCTGTACTTTTCCTTTAAGGTCAATGGTAGGTGTTCAATTTTATTATAGAAGTGGCAATGTCTGCTCTCTAAGGCTAGAAATTAGATGGCAAAAAAAGCTGTGAGGCTTGTAAGTTTACTTATTTTCAGCTCAAAGCTAATTTTTTTGGTGATCGTAAGTCTGCTCGGTAAACTTTAATTGTAATAGTTAATGAAGCTTTTAGCCATGAAACCAGTTATTCCATCAGGTGTCTCCAGGTGTGAAATGAGCAAGTGTGCTGCACTGTAATAGTGTAGTTAAAGAGAGATCTGAGTTCTTATTTTGTAGAGAAATATTTACTGAGGACTGTGTGTGACTAAATTGTCAGGCCGAAAGCAGGAAGCAAGAAAAAAACTTGAGAGAGGTTTTCTTTCAAAGCACAATATTTAAATAATGCCTAGGTGAAGAGGAAACAAGTAATGTTCACCACCATCTCAAACGGATCTCTTAATGGAATGTAAAATATATTAAAATTGAAATATTTTAATCCACACTGGAAAAGAATGATGTAGATAAACTGTCAAATGACAGTAACTAGAATTTGTGTTTGAGATTAAGAAAGAGAAGAGGCAGTTGATTAGATATCAAATATAATTGCTATAACTGCATTCACTAAGAACCCTTTCGAGAATGGGTTCTTATTCAAAAAAAGGACTAGAGAAGTTGTAACTGAAGAGAATGTTTTGAGAATACACTCTTTGCAGAAATAAAGTATTAAATATATTACAGAACTTGAGTGCAGCAGAATTATCTTTAACTAAAGATAAGCCTAGAGATCTCCCATCTGGAAATATTGCTGACTCCTCAATAGTGCTTCTGAGTAAACAGGAACGATGGAATTAAAGAAGGGAGGGAGGAAGGAAGGAAGGAAGGAAGAAAACCCAATCTAGATTTTTTTTTATTTTTTTTTAATAAGTAATCCCACCATAGATATTTTGTAATAGTAAAGAAATTGTCTGTTCAGGTGTAGTCTTTATGTTGAGGTCATATTTTTGTTTACTGCTTGTGCTGTGTTGCCTGGTGGAATGTGTGAGACTTAAAAACTAGCTTTCTTCTTACCTCCTCCCCAAAAACAGTTTGGGATGTTTCAATTTTATGGACACCTGATGTTACACTATGGCCTATTTTTAATTTCCATGTCATAAATTTTACAAGCAGTCTGATTATTGCATTCCCAATATTGCTTAATTTTCTTCTGTCTTCAAAGTTCATTATCATTTATGAGATTGTAACATGAACTTTAATTACTTGTAACTGGAGTCTCACTAGGGATTTAAAACAAACTAATTTTGCACTCTACCTTTAGGGAAAGGAGTATGACCAAACTTTAATATACACTGTGGAGTAGAAAAAGTATATAATAGAGCTGACTATATCTGAGGGTCTCAGGTAGGACTCCTCTTTCCTAATTTTACAAGTCTATAATCTGTGTGCCTATGTCTGAGCTAGTTAACTATATTTCATTTCTAATCAACAAGGATTAATAGGCCATTCCAGAGGTACCAGATCATCTTACCCCCTTTTAAATGCCTCCATTGGCTTTAAAAGAAGTCTAGACAACTATGTACATAGCTCAAGCATTTTGTAGCATAATTCTTTCCATCGTCTGTTGTGGGAGACTACAACACTGGGTCTCGCAGTGACACAGTGAGCAAATTCTCTGCCCATTGTCTCTATACATTGCTTGTTAAATGCAAATGTGGAATATATACAAATACATCCTTTACAAACATAACGAACTACTTATAAGAAGGAGATCCTTTAAAATGTTAATTTACCTGGCATATATGCAAATATGGGCATATAAGCATGCATGTACAGATATATGTGTACTGGTACACCCAATGATAAATGAGATCATACTAGTTTTGTGCTAGACCATGCACGTATGCTCTCTAGTTTCATCACATCTGCCTAAAAAAAAAAAAAAAAAAAAAAAAAAAAAAAAAGAATATAATATAAAAGTGAAGCAGACATGACAATCTAGGTATAGATATAATGTCTCACCACAGTTTGGTGGAAAAATCTAAGTTTTATAAATGACAATTTTAAACCACCACAGGAGATTTGCTAGACTATTGTGTTTTAACCTGGCAAGCTCCACAGCTGTTTGGTCACTCCCCCCAACTCCAGTGAGAAGGGGAAGAGAATTGGAAAAAAAAAAAAAAAAAAAAAAAAGTAAAAACTCATGGGCTGAGATAAAGACAGTTTAATAGGACAGAAAAATGAAGGGATAATAACAAAAATAATATAATAGCAATAATAATAATAAGTGGCCAGCCTAGGCCAGCTGTCCTGGCTGTGTCCCTTCCCAGGTCCTGGTGCACCCCCAGGCTCCTCGCTGGCAGGGCAGCACAAGAAGCAGAAATGTCCATGGCTCAGTGTGAGCACTGCTCTGTAATAACTAAACATCAGTGTGTTATCAGCGTTATTCTCACCCTAAATCCAAAACACAGCACCACACCAGATACTAGGAAGAAAGCTAACCCTATCCCAGGCAAAACCAGGACAACTGCTTTTTTGTTTATTTGTTTGCTTGCTTGTTTTTTCTGAAAATCCAGAATGTATTTTCTTGTCTTGAACAGTTCTCCCTAAAGGTTTATAAAAATTATTCTTCATCCCAGAATAGAATAGAATAGAAACTCTCTCTTTAGATAATCCTTAACTTGCAAAACTACTCTGTCCCCTTTCCCTTCATGTGCTTTTGTAGCAATGTGAGTTTTGAATGTCTGTGGCTCAGGTTGTGGAACGGCCGATATTTTGTAGCCAGTGTGACAGTTCACAAGTCTTTTGATAGTTGCAATGGGGAGATCATTTTATTTCTTGTTCTGATTTGTTGACCATGCATTTCTGTTTTTTACTTTAAAGAGATTGCTGTATATAGGCCAGTTGCAGAGGATAAGGGTAACACTGTGATGCATAGAAACAGAATCTAATAAACTAAAGATTAAGATATTTCAAATCTGTTCTTCACTCCAGTGTTTCTCAGCAAAGAACTGCTTCAAGTGGCCTTGCTGAGAAGCAGGAGATCTGTTTTGAGTTTCCTTTGTGTCTTTGTTCTGCTTGTATTCTACATGACCTGTTCTGGAAACTCTTGAATCAAGGCTGACAGCTTTCCAGTAAATGACTATTCAGATGAGATATAGTCCGTCTTAAATATAAAGAGCTAACATTTTTCAGAAAGATTTCATAATTCCCATTCTTTTCAGTCAGTGGTTCAGAAGATATTGCTGCTGCCTATTCTAGTGTGACTACAGAAGTCTTATGTGTATTTTATTCTCTTTTTTATTTTTGTCAGTTAATGTTCACAACTGCACGCCAGAGCAGATTCTCTTATGTGAAAGCTGTGGCAATTTTTTTAGCAGCTAGCTGAGAGCCTTTTCACTCACATCTTTTGTAGTAGCTGGTTCTTTCCTTGAGAAATAACTGGACAAAAATGAACAAACTGATGGAAAAAATAGAAATTGTCCCGAATCATCA
Organism: Aythya marila; assembly: GCF_965140915.1. Taxonomy (NCBI): domain Eukaryota; kingdom Metazoa; phylum Chordata; class Aves; order Anseriformes; family Anatidae; genus Aythya; species Aythya marila. The sequence goes on from NC_139042.1 coordinate 104,597,273, forward strand.
TTCTTGCTTTAAACAATCTATTTGATTTTTTTTTTTTTTTCAGCTATTTCTGTTTCTAGTCTTCAAACATTGTGATTCCTTCTCACCTCAATTCTTTCTAACTCCTGACCTAGTTATACTACCCTTAAAACACTGATGGGTATATTTTTTCTGATTTTGCAGAGAATCCCATTTTTACAGGAGGACTATTAGTTCCTGCAGCAACTTTTCTTTTACACAATGTACAGTCAGGTAGAATAGGAAGCACATGCAGCTTTATAAGATGCCAGCACAGGTAAAATTTGAATTTGCTGGGATCAGCACCCTAGAGAATGAACTCATCACAAGAAATGCAGCACAACCTGAAGCTTAATTAGGACAGTATGGGAAAGGCCACAGGAGGAGCTTAAAACATACCAAAGTGTCACAGAAAGAAAATGAATTCTGTATGTTTAACTAGACAGAAATCTCCTAACCTTTAGAAACCTGCCAACACCTGGAGTACCTCCTCTGTTTTACTGTGGGACAAAGATAAAGCAGCTCTGTAGGCAAGAACAGGAAGACAGAATTAATGATGAACTTTCCCCAAAGTCTTGTAGCTGAACTTGCTCGCCGCATCTCAAGGGCCAGACTGTGAATATCCTGTACAGGTATGGTTCCTAGCTAATTCAGTGTGAGCTGCTGGAAGCCAGGCTGGGGGTCAGTCATGCAGCCATGCAGGGTCCCTCTCTTCCTCTTGGTGCTGCAGCCCTGATGAGAGCCGTGCTGGGCCTGCACAAAATCAGAAGGGAGAAGCAGGAGATGAGGGGAAAAAAGGAGGCCAAGGGCATGGGGCTGGGGCAGCACTTCTGCCTTCAAACACATTCATGGCCAAAGGACAAGTTTTCTCTAACCTGTGCAGGGTGGATGTGTGTGCCTCAAATACCTCACTGATGGGTTTGCATGCATGCCTGTGAAAACCAGGGCTTGTGGCCTCCTGGTAGATCAGCCAAGCTGCTGAACTGTGAACTATAATTAGGAAATGCTCTTCCAGAAAAACAGGATGAGAAATGAGATTAAAGAAGTATTGTAATCAGTTGTGAGGCCTCTTAAGAGTAAATGCATTTTCCTAATTAATACACAGGACACTGATGTATGGACCATGTTCTCAACTTTTAATTTAGTATTTAATTTTAGTCTTGGTTTGTTTCTGTTCTCTTGAAATTAAATAGCCTGATTAAAAATAAAATGCATTATGAGTGTATTGTTTGTGATACTGTACTGCCAGCTGTTCCTCTAGTAAATGAATGTTAGAGTTAATTTTTTGATAAGTTTACCACTAAATCATTAAAATCACACTTTACCTATCTGGTAAATGCACTATTGGATAAATGTAAGCAGACAAGTTTATGTTGCATTCCCATTAGACTCTAAAGCCAGTCTGCATCTATTGCTTACCTGAGGTTGCTTTCAAAATCCTTGTTGTAATATGTGATAGGGTAGAGGTTTTTGACCTTTTTTTTTTTTTTTCAGTTGGACTTCTTCATCCTGTAACTTTCAATTCATGCTAGACAGTATGAAGTAAGCAATTATTAATATAACAGAAAGAATCCAAAGGCTCGACTAAACAGGGAGCAATATGATTAACTTTCTTGCATCTTCTACTGCATTTCATGCAATTTTTTAAAACGTCACTGTGTACTGCTGAATATGGTTTCTGAAATACATTTTATATGCTACATGTTATCTAGTGATGTCAAATGACGTGGAACAAAAACTTGTTGGAACATACACATTAGAATTACTCTAGAAGTTTTCCTATCCTATAATTTTTTGCCCTCGTTTTATTGTTTGAAGAATGATGGAAAAACATATGGACATGTATCAGTATGTGCATGGATAATTTCAAGTGTTGCTTCACACTTGAAGTGTGAGTCAATCTATTATGCAAAAAAAAACAAAACAAAAAAAAAAAAACACTTTTGATGAGGCCAGAAATGCCAGTGGGAGGACAGTAACATTTTATTAGTAATTCTCTTTTGTAATTATTCTTGTTAAAAACAAACACAAACAGACAAACAAAACACTGTAAGAGAATATGAAAAAAAACATTTATGAAACACTATGAAACATTATTTATTTCTTATCTAGAAAACCTTGGGTCCATAAGATTAAGATTCATTAGATTCATTTATGATATGTAATTTTAAAGTAGTTTCAAAAGTAGTATGATAAATCAAAAAGCTTGAGTACCTAAATACCATATAAACAGTATCAATGTTGTGCATACCTGATTTCTTTCTCCCTCCCCCTGCACATACACCTCCTCCTGTCCCTTAAGTTGTTTCATTTAACTGAAACAACCTACACTATTTACTTATAGATAACAAACTTCAGATTTAGCAGGAGAGCATTTTTTGGTGAGAAGAGAGAAAGCTTTGTGTGTGGAAACTATTAGATAAAGATATTTATGCCATACTTCTTCCAAGGTTGGTTCTTTATGTTGATGTTTCAACCAACAAATAACAAATAATCTTAAAAAGCATTAGAAACTTAAAACACAGTAGTAGAGGACTAAATTCTCTAGGACTGTATACTGCAGATTTCTACACTGCTTTTTCCAGGTTTCCTTCTCTCTCTCTCTCTCTCTCTTTATTTTTTTTTTCCTTAGTTTAATTTTAGAGCTGTTTTGATTATAATTAGAGCTTATTAATTCCATAATTATTTCTGACTTGATAATTAGCAGGATAGGAAACCTGTCATAATCCTCCACGTTGAGGTAGAGGTAAGTAGAAGCTACTTAGTCCATCATGTTCTCAGTGAGAAGATTCAATTTTTAGTACAGACAAATCAGCATGGGGTCTGGGCTCTTGTTTCTGAGTAGGCTTCTATTTTCTCATTTAAAAGTCTAGGAAAATAATAAATAACTGATAATTATGTTCTGCATTTTGCTTTGAGTTCTATGTGAAAAGCAATACACAATGAGAGATGCACAGGAGAAAAAACCATGCCTCAGAGTTTGGTTTCTTTTGGTGTTTTATTTTTATTTTATTTTTTTTTTAATCTGCCGTGTTTGTCCCATCTGCTGTGACATATCATATGTGACATATTCAACCCTTTGAGGTTGAAGAGGATGTGTCTTATCCGGTCATATTCAAAGTGGGTTTTGTGGTTTTTGAGACAGATACCACATTTTTTTTTTTTTTTTTTTTTTTTTGTAGACAATTAAGAATATTTATGTCTCTCTATATAAATTATAAATAAGACTCATACAATCTATTTGTAGCAACAGCATTTAGACTTTGTCTTGTATTGAACAACACATAAAGGAATTTAGCTGGACATGCAGATTAATTGGAGGCTACTTAGGCATAAGTTTCTTCCCTCATGAGTTTTTTCAAGACTATGAGCAGAACTACCTACGTACAGGATTATTTACATCATGTTAGGCAACTCCAAGGTCTTCTGGCAATTATTTTTATCACTATATTTTACAAACAGTTACTCTAATCATTTTCACTCATCTTTATTAATTTAATTGATCTCACTCTCTTTTGTTTCATCTAATTTTAATCCAATTTCGTTTCCTGAACTTTGTACCTATATGCATAATTTTCAACTGATTTTGAAGAAAATACTTTGGCTATGTTGCCAAGAACTGTGTGAAATAAAATGCATTTTATGGATTTAATTAAAACAAGTATGGTACCAATAAATTGAAATTGGTGGAAATCTCCAAAAGGTGTGACTAAAATGTACATCAGTAGGACATTTCATAAAAATGTCAAATCATTCTACTATTTTATTGTGTCTAGATGTTATTAAGGATCTCTGTTGAAAATACAAAAAAAAATTTTTTAAAAAAAAAAAGGAAAAATGTTATTTTGAGTTTACTATACCCTGAAAATTTGTCAAAGAAATATGTGAGAGACTTCTCTACTCAGAAGGTGAAAGCATCTCTTTTGAAGAAGCTGGAACAGAGTAATTATGTGTGAGACTTTTTCTCACAACGCTTTGCCAAGACAAAAGTAGTTTATGATAACTTATTACATCTGAAGCCACCTCAAACTTCTCAGAAGTGACTCTTAATTTACTGCAACATAAATGACTACCTCTTTCATTTTGAAGAGTTTGTACTAGAAGGCATTTATGCAAAGTGTTATGAGTGAAAAACATAAAAAAAAAAAAAATCTTTACATTGGATAGAAATAGTGCTCTGAGTTTTGGTGTCAGTAAATGTGGAAAAAGTCTTCCCAAAGTATATGGTAATTCCCAAACAAATCTATTACAGACAATAATACATTTTGTGTATCAGCGCAAGGTCTTCTCCAGCTATCCTTTAAGTAGATCTAAGAGTACCCAAAAATTGAAGCTGTTGCAGAAATGAACCTCGAATTTTACACTTTTTTAATTGACTATTGAAAAAGAAGTGTTTTATTTTTAAAGAATTTTGTTTTACTCATGCATCTCCTGTAGGACTTGAGCTATGTTATGCAACTCCTGTAGGAGTTGAGCATTTGTATATGTTGGTGAGTTTTTCAGGAAATCCTTAGATTTTGATTAGTAAGAAGCAAAGTTTTCATTTTTAGTACATTTATATATACATTGTGGAATGGAGGGCTGTTTCCTTGCTATTTATTGGTATCTGGTTTTGGAAAAAGGAGATCAGAAAAGCTGACCAGAATTTTAAGAATTCACTAATGTGACTAACATTCATGCTTTCTAACCTAATCAAATGAAACAATAATACAAGTAAAAAATATATTATTGGTTTGTTGCAGTGACTAAAAATATTTCTTTATTATTCCAAGGCAGCTGCAGAATGGCACTTCTACTTATAAGTGATATAGAGGAAGAAAAATACACATCTGCAATTTTCTTCATGAATTGCATGGATTTCCAACACGTCACGCAGACGATCAGTGAAAATGCTGGTCTACAGTAATTATACTCAGCACTTCAAGGGTTTGCACAGATACATTAATAATCCCATTAATCTTCCTTTATATGTAAATCTGCAGCCCAGATGTTGCATCATTTGCAAATCTTGCAATTAAAACATTTTATAACTTGCAGTTAGGCAAAGGGGCAGTAGACTGGAAAATGGGTAAAATTGCTTGGCTAGGACATTACCATGGCAACACACTGACCTCCATTCAATTAGTTACAACTGAAGATCCAGCTATTAATTATAATGGTCAGAAAAGGATATAATCTGAATCTCCTTTTACCTTTTTAATATGGACATTTCTCACTCACTATAAATCTCTGACTTTAAGAGGCAAAGCTCTAGACCTGAAGCATTAAAAGTGATAGTGCTTAAATACCAATGGAAAGTGGAGGACAGCAAAGGAATCCCATCTATCAGTTATATTCAAGGTACTTCTGTAACTTTTTGTAGTCTAAGCCCTCTGTCAGGCAAGCTTCAAAGTGAATATTTGTTATTGCTCATTTTAGTTATTGAAGTCTACATTATGTGTGCCAGCTATTATCTCTCACTTTAAAAAGCCACTGTTAATTAGGGCCAAACTAATAATCATGGGACTTGTGGAAACAGATAGATACCTCCTTTTGTCAGAGTTTTACATTTCGCCATAGCAAAGTTATTATTTTCTTGGCATGCTATCAAAGAAAAGTTATCTGGTAATTACAGAAGACACTCCACTTTCTGACACTGGAGCAGTCCTGCTGTAGTCATACAGCACACATTCTGGCTGGGTGGTAAACACTGGTATATAGATATTTCAGGGAAAATGAGCAAGGTAAACTGTCTCAGTACATCTCTTCACAATCTCTCCAAAAAATGCAAATAGTGAGCCTGTGACAGATCCCCAGATGTTGAGGATTTGAGTGTTTTTGTTGTTGTTGTTGTTGTTTGTTTGTTTGTTTGTTTGTTTTAATTTCTGGTTAGCTCCACATTAAGATCTAGAGAAGACCAGGTACAGAGCACAGTGAGTTCTTTCTCCTTTTCCCCTTGAAGTGGAACATGGTCAATATTCATGTAATTAATGCTGATATGGAAATATACTGTGTAGTGTATTCTTATGATGTGGGTTTTTGTTGGTTTTGTTACTGGTTGCTGGGATTATTTATTTCTTTTCAGTTTTGTTATTTTTTTTTTTAGACACTTGTCCTGACAATTGCTGATAAAGGCCAGGGAGTGAACAGAAGTGCCTGGCTGGGAATAGAGACTTGAAATCACTGGACTGGGCAAAATTTTAGCTAAATATAAGGGCCTGGCAAAATGTGATTACTATGTAACTGACTTCCTGCAGTTCTGGATTAGACCCATGTAGACTAAAGTGTACATTTAAACATGTATCGCTTATGTTATATCCACCAAGAAATCTCACCCCAGAAGGTGTTTGTGCATTTTTTATGATAGTCATACCCTGCACAGATGGCAAGTGTATAAATTGTATCCTGGTTTTTGCAGCCCTGTGCAGGCCTCTGATACGAAACAAGAAGCATGGAGCACTGTGATACCAAGTACTCACTGAAATTAGAGATAATCCCTATGCAAGATACAAATCTGCACCAGTTGGACCAAAAATTGCCTGCAAAATCTTCTTAGAAATCATAATTGCATTGTACCAAGTGATGGAAAATTAGCAAGTTCAGAACTCCTTTTAGTGTATTGATTACATAACTTTTATTTTATATTGTTGTGATTCTTTCCTCCTCTGCCTCTGAGACACTTTCCTACAAGCCCACAAAGAGCCATGCATAACCTCATTGCCTAGGTCTACTTCACAATTATTGAAAGAAGCATATCAAACTTGTAGCTTGAAGACAGAGTTTGATAAATTATCTTATTTATCATAAGGGTTTCCTTATGTATGTAACAACCTATGGTCATCATATATTAAATAGTTCAAAGGTACAAATCCAGCATAATTCATGCATAAACAGTTCTCAAATAATTTGTGCTTCAGGATTTAATATAGGCATTTTAATTTCCCATCCCCCCCCCCTTTTTTTTTCCTTTTCCCCAAGCAGATTTTGGATTTTTTTTTTTTCTTTGTAAACCACATTTAGATCCGTGTTCTCTTCTCCATCAAAAGGTAACATTCACTGTATCAACCAAGGTATCTGAACAGAGCTATGTATTTGAGCTTAGAATTATTTTGATAACATGCTCTTGCTGTTTTTAGTTTAAGTAAGTAGGGAGCAGGCTTTCAGTTTCAAGGAAGAATTATGCAGTTATTCTGAGTTAGACACATACCTACTCCAAAATGTCAGTTAGCCAGATATTTGAGGCATTGGCATATATGTAGATATTCCAATGAAATAGATGGGGAAAAAAGGTTGAGAACAGAAAGAACGCAATTATGAAAAATCGTCTGAGTCACAGAAAAGGCCACTAACCTACTTTCCAACAAAATTCTGAGGTTTTCTTTGCAGTAAAACATCTGTCCAATTTTCTTACTACTGTCTAGGACATTTCTTACTAATGCCATTTGATTGTACATACAGAGGGATTTATGTTCTGGATCACAGCACTTGATTTCCAGGTGTGGTGTCTGGCAGTAGGAAAATTTACTGCAATTAAATTTTGTTGAATCAGCAAATTTCCAATATCATGTAAGCTCTTTCTACCTGTCTCTATTTAAGTTAAGTTTAATGTTTTCCACTCTTTCTATCAGATATATTCTGATTGAATTTATTTTCTCTGTATTCCCTAAACTATATATAAAAATAAATAAATAAACGAGCCTGTGTTACCCAAAAGCTTCAAAAGTATCTGGTTCATATTTAATCAATATCCTTTTGAGCATTTAAATGTTTTCATTATGTCCCTTTTTAACCATCTGTTCAAATTCAATAAAACAACTCACTAGTTTCTTTTTCTGTGGGTCATTTTGTAAGATTCATCTTTTATAAGATAGTAGCTGAGACATCTGTGGTTCAGAACCAGAGAAGCAAAATAATGTACAGTTGGAATCCAAGAGCAGAATAACGCCTTGAACCTGTAGCTCTCTTAAATAACCGTTTTTCATTTATTTCCTTTGGCACAGTTACATGACTACTCATTTGAGTAGCTGTTTCAAATATTGTATTCTTAAGGAAGCAAACTGTCACACTGCTGAATCTTCGTATTCTTCATACTTTCACTGTAAGTGCTCTGTCAGAGTCTGAAAGGTAGACCTCAGAGTCTATGTTTATTATAGCAAATAGATGGAGATGATCCTTACAGATATGGCCCTACAGATAGAAGGCATAGCATAGCTTTTTCCATATGGTTAATCTCCTTCCTTTCCTCCCATGCTCCCTTCCCCCAGAGTAGAGTGGCCTGGTCTCTTCTGCCTCTCAAGAGTGGTTCTTGACCCATAAGAGTCCCCAGAATTATCCTTGAGTATCTTCTGGGGAAAACAAAAACAAAAACAAAACACTAGTTGCTACAGGTGAAATGTGTCACCTGTAGAAGAGAGTACCAACAATATAGTAGAATCTATCGTCATGTCCTAGTACTGACCTGTTTGTTTTGCTGTCATAGGCTTTATGATGTACATCTATATGGAAAACTATAAATATACACAACTTCAGTTCAAGTCACAGATTAAGCTGCAGAACACTATAAAAACTATGTGACAATCTTGATGCAGCCAAAACGGATACATTCTGAATATCCAGAAGGCTTATTATTTCAGGCTCAGGATTGCACTTATATATTCACTTCTGTTTTCAAATTGGCTTATGTTCTATAAGCTGAGAAGGTATAGCTCTCTTGCATCTGCCTGGAGTATACCATCTGCTGCTATCTTTTAATTAGCAGATCTGGTAATATTACATCTGTATGGTTTTACACAGACTGAATACGCACCCCAAAGACCTGTTTCTGGAGTGCCTGATCAGTGTCATGCCAGCACAAGTGAATGAGCCTTGGAGGCTGAGTTTCACTAACCAGTGGAAATATTGTAAAGAGTATATTTTTCCTTAGTCTTTACTGTAAACATATAGTAGAAATGCTTATATACAGTGTGAGTACATGCGTATGCATATACATGCACACATGCATACTAACACATGTATATGTAAGTGTAAGATATGTATAGTATAGATAGTACATGTTTTAGAAGCCCTGATTGTAGCATTTGCAGAAAACTTATTTGATGAGGAGGGTGGCAAAATTGTTTTGCCCTGAAGAGTGAGTTTTGGAAGGAAGATAATTCATTATGGTGTGTGGTGGGTAGACTTCTTAACATCTGCAAGGATAACACAGATTTTCCCATGATTACCTATGCTGCATTATTAATTTTTGTGCAGCAGATATTCAGTGTTGACCCATTTCTCAGAAATATGTCAGAATGATTTTTGCTTACTCTATTAAAGTAACACAAGCAAGAATATGAGCTTCTATTTTAACTAACCCATGTCGATCCATGAGGAGATAAGGTGATTTTCTTGCAAGCTTGTATTATGTTGCAGTGGTGGGGTGTATTCTGTAAGTCTGCAGTGTCAAGTAGTTTCTATCCATAGTTGAGCAGTACACTCAATACACAAGCAGAATCAGACATACATAGGTAGGGAAAAAATAAAATAAAATTAAATTGTACACTATATAAACCTATACTATATGGACATGCTCAATGCTTTTGGTATTTTCCTCCAAACGTATCTAGCTTCTGATCTAAAACTTATGTTATGACAAAGCTAAAATCAGATGAAAGAAGTCCAACTTTGTTAGGAAAGGTTGACTCACTGTGACCCAAATGTCTGGCCTGATATTGCTTTCATTGCTAGTAGTCACCCTACAGGCATTATCAAAGCAATTTAAACTACTGTACACCTAATTCACAGTGACACAATTAGAACATTAGTAAACTTAGCTATCTAGTCATTGCAAGTCATTGTTTTGTGTATGTGATGAAGTTGCAACAGCATGAAGACTCCTGCACTTTAAGGACTGACAAACTACAAGTTAATTTTTTAGAACATTAAAGCATACAAAAAACATCTTCTCTTTCCTTTTTTTTTTTTTTTTTTTTTTTTTTTTTTTTTTTAAACATCTACTGCAGACATCCCTATAGGATAATCCCATGTTTGCTGAAGCTTTGACATTGAAGCATTGTAAAGCGAACCAGAAAGACAACACAGGGAATGTGTTTGGCACTTTTTCATGTGTTTGGCATACAAAATAGCCCCCTTGCTAGATCAAACTGCCACACGTCTTTCCCTGAACATCAGTAGATATAGCTTAGTCCCATCAATAGTTTACTGACCTGTGCTGTGATAACATTTCCATCTCTGGAGTATGCAGTATGTGACATTTTGCAAGTACGTTTAATGGGGATGGGGGAAGGGGAGATGACGTTTATCCTGCTTGTCGGAGCGTGCTGGACAGGGCCAAGGGTATCGATTGGGCACAAAACTCTCCTCAGCCAGCTGATTGCCACCCCTCACGTGTGTGTGGTCTTTGAACTTTGCAGCATTTGGATAAATGGAACAGTTTCTAGTGAGATCAGTTAGGTCTCAGCAAAACAAACATCCGCAAAATTGAACAAAAACATATAAATAGTAAAAGAGGCCTTTGACATTGACTCAGCACACTTGATATACACAGACAGTCTTAATTCTATTGCAGGCTATTTGACTAAGAATGAAGGTGAATAGTGGAGATGATAAAATTTTTAAGATCTTGTTGCACACTTATTTCCAGAACCATTGTCCTTCCTATTTGCCTCAGGTCAGCACTAAAAGTGAAAGGTCAGAATAGCAATTAACTTATCTTCCTGACAAAAAACTGCTCGGTTCAGGAGTATTATGTAGCTCAATGTTTTATAAATGTAGGAAGGCTTTGATCTACATTATCTTCAGTAACTGATACTGACTGTGCCTGATTTTATTAATTATGCATCCAACGGAAATGAATCATAAGTTCAAATTAAAGGTTTTGGATCTTTTATTTTTATTTACTTTTGTCAAAACTTCACTTTTGATTAAAAGGAAAAACAAAGCAACATGAACTCTTAGCCATTAAAATCAGTCTACTTTTTTTTTTTATTTTTTGGCTGAAAAATTATTATAATATTGTACAGTAACCTATTCTGAGAATAACTTAATAATAAATTAAAGGTTTTGTTAAAAGTTAGGAGAAAAACTAGAAGCATTTTGTCCTGCAAGACAACTGGGAATGTGCAAAACAACAGCTTGATCATAAGGAAGTAAAGAGTTTGAGAAAGTTAAGAGCTGCTCCTCAGATGGAAATTTTTGGAGGTTCCTAAAGGAAACTTGCATGCAATATCAAAAATGATTCTTCTGAAGTTTTTGTCACTCTGCATCTTTTTTTGTATGTTCTTTTCTCTCATATGGGTATCCAAGGCTTTGAGAAAAAAAAAGAAGTTTGCTGCTGTAGTTGATGAAATCAGCAATTTATTTGTATTATTACTTCCTGATTTATTTATTTTTCTATTTTTTTTTTTTATTGACTATCTTTTCCAGGAATTAAAAAAAAAAAAAATACATTAATGGCAATCACTATATGTTTTACTCTAAAATAGAGATGATAGAAAAGACTTGTCCTGGTTCTCTTCCATGCAACTCATTTTGCTACAAACCCGTGGCTTTTCTACCATGGGTTTGCAAGAAAGGGCTGTGTAGCTCCTTTCTACTCCTTTAGCAGAAAGAAGTACCTGGACATGCCTTCCATAGATGACCGCCACTTCCTAATGGATAAAACTTTCAGAAGCACATTGTTTTTTCACTTCATCTGTTTAGCTTGTCTTCTACCCTACCCCAGGAGATACAAGTAAAAGGAGCAATCCCTGCCTTGCATACTAGCTATTTTGTAATGTCTATTCTGGAGAAAGATGCGGGCAAACTCTCCACTTGGTTCCTTGTAGCCTTCTACTCTGCGAAGCTCATCCATGTTTTGCTATGGCAGACCTCTTTTTAGACTTATTTAGGCTTCTTAGCTACAAGCTGTTTCTTGGCCCTCCAAAGAGATGACTTCTGTGACATCTTTTGGGACTGAAGATGTTTTGATGAGAAAAGTTAAGGCTTGTGGGAAAGGGCTTTAAAGTAGTGCCTCAGAAATAACTCTTACACAAACACACTGTATTTAGTAGAATTTCATTAGAAGTAGAATTTCATTACTCTAGTCTGTTTGCCATTTGAACAACCTGTCCCTGATACTAAAATATTGCTACAAAGATATTAAATTCTATTGTCCTCTACTTAGAGAACCCTTGAACTACTTGAGACATTTAACCTGATGTTTAAGAGTTTAGATTTGTGTTAGAATATCAAATGAAGTTCCACTCCATTTAACAGAAACATTCATGTTTAATTAAAATTCACAGATAGCTAGAAACATGCAAGTATTAACTATCCATAATGCTGAAAGTGTTAGGGAATTAAAGATGAATTTAATCTTGTTTGAACCTTCTGCAGTCTTCTTTTTCTGAAAAATAAGTAATGCTGTCTTTTTGTTTATTGATTCTGTAAAAGGTATGTTTGAATATCTAGAGTTAGATTTTTTATTTATTTTTTTTTCAGAACTAATTTTTTAACATCATACATAGATGTAGATAAAGTTGGTTTGTAAGGTTTTGTATAATACAAACGGGCAAGAACAAACACATATTATTTTGTCTCATCAGCGAGACATAATGTGTTCTTTGCCCTTCTAGTGGAATTGGTTGCTGTTATATAGCTTGTAATTTTCCTTCCTTTATTTTATTTTTTGATTAAACTGTGACATTTATTAACAAAGGATTTGGCTTTGTCTCTCTACAGCTTGCTTTTTAGGGAATTCACACTATTCTGTAAACTCTGTTTTCAAGAAGATATAAAATACTCATACATTCCCTCACAAAGCAGTGTTCAATTGAAAAAGCCATCTCAGTAACCAATGATGAATTAGTTCCATGAAAGAACCAAATCAGATAAAATGACAAGAACTCATGCAAATTTGCTAAATATAAAGGATATTTAAAAAAATAATAATAATAAAAAGTCTTTGGGACATGATATATGCCTTTAGGACATGACATTGGATATTGCTACATGAATTAAATTTTGGAATGACAGGATAATTAATATAATAACTCCTTCCTCATAAACAGCTCCAAAGGTATGAAGAGGTGTTTATAAGAGAACCGTATTTCCATCAGCTTTAGTTCTGTAGGGGAAAAACAGAGGTAATATATTTAGAATTTGTTTTCCTTGCTGCCATCAGAAATATAGTACACTAAGTACTAGCATTCCCTTACTGTTTGTAATGAGAAACACACCTGTTGACACAGGTGGGCATCATTCAAAAATAGAGTTGAAGCTTGTATTACTGTACTGGCTCAGTCATATGTAATTATTTTATGTCCTAGACCCAGAGTCATCCACAAGGACCAAATGTACTGAGTGCTCTAAAGTAGCTACAGCAACATCAGAACCTGGTTTATCAGAACCTTGGCTTACAAAGCATCCTCTACCACTGGGCCAGAGATAGGCAATTCATTTACTAAACAAGGAATAGTTTCTGGTTTAGCAATATAAGGGAGGCAAAAATGGCTTCCAGATCTGGCTAAATTCATTGACTACTTTATGTAGTCTATAGTTGAATAGGATAGATAACAAACAAGCAAACAAAAACAAGTATCAGACTTAATTTCACTCTTCCTTAGATGAAACTCTTCAGGGTTTTTTGGTTATCTGCTTGTTTCAAATTATGGTCTTGAAAATAATAAAAATAAAATTTCCCCCTCCCAAAAGTGAGGTCAGCAGAAAAGATGCAAACACGGATATGCTTGTATCACTTGTTTTTGAAATAAAATCTAGGTGAATGGTAGGAGTAGAGTATGTTCCCAAGGTCAAGAAGTAAGCAGCCTTTAGTTGTGGGTGTGCATTCTGCTTTTCTCTGTGTGTGTGTATTTGTGTGTGTAACATACCTCAGGATTTGTTGATACTTTCCTAGAATAAACTTCATAACAAATCCAAAAAGAGCAAGGTGGAAAGTCATGTTCCCCCATGGGTAGCTGCAACTACCACTGCTCACATTCTACCTGTCTGTCTGAGAGCAAACTCTGGTTCTCAATTTTGTAATGGCTTCACCACCTGCAGACCCTAGTGCAAGCAACACACACCCAGGATGGCATAGGTGTGACTGATGCCTCCAAGGAAGGCAGAGCCTGATGAATAAGGCATTACAGTGTGTTAGTTATCATCAGCTGCTAGCACTCTGAAGCCCAACATAAACTGGCAACACAGATACAAGCAAAAAGTAGATTTCTGTATGCCTTGGTGAGAAGAAAGTGGATTTTCAAATGCCAGCTAGAGCTTCTAGGGTGGCTAGCTGCCTAGAAAAATGAACTAAATCAGCACATATGTCATGTGCTTTGGCCTGGCCTTCTCTCTGGATGCCCCTATAAGCTCTCTCAGGCCCAGAGTGGATTTGACAGATGGTTTAGACGGTGGTACCCAACTCATGCCAGGCAAACCTTCCTTGCCAGGGGCCAGTAGTCTCAGTTCTCAGGTAGCTATAGCCTGGCTTTGCAAACATGTGATGAATTTATAAATTTGGAAATTGAATATAATACCAGCAGCAGACATTTTTTCATGTTTTTTATTTTAATTTACAGATTGCCAATAAGCATCAAGTAAAATATTTCAGTTTATACAAGACATTAATTCTGCACTCTTAAGATGTTGTTTGTTCAAGAAAGCTCAAATTGGATGCAGCAGCATCTGTTTTTCTGTTCTGCTTTCATCTAATTTTACAGCTGGATTGTCTGAGCCACAAGAAGGTCAAATGATTTGCCCTGACTCTGCCTATGAATTTATGGCATATGTTTGACAATCAAAGCCCATATGCTTGCCAGAAATGTGTTACATGTTTTAAAAGTATGGCTTAAAATAATGTCTTTTTTTTTTTTTTTTTTTTTTTAATAGGAAAAGGTACTGCTACTAAAGTGATTTCTTTTTGTGATAAATTAGCAAGAATAAATTGATAACACTAATTTGTCACTAGACTTTTGCTGACAGTAATATTTCACTGATTTTGTTTTTCTTTCTACTGTAATCTTTTAGGAAAAATCTTTTATATCTTATGGCAAATTGTACTGCAAAGCACATACACACACACAAAAAAACAGTTTACTTCAAACTTAACTGTTGGAGTTTGAATCCAAACCCAGTATTTTTTAAGATGGAGAAAACAACCATTTGGTTTAATATTTCAAATCCTTGCTTTTGTGTATCTAATTACACACACACACACACACAAAAGAAAGAAAAAAAGGCAAGGAGGCAGAACTCTTTCTCTCTTTCTCTCTCCCCCTACCTCCTACTTTTTTTTCTCTTTTTTTAGTGTAGAAAAGTTTTTCAGGTAAAACAGGCAGATTAATTTTCAAAATTAATTCATCCATGGCAGTTTAGCACCTCAGGATAACATAAACCTTATTCAGTGAGCATGGCGAGAGACTTGTTGCTTGCTGAGGGTCACTACAACGGTTAGGCAACAAGGGGCTCACAACTGGGAATAAGTGTAACCTAAAATCCTGTCCTCCTGAGCACATGGGACTGGGATTAGGCTAGCTGAATTGCTCCGAATAGCAACTCATCACCTGACGAACTGTCATGACAGAAGGTACTGGCGCTAAGCTTTACCTTTCCATAGATATCATTGGCTCATATTTTTATACTCACATATGTATATATAGGAATACACACACACGTTTCAAATGATTGTAGAATCATTTTCATGAAGTTCTTTTTTTATTATTTATTTTTCTCCCGTCTTTTCCAGAAATGTTTCACAGACCACACTGAACATGCTTTCATCTTTCATCTCCCCTTTTCATCTCCCCTTTTTAATAAAGTACAATGTGACAAGTTCACCAGAGTTCAGTAGATGTCAGTTCCAGCCATGTTTCCTCTGGTCTGAAGGATATTTTAAAGTGTTCTCAGTGTGTTTGGTACCACTGAGAGGTGGTTCACTATATCCAAACTCAGATGCAATGACTGGGATCAGTCGTGTGTATTGAACTGGATTTTACTTCACTTCACAAACAAAAACCAGAATGACCCCTCCTACATATATTATCACATAGTGAAATATCTCCTATCTGTCAAAATGTTACTGCTCTTAGAATTTTGAAAGTCTTGATGTTGTCAGCCCTACACCTTAAATTGTATGGTACTTTGTTGGAAATGAAGGTCTGAGGTGTCAGGCTGCTGTTGACATCTATGCCAATATTACAGGTATGTTGTCTCACAGTAATTCTTTCTCTGCTTTGTTTTATTTATTTATTTTTCTGGATACAAATGGATGTGCAATATTCATATTTACATGATTGCACCTGATTCAGTGAAGATGCATTTAGCTTGTGTATCTTTGTGGAAGGGAGTGGCACATTTCTTAATTTTAAATTTTTCTTAACACCTAAAGTACAAGGTAGGCAGCTCCCAGATACTCTGTGACACTAAGGCTACAAGGGACAGTAAAGTAGCTATTGTAAGGTGAGCAGGGATTGCAGCTCCTCTTGATGGATCTCTTTAGGAGGCCCTTTGCTGTAAAGGGCTTTAGGAGGTTCACAGAGACTCAGGAAACTACTGAACTTCTGATTAGAGGTATAAATAATAAAGACAAGTTTAGTGTTTTTTTGTTTGTTTATGCTGGGATGCTCCCGTGGTATTTTTTTTTTTTTTTTTATGGGAATTGAGATTTAAATTTAACTTCAACTCTTTTCTAGACAAAGTAACAATTACTTGTAAAAAATGAACATATATTTTTCAACAGATAAACAACACTGTAAAATAATTAGAATTCAAGTTTACATATATTTTCTATTTTCTTCCAGCATGCTGTCACTTGCTGTACATTCCAGAGGCCCTCAAAATTCCTTTAAGCACTGGATACACAGTTTCATTCTTTGTAATGTTTACTCCTTAATTAATAAGAACAAAATCACTCAGAATATTCATTGTTTCACCTCTTTTGATCATCACCTGGTTAGTTCACATTTAAGTGGCAACTTAAAAGGTCTTACAGAAAACATTCTTGTTTTGTTTTCAATGATGTTAATGTGCTCGTAAATCTTAAATTTTCCAAGAAATATGAACTCTATTGTCTTTGATGAAAGCTTTTTAGTCAAAACACTACAGTAAAATCTTGTTGTATGTTGGACTGTACATATTCTATTGAACTCTGTTAAATACAAATACAACTACAAATCCTTTGAATTCAAGTGTTGTACATAGGCTCATTTTTCAAAGGAAGCCATTGAAGCTGCTGAGAACATATTTTTAAAAGCTCTTCAGGAAGAGCATTTTATGGAAATCTTACAGAAAAATTCTGTTTGAAGGTGATTTGGGGTCACTTGGGAAGGATGCAGCCATTTTTAGATATTTGCTTTTTAACCTGCTTTATGTGAAGATGTGGAGTATGTGACATTGCTTTGATATCAGGACAAATATTTTCCATAATACTTGCTGATCTCTCACTTTTCCCCACTACTGTATCAGAGTATGTAATAGATATTTAATTTAATACAGAGTTATTCCTTATTTCTCAGTAAAATCTACCTTATGATTTAAATAGCAGCGATACCTCACCATAAATCTAGCTATTTTTTTATATAGATGAATTCAAGATTATATCCAGGATTGATTTTGAAAGCTGTAAGTGGTTTAGGGGGAAAATGTAATTTTCATTGGTGTTTTATGTTTATTTTCAAACCACATTATAAAAGAAAGGTCTCTGTTGCTATTTTCAAACTACAATTTTAAGTATTATAAACTTAGGTATATTATGCAAATTAAATGGTTTAGATTTTGATGTGAGGGAAGAGCTTATCATGGGAGCTGCAGTTCTTTAATTTCTAAAGCCAGAGCAATTGAGATACAGGCTCTGTTTAATTAGAAATTGTGAGATGGATAAAATGAGAATAACAGAAGGATTTCATTTCCACTTATCCATTTCTAATAAATATGCATTTTCACAGCAATGATACATGCTTAAACAGTTACACAGAACTTCCATTTTATTTATGCGGTCTGTTCCCACTACATTGAGGAGCTTCTGAAGTGTAAGGGTCTATGCTGAATTAAACCAAGAATTAAATGCAAAATTTGATTTGATACTCATCTGAGACAATATATGCGTTCTTCCCATCCTTCCAAATAAGCATTCCTTCAAACTTTTCTCCTGCCAATTCATCAAATATTTTCTCTCAGTGGCCCAAACTGCTAGTGTCAAACCAGAGATCTGCCATCTCTCTAATCTTGGCAAACCTTGCCATTCATTTTACTGCTTTGTAATGGGCTACACATCTGAGTGATATAAAGGAGTTCTGTTGGAAAGCTATGCAAGATTTCTTACATTGGAAGTTGTATTTTCTTCTGGAAATGTAATTTCTAGTTTGCTTTCTAAAATACACCTAGTGGATTTAGACTGCGCCTGAATGTAGTCTGAATATCTGCCATGTCAGAGCTATCAGCATCTGAGATTTTAGGCTAAAAGCATGTAATGCACTTAATCCAGCAGATCATATTCCTTCATGATAACTGCATACATGATACAAAGAAAACTTGTGTACCAGAAGAAACTCCACAAGAATCTGAGATGCACTGAAGTGCTCAGCTGCCAGGAGTGAACTGCTAAATTATCTCTTATTTCTCATTTCTGATCCTCAAAGGAAATCTAAAAAAGACCTTCCTTGGGAATTCACAACACAAGTTCTTTTCTTGCCTTGTCAACCTTCTCCTGGCCAAATCCTTTCTGTAACACATCTCTCTTCCATAGGACTATCCGCCTTTTTCTTTCAAGGATGGGATATCTAACACACAAATGCTAAGCAGTTGCTATCAGTAGATGAGCCTTTCTATTAAGGAAACTTCTGCAATAAAGGGAAGAAAAATCTGCTGCTACCCCAGCTGTGAGGAGTGGTTCTAACACATGCAGGATTGCACAGGTGGCAGAGATTTCTAATAAATAACCACAGATTTAGCACAGACCATCTGATTTGGGAGGATAAAGTGATGTACATGTGCATTCCATATGATTTTACTGCAGAAGGAACAGTTTTATTTTATTCATGCTTATGAGGCCCTAAGAAATAGTCCCACAGGTAAACTCTTAAACTCTAAGTAGTGTGGGAAGGGATATCCTGAATATGGGCATTGGAGAGGCATCTGTCCTGCTACAGAGATCCACTGCAGAACTTGTTTCAAGCTGAACAGTTAGTTAGAAATACACAAACCAAAATATATTCATAATGATATGATGGCTGGTTTTGGCCATATACTCTTAGAATCACCACCTTTACACCACAGCTACTTGGATTTCACTAATACTACCACCCAGCTTCTTCGTATAAAATATAATGATGTGCCTGTTTTACCAATGAAAAGGCAAAGAAACATGTTCCATGGCTCTTTAATGAGTCAGTGTAACTTACTTTCAGAACATTTTAATACCTATGCCTTGACAGTCTCTGAAAATGAGTGGTAATTAGCCTTCTGGGTTGGCAGGAAATTGCTATATCGATCATCTCTGGAAATACTGTATATGGAAGGGAAAAAAAATCCATAGGAAAAAAAAATGTTTATAGTGGGTTGTTGAAGTCTGGGGGACTTTATATGTTTTTTATCTTGAAGAATTATTAATACTGAGGCAAACACTGATGAACAAAATGTATTACTACTATTTAGGCATTTATGAATTGCTTTTACTACCGCTAGTGCAAATCCAATAAAATCTCCTGAAAGAATCTAAGATTGCTTTTAAGTAAGACCACTTAAGGCTTGGTTGTAAAGGAAATATTGCTCTTTAAAAATGTAAAACAAATCCTCCTAACAGGACTTTTCAAGTTAAGCTATCTCTAAATAAAAGATGATGAGATATTTAAAGAGTTTCAGAGTTCGCGTTAAATGCATAATTCAGGACTGAATCTTGAAAAGGGAATAAAAATATAAAAGTCTTTTGCAATATATCTTTGCAATTCTATATGGTTTGTCTGGAAAGTTTAATTAGCACAGAAGACATGAAATGTAACTAAGGAAATAGTTTGGATTATACTGATTTTCAGGTCTTAAGGAATTTCTAACTCTTCAAAAATTCTTTCAGTATATAACAGCTCCTATTTCATGATTTGCTACCTTGTGATATGTAAGAAAGATTTGAGTGCTGTCAGTTAAAGCAGATGATGCTATGAAATGGCCATTTGTGGTTTAAATGCATAGTTCCAGGAGACTAACTTAGTGTAGGAATTTAAAAATCAAATGACCCTGGAAGACATCCTGGTTGTCTTCAAGGCTTATGTTGCATATGTACCCATATTGGTCTCTGAAATGCAAGCATATGTCAAGGAATACCTTGTAAAAAAACACTGAAGCCTTGCTATGTGATTAATGGTGGGTTTTATCTAGATGCTTGACATTAGTACTGGGCCCATCATCCCTAATATTTCAGATATTCGTATAAGAGCTATATGAACAGAATAGCTAGAATAATGTACATTTTTTATCAGCTAAGATTAGAATGCAGTAGTCTTCTAATCAGAAAGGTGAAGACTTTCATATCTTAAAGAGGAGAAAAGATTTTTTTTAAGAGTATTTCTGTAATCTGAAGTTACTTTTTTTATACGTCTCAATAATTATTTTTAGTGGGGGCATGGTGAGCTTTCAAACTGTCTTTTTTTTTGAGTGTGAGATATAGAATATGAAAACATCTTGAAGGTGGTGGGTTTTTTGCTTCTGCAGAACTGCAATAAACACAATTTGTATTACACTCTTTTTTCCATGGCTGTGGAAAATCTCAGGACCTCATAAATGACACAGCCATTTGGTCTGCAGTTCAGTAAATTTGGTTAGATGCTTTGCTGGAAAAATACCATCTCTGTAGGCAGAATGCATCACAATGGGAATTCTGCTCCATATTTTATGCTGACTAGGCTATGCTTCTACTCATTCTTCCTCCTAATCAGAAAAAAATGTATATTTCTGTTATTTCAGAGAAATATGTGAAGCAGCCTGCTGTTAGTGTTTTTCTCCTGTGGACCATGCTATTTTGTCTTTTTCTTGTTGTGCAAAGCTACATCTGTCACCATTATCTACTGCTGTTCTGCAGTTTTTGTGTTGTTACCAGATCTGTCACTTCCTGGGTTAAGCCAAACTAAGAAAAAACAGACTAAAGTCCCAATGAAAGTAAAGTATAGCAGTTTCCAAGTTACTGGTGATTAATGTGTTAATGTCCAGAAACGCTGAGGCATAACGGCACTAGCACCTTACCAGAATATTTAACAGATATTTTCATCTTTGATTTGAATGTGTAATCTTTGAAATATTATGATGCTCTGTAGTGACATTAATATTTCAGATATCAATGGACAGGGGTCATTAGATAGAAGAGTAGTGATTTTGGGTGCCCCTGGAAAGGATGGACATTACAATGTAAATGGCATATAGGAGATAGATGTTTCTTCTGAGAGATCATGAAACTTTAATACAAATGCTGTGTTAAACTGATGTATTATGAAACTCACTGTAATACGAGAGGGAGATAGGAGGACATTATCTGTTACGAATGTAGTGAAAATTGCTTTGTTATGGAAAATTAATGAGAACCCCGTGGCCAAAGAATGGGGGCTTAGTCTGGCTTAACCTTCCTTTCAGCTTCTACAATGATTTATTTTTTTTTTTCTGACTTGTGTAGTTCTATATTAAGGCTGTCTTTGAGCATATTCTTTAGTCTTTTTTTTCTGAGCTATTTTAAAATTTTATAATAAAACATTATAAATGCAGCCAAGAATTCAGTAATTTGTTTTAAAGAGGTACCTTAGTCTTTGTAAACCTGGTATAAATATGTGGGTGGGAGATGACAAACCATGAGATAGACTTCCTATGAGAAGAATGAATGCAAACGTGGACCCACAAGAGAAAGAAATCTGACTCACTTGGGGGGGGGGGGGGAATTGTACCTTTTTAAAAGGAAGCCATGAGTTAATGGTTGATGAATAATTCTTGATGAATTCATGGCAGTTTTTCTACACCTAGAACTTACCCAGTCCTAGACATTCTGTAGTTTGTCTTCCTTAATATTTTGGACCTGAATTGGTGTTCGTTTTGCCCTGTTGTCCTGGGAAGTCTCTAATTAATTTCATGCAATGAGACTGTATTTAATTATTGTCTAAATTAAATATTCCTAATATCTGCCCTTGTAACAAGCTGGAATTCACTGTATATTACATTTTACAAGGCTCTCTGTTAGGAAACAGTAAAATAAAATACATTATGTTCTGGAACAAAAATGTGAAAAGCAGCAGTAAACATATTGAACAGATTTTTCAGAAGATGTAAAGTATTAAGAAATTGAAGTTTACATTTATGGATGTGCATATTATGCCATGTGTAGAATACTGATTTTTTTCCCTCCGTCTTTGAGCTTTGTAGATTAAAACTGTGCTTCTATGCACATATCAAAGATTCATATAAGAGTAAGCTTCCATGGAATTCAGTGTAAAAGGCTCAAACCTAAAATGGGAAAGAATTAGTTTTTGTTGCTATGGGAACATATACTTCATTTAGTCCTTAAAGAAAAAGAATATACAAATTTATGATAAAAAATAACACTATTAGTCCACTTGGTGGGGCAGGAGGCACTAGAAATAACTATGTAATCTGGGCAAATAATATCTCCCTGTTGTGTACAGCATGATTACATTGGAAAAAAAAAATCTTCTTGTCAGTTTATTACTCCATTGCAATCTTTTTTCTATAAGTTCACATTTGTTTGCATTGTAAAATCACAAACTGCACATAAATAAGTGGTTTAGTCATTATTTGCCTTTGTAAGGCATCACTGGGGATGGCTATTAATTCTCAGATGATTATCTTTATTTCTTTGCCTTTCATAAAATTGTGTATGAAGGCGAGATCTCAGCATGTCTTTATTCAGCTACCAAAGAGTAAAGGAGAGAAATTTGATGTTGCAATTGAGTTTATTCTAAGATACTATTAATATGAATATGAAAGTGAGTTCTGCTGCTGACTCCTGGGTTTGCTTCTTTGCTTGAGAAACAAAATTTGCTGACTGTGAAGGAAGTAGTGGTAAATGTCTCACAATTAGACTGCTTTTGCTTGAAGAGTAATAGATCTGTGGAGAGGTTTTTTGATGCTCTTTGCTTCTTTCTTCCCAAATTTTTTTTTTTGGTAAATGCCTCCTGTGGGTAGACTCAACTTGAAAATTTATCTGTGGAGCATTATTCAGAAAAATACCTGTTTTTTGTTTGTTTGTTTGTGTTTGTTTGTTTGTTTTTACTTGTTTTTGGTTTTGTTTTTTTTTTTTTTAAGCCTAAAAAGGTTCTGAAATTAAATGAAGTGCACTTTTTGACTGAAATCTGTGGCATGATTTTCTTACTTTTTTAGTATTATGATCACTTTGTTCTTTGTACTTGCAAATGTGGGTAATGCAAATTCATGCTGCCTTTCACATGCAGCGTTTGTGCAGTTTCAGGCATATATTTATTCTCCTATTTCTCTAAAATTTGATTTGATTTTCATGTTCATGTGGACATACAAATAAAAAGTGAAATACAATAGAAATAGCAAATATTATATGATCTTCCACTGAAATCCTGCAAAGATGCACTTTCTATTATAATTTAATGTAAAAATACTCTTAACTCTTTTGGCTGCTTCAGGCATGCTATTATTAATGTTGGGAACATCTATATTTTAACAAATTCCAAACAACACCTGCCCTTTCCAGATTATGTTTATAGAAAGAGCAAGCACAAAACAGCAAAATCGGTAAGAGGTACAAGCCAAATTTAGCATAGAAGTGGAAAGACAGAGGCTGAGTACTCTCTCACTTCATCTTTGTGATAGAGAGACAGAATGAGCAAAATGTTTTTAATCTTTTGAGAATCATAGCATGATCCAGCACAATTTCCACCTCTTATATGATTCTGCTTTTGCTATAAGCAGCTAACATTGCTTTTGTTGAAATGCTGCCATTATCATTTAATCATAAACTATGTGAAGTGCTGTGCCCACTCAGCGCAGAGATCATTCTTTGGCCTAGAGACAAACTATTGAAGTGGTGATTACATTTCATTCTTTCAAGTAAAATCCTCTTCCAATAAATGAACTGGTGAAATGTTTCAGTTAAGACAAACTCCTAGAGCATTTTACTTCGCTGTGGATTGTATGAAATGCATTCTGATTCTGTCACCTATCCAAAATAGGTGACATACTGAACCACTGTCCTCAGGTTGCACTCAACTCTTCAGCAAAGGAAAAAGAAGCAGTGTGGTATAACTACAATGGGGCATTTTAGAAGTTGTGTTTTAGAAGCAATTAAATATACATGATTGAAATTGAAAGAACATGGCTGTGGCTGTTGGACAAACCTGTAAACTAACTTCATCGTCACTGTGGAAGAGAGACGAGCATGTGCCGTTTCTCATCCATGTACAATCCCTGTTTCCTCCCTTACTGTGTTTCAGCTCCCTTTCCGAAGCAGTCTTGAAGTACATGAACTGGGCCACAAGTGCCACAAGAGTTCACAAGATCCACAGGACCAGACCATAGCTCTTCTCAGGAAAATACCTTGAAATGCTTATGGTGTGCAATTTAGGGCCTTAGCCACAATGCTTGATTCCACAAATCCTTTCCTGCTGGCCACCCTACCTTATGTCATCTGAGCTCTGTCTCATCCTTCATCTCCTATTAACATTAACTATTAAAATTGCCCTGGAAACATATAGGCATATTTAAGGGAAACATTTACTCTTTTAACAATTAAGAGTTTTTTGGTGGTGGCGGTGGTTTTTTGTTTTGTTTTTGCTTAAAAAACAAATTGGATTTTTCACTTTGAAGGATTATTTTTATCCAATTTTCAGTTGATTGCTCTAGTAATTCTTACCTTATTCTTCTCAATGGGAAAAAATTCATGTTGATGTCAGAGGAGTTATGAAACTATATATATGCATTTGCAGACAACACAATGAAGGTTATCATTAAGGAAAAATACTTGTACATTTTCTTTAAAAAAAAAAATAAAAATGTATCAAGGATGGGGAACTTAACAATAAAGCAAGCAAAATTGCTTGTAAGTTCTGATCTGACTCATATGCTGGTTCTTACAAAAGTCAGTTTTAATAGTGTGTCTTTGGATGTCTCTCTCACATCAAAATGTGAGAAAGTGTACCAAAAAAAGTGCATTTATGTGGTAAAGGTTTCCGTGTGTTGTTCTCCCCAACTTCAAAATCTGAATGGCCATGTTCATTTTCTTTATTCATGGGCCACTGACTGAACAGTATGCCTGGCGTTGCTTTTGGCGTGTTCATAAAACATAAAGGAAACTTCACATCAAACAAGTGTACTCGTTTAGTGGAACTAATGTGCCATGGCTACTTTCAGTCACCTATATGGGCCAGGAAGAAATCTTTTTATCCTCAGTAAGTAACTGTCTCTTTGTATACTTTTTTCATTTCTACAGAAACATTAAAAATTGTCTTCAGGTAGAAGTGATGTTTCAAGAGAATGAACAAGTGATACCATAACTTGTCTTTCTGAGGTACCTGAGTAAGCTTAAGCTGGCTGACACAGAGTATTTTCCTTGCCCTGGTTATTCTTGTTTCAGAAGTTGCAATTGAGGTGCCACTAAGAGGACGTGTCTTCTGCCTTCTCTCTGGCTCTCATATGCTTCCTGACATCCTTGGATGCACTGCAAATTGTGGCAAGCATCTCTCCCCTCAACAGCTATGATTTACCTAAATTGTGATTCATTTTCTAAAAGTTTTGGCCTCTTTAAATAATCTAGATACACTAATATTTAGCATTAATTGTCTTGGCATCTTTAAGGGGTGGTGTAGGGAATAAGACAGAGAAAGAAAGAATTGTCAGGTAGCTGGGATGTGTAAATCACATTCAGGCCCCTATGTGTTCCTAACTTGAAGTATGAATATTAATCTCATCTTCTGTATTGCAGACTGGGATTGTGCCCTTTGTGGTGGTTGGCAAGTGAAATAAATTTACTGAATCTGTCTGTATTGTGGAGGCACGTAGCTTAAAGGAAAAGGAGGGACAAGGGAGCTTAACCTTTAGTTTCCTACATCTGTGGCATATCAAGCAAATATTTTAATTTATTTAACTCACATTCTACATCTCAGATCTTCTTGGACTATTTTGGAACTGGGGAATGGGAGAGGAGGAACAGCAGTGGACATTTTTTATCCTTTTTATTTTAAACTACCTCTTGGACCTTAAAATCCTACCTAGTAAACTGGAACTTTAAGAAAAAAATGTTATATGAAATTAAGTGAAATAATGCTGTCTGTTTCACTTATGAGTCTCTTTCAGAATAACTTTAGATAAAATGTGTGCTTGTGCTTAGATACATTTATTTACATACAAATATATAATTAACTAGATATATATATACATAATGTATAACTAACAGTATGCATATGTAAAAATATGTGATTAACTATACTAGTATCTGTATGGAAATATAATTTACAGCCTATCTTCCTGATGGTATGAATATTAACAAGTGAATTCTACGTCCCATTAAACTGTCTTGTGTGTTTTTTTTGTTTGTTTGTTTGTTTGTTTGGGGTTTAGTTGTTTAAATTGGTTGGAAACAGAAATGCTGAAATACCACAGCACCATTTTCCCATTCTGAAAAGCAGAGTTGTTCCAAAGAATGTTTATCAATATAGCAATAGGTGTTTTTATATATACGTACTTGTAGCCCAGAAAGCCAGCCATATCCTGGGCTTCATCAAAAGCAGCGTGGCCAGCAGGGTGAGGGAAGTGATTCTCCCCCTCTGCTCTGCCCTTGTGAGACCTCACCTGGAGCACTGCATTCAGCTGTGGGGCCCCCAGCACTAAGAGGATGTGGAGCTGTTGGAGCAAGTCCAGAGGAGGGCCATAAGGGGCTGGAGCACCTCTCCTGTGAAGACAGGCTGAGGGAGCTGGGGCTGTTCAGCCTGGAGAAGAGAGGGCTCCGCAGGGACCTTATAGCAGCCTGCCAGTGCCTAAAGTGGGCCTACAGGAAAGCTGCGGAGGGATTCTTTGTCAAGGAGCAATTGTCAATCTTTGTGATGGTTTAAAACTAAAAGATTTCGGTTAGATATTCAGAAGAAATTGTCCATTCAGAGGGTGATGAGGCAATGGAACAGGTAGCCAAGAGAAGCCGTGAATGCTCCATCCTTGGAAGTGTTCAAGGCTACTTTGGATGGAGCTTTGAGCAACCTGGTCAGATGGGAGGTATCCCTGCCATTTCAGGGGAATTGGAACTAGATGATCTTTAGGGACCTTTCCAACTCAAACCATTCCATGGTTCTATGATATAAATGTATGTGGGCCTCACCGGCCCATGAATGGGAGTTAGTTAATGGCAATGTTTGTTTGTTTGTTTGTTTGTTTTGTTTTTGTTTTTTTTTGTAGTTCATGGTTCCTTGGACCAAATGGGTTATTGTTGGGATACAGTTATCCCTACAAACATTATCCCTGCTCCCATCAGGTTTGTACATCTTTGTTGAAACAGTCAAAACAGGTATTTTGACAACAGTAGCTACTACAATATTAAGTTAAATGAAGAGATTTTTCTACTGTCTTTATAATCATAAAGATAAAAATCTTGCGAAAAAAAAGTGTAACTTCTATTATATATATTTATGTTTAATAAATATATAAAATATATAAATATATATTGTATATACTATATAAAATCTACATTTATTTATAGATCATCAGAGTTTAGATATTTATATAATCAAGAATAAAATATAATTTTCATACCTTGAAAATCCGTTTTGGTATCAAGTAGGTAAAATGCAGTAGGGTATTGCTGAATTTCTGAATGATTGTTTGCTATATGCATCTGACTCATTTTCCTGGAAATGTTTTGGTGTTTTCTTTTTAATTTGATCCTTATCCTGCAAAAATTATTGAACATCTGTATGGCTAGACAAATCAGTTATAAGGATAAAAAACAAAGACCACTTTGATATCCTTTGCAACTGGCTACCTCCTTTTTGCAGAGCTGAAGAAAATATATAGTTGTTATTGACAATTATAATTATTGTGGATTTGTTTTGCTAATGTTTTTTTCTTGCCTTTTGTTTTGAATCCACAGCTACTGGCTACTATTTGGAGTCTAGACACCTGAGTTGGTTTGAGAATTTCTGGTCTATCCCATTAATTTCTAGTGAAAAATATGATATTAAATAATAATAATAATTTTGTTGGTATTATCTAATACATCATAGAAATTAATAAAAACAAGGATTTGACTTAGTTTATAATGGAAGAGAGTGTGTTTGATAAGCAGCAGTACAAATAAAACCGTGGGTGTACAATTAAATTGAATTATAGAAATCAATCAACTTTTTTCTTCAGACGTGACAAAATCTGAGGAATTTTTTTTCATGTTCAAAATGTTCATTTTCAGTTTTCTTCATGCCCCCAAGAACAACATTTCCAGCCAAACCTCTAAAGATAAAAAATCCTACATTTTACATATGCTTTGCTTGCAGTAACAAATAATCTCTTCTCAGTACTGAGCAAGAAACTCAGATGGTTTAAATCAACACAGACTTCAATAAAGCTGTGTTGATTTACCTATTAGATATTTATGTAAAGAAAGTCATGAAAAATTACTGGCCTACAGAAATTTAACATATTACCAACTTACCAATATTTCAGAGTATTTCTTTGGAGGAAATCCTTCTGATTAGCAATAAGATTTAATTAATTTTGCAGTTTCATTTTGTGGTAAACAAGGTGAAAATGACCACCTAGGGTAACATTTCTCAAAACTATTTTATGATAGAAACACATCTAAAGGAATTCATGCAATGAGAAGATTTGTGTTCAAATCCAGGTGTGTGTATATATAAAGGATATGGAAACACAACCTAATATTTTATTTATAGTTTACACTGATAATCTCACTCTCCTAAGATTAGTCAGTTTTCATTGTGCTCTGCTCCTCCACAACACACATGGTCTATTTCCATCGTCAAACGTGGAACTTTCTTATGAAAGGATGACTTGGTTTCTCTGAGACAAGGAGAAGATTGTCACCACTGTATAAGCACATTAAACAGTGTCCAAATGGCTAAGACCTAGACTTTATTCTCAATGTGTTTAATAGGAAGAGAAATATAAATGTTGGAATTCTTTCACTGAGTTCTTCAGGTGCAGGAGATCACATGTATACTACAACATGGGTGTGAAATTAATTGTTTCCTAAATGCTACTTTAATTCAAATAAAAAATAAAAGGTAAATAAATAAATAACAACATACATTGGGCATTTACCAGTAGTGACTGTGGGTAGTGGTGAAGAATGGAGAAGGCATGCAAAAAGTGCTATAATGGATAGCAGGAAAAAATAAATAAAAAATATACACAATGACAACATTATAAACTTAAGTAGCTAAGTGAAACATTTCATTCATTTATTTAATTAATTAACTTTTTTTTTTTTTTTTCTAGCTCTGGACAGAAAAGTAGTCTCTTGCAAGAAAGGTAGACAAGATATGAGTTGGAGCGCTTATTTATTCATTCACATGAAAGTTTGAATAATCATGCTTTCTAAAATTTCTCTGCTATATGTTACTTTCCGAGGTAGCTTTATAACTAGTGTTCAAAATTCCACATACAAAATAATTTCCTCATCTGTTCACCACAAAAATGCTATTCCACTTAGTCTAGGAGTGCTCAGACACTGAGCAATGAGGTTATCTTTCCCCCCAGCCTACCACTGCCCCAAAACAATTAGGTTTAGGGAAAATTAGGTACTGCTGAGACCTGTAATTACAGAAGCTGGAATCTAGCCAGGTCACTCAGATTAACATGGCTAAACAACCTCAGTGATCATAAGTGGCCTTTAGTTTAGTTTTTCTTCTTATCTGAAAGACAGAACCTCCTACAGCACAATGCCCGCTGTTATCAAACTTGATGTTTAGTCTAAATGTTGTCCTATTTCTTTGTGCTCTAAATAGAAATTTGTTTGAACCAGTTTTTAATTATTTATCTGAAAGTGGTGCTAATTACATACCTGTTACTAATGTTTTCTCATATAGAAGATTAAGTTTAATGAAGTGTATAGAAAAAAATGTTGGCAATCTTCAGAAATTTCCTGTATAACAGTTCCCTGTACAAAAGTTCCCTGTTCATTCAGTTTTCATTCTTTCTTCCCAGGATAATATTAAACAGGGAATTAAATGTTCTTAGAGTTGACTTCATGACTAATTCAAAATGGTAATAATTGTAGATCTCATCTGGGTAATGTCATCTTGTTGAGATCAAATGTTTTCTGCTAAGAAGTAGACAAATGTGGTATTTCGCTGTAATGGAGTTGGATTTTTTTCTGCTTCCTTTCATTTTCCTAATGTCTGGGATTCAGAATGAATTCATGTCACTTCACTTTTTCTACCGCTGCAACTTTGCCATCCCAAATGGGGAACTCTATATCTTTGATGTGCCCGTGGTTTGTGAAAGTATTATAAATAAACTGGACCATGCTGACCTTTTCAATATACCATCCGTTGATTGGATAGCCAGTCCACCTCTCCCCCACAGGTTAATGAAGCTGTAAATAGGAAGAACTGAAATGGCAAGCCAATCAAAAAGGTCAAAGTAGTATAGCACATCACTACAGCTGCCAAAATATATGAGGCATTAAAATTTGGATACCTCATTCTTAATGACAAAGACTGTAATGAGACCAGAAAAGAAAACTCTGCAAATCCATTCACATCATACAAAATGTAGTGTGGAAGGGGAAATGATGCAAGCCTGTGACAGTTGTATTCCAATATGAACATTTTAAATCTCTTTATATATTTCAGGGACCATATAACTACAAAGTTAGGCTGAAAACCATGCTCCCAGATGTGGGAATACTCTCTTCAATATTATTGTTGTTGTATGCACAAAATCTGCAAATAAGTAAATGATATTAATGCTGATAACATTTTTCAAAGGAGGATATAGAGTAGGAGGGCTGTGAGAAAAAAAAAAAAAGAAAAAGAAAAAAAAGTGGCGGGATAGAATGCTGTTCAGGCAATTTAGAAGGAATATATATATTAACCTGAGAATGTCAAAGTAGACTCAACCCTATGAAATAACTAAATAAGCTCCATTGCTCTATTGCTGTGGTGATTATATTGATAATGTTCATAACTATTTTAAATGAATACAAGTCTTGTAAAGCATACAGGGATACTACATGTAACTGCTGCTTAACTAAAGGGCTTGCTGATGTTAAATTTAAAGCACTGCTTAAAAAAATACTCTAAAATTCTGTCTCTGCAAGAAAACGTATTACAATGAAGTCAGCAGAGACTACAATTGTAATTTTTGTTTCTTTTAATAACCAAACCATTTTATGAACATCACTATTATTTATCCTTATCACATGTAGAGACTTTTCATGTTGGTGTTTTTACCTGAGTACTCTATTCTCTTTGTTTTGAAACATTTCCATTCACTTTGGCTACCAATATCACTTAAGGAGCATAGGTGTGTTTCTCAGTTAGTTTAAAACTCAGCCATATGAAATTCATGTTCTGTGACATAAAGTAAAGGAAGCTCTTGAAAGTCCTAGTTAAAAGGATATGAATTGAAACTATATCTGTGGATTCTTGTGCAGCTTTTTGTTTGTGAAACTTTCTACAAGTAGTGGAAAAATATTTATCTCTGGGGGAGTAACTAACAGTAGCATGGCCCAGTCCTGTGATTTGTTTTTATTAGATATATTGTTCTACGCTTGCTCTATAAGCACATAGCTAAATGTGACTTTGATAAATTAAATAGTTTCCCTTGACTCTGAAGTAATTCTCCAGTTCAAACCTCACTGAAAAATCCCCTCCACTGGAGTTGCGGGTGGAAAACGATGAGTTATAGGGACTAGTGCCAAGAGGTGCCTTCTGCTGCACTTTATCACTGACTGTAATCCAACTGACTGAAACAGTGCCAAGCTAATTAGCTAGTTCAGTGCCTGTTACATCAAGAGCCCAAGTAAGCCAAGAGAGGTCATATTTTGAATGGAAAAGAAGCCTTCCCATTTGTCTCTCTCTTCTTGTGGGCCTGAGACAACTCCCATATGGGACAAATCCCAATTAATGCCTCCTATTTAAACTTGTACTGAAATGTTTTGGAATTTTCACCAAATAGCAATAGCATTAAGTTATAAACTAGATTAGGTGAGTGTGCTAGTGGAGACAGTCATTGTTTTTGTGAAGAACTTCTAATCTGGGCTTGTTTGTTTTGGATAATACAGGAAAACCACAGAAAAGATCTTAAACTGGGTTACATCGTTAATGAACGGTGGGATTTATTTTTAACCAACATACTGGATATGAGAAAAATCTCTGTCCTAAGGAATCCCTTACTTTTTAATCGCAAGTGCAACCAGTGAGGCTAAGAGCAGGCAGCAATGAAAAATGATATGATGATAAATAAAAGGAAGTAGAACAGTGAAAATAAATATTATTATATGTGAATAGCTGCATTCTCAGGTATGTAAGCTTAACCTAAATAGCAAGGAGGCTGGCTCATACACATGAGATATAGATAAGAAAATTACAATGTCTCTCAAGATTTCCATATCTGCTTAAGTAACTGCAAGAATCAGGACCATGACATGATATTTTTCACGGTCTCATTTTATGAAGTTAGATCTTTTATTTACTATGAAAGCCAAGTCTACTTCTTCAGTTACTTCAAATTAGTTTTCCTCTGCCAGTGTACTTAGTATAATTCAAATCTTTCATAAGCTTACCAAGGAATAGCAGTCTGGCTGATCCTTCTTCCTGTTGATGAAACTAAGGAAGCTCCAAGAGTGATTGTCTTGGATTACTGAAAGGGTAACAAGATATTGGAAGAGGATGCCCAGAGAAGCTGTGTCCCTGGAGGGGTTCAAGGCCAGGCTGGATGAGGCCTTGGCCAACCTGATCTAGTGGGAGGTGTCCCTGCCCATGGCAGGAGGGTTGGAATTAATCTTTGAGGTAAAACCAACCAAAGCCATTCTATGATTTTATGATAATGATGACACTCACAGATGTATGTATTACCAATGATCTAGTTTAATCAGTTAAAGCAGTATAATGCTTTCAGGAGCAAGCTAATGAAAAATAAGTACAAAAGAAAATCTGGATTCCTAGTGTAGTTTCATTTTCTTCCATGTACAGATCTTTTTGCATGTACATGTACAGTTTACATGTACACCTATTTTTATCAGAACATCGTATTAGCTGCCTATTAGAATTACAATATAAATGGTCATTTTAACTTTGTGTGTTGCCAAAGTAATTCCTATATAAAATACGTTTAACAGTGAAGCCCTGTGGTAGATCAAAGCTTGACAAGACAGGACACGGGCTTGGTACTTAGAGCAATTCAGAATATTGATTTAAAAAGTGCAGAATATATGCAAGTTTGAGTTTTTTCTCATCTTGTTGAGAATTCTGTGGGTCAATTGGATTAACAATTTTAACAAAGTAAGCCTGTTTTTGCTGATACATGCTTGTTTAATGTGCAGGTTGGTGGACAGGTTTGGTGAGAACAGAAAAGTGGTGCTCCCAAAGGCTTTTTCTGTGAAGTAAATTATTAAATAAAATTATTAAATAAATAGAGTGATTTGAGGCACAGCTAAGTAATAGGAAATGAAATAGCAAAACGATTGACCAGTAAATATCTTAAAATTATTATATGTATTTCTGTATTTTTTACACAGATATTTGGATTTGTATATTTTTTGTGTCATCTCTTCTTTTTGAAAAGTTAAAACTTTAAACGTAGCCACTGTGACTTGTTTCATACCAATATTCTGGTTTATGGTTATTGTAGATGTTTTCATCATGCTCATGTTTTAGCATAAATACAAGTTTGGATGCATGCATCAATTTCTGCAGTATTCAGTAGATTTAGCAGTAATGCAAGTGAGTCAAAGCAGACAGTTTCTGGACAGTTAAAATGAAAAGTCATAGGATACATTAAGAAGTCAGTGCTTTCAGTTAATGAAATTGTTTTCAGTCAGTAAAGTACTGAATTGGGAACTAAGATGTTGAAGACATGAATAAATAGCAGAATCAGTTCTGTGACTGATCATATCTGAACAAGTCAGTGAGGCAGCTTGTATGACATGCTGTACATTACTTTCCTTATATACAAAGTGGGGTAGTTTATTAAAGTTATACTTGTGGTTTTTTCAGCCATACGTAAGGACCAAGGTAAAGTAATAGTATAATACCTTAAATTTTTTGGAAATATTGGAAGGTCTTGACTCTTAAAAGGCCTTAAATGTTTTAAAAGGTGTTTCTTGTTGTTGTTGTTTTGTTTTGTTTTTTCTTAATGCAACATGTGCTGTAGTGTATTATTGGCTCTAGATAACTAGAAAGTTCAGATGTTCTGAAATAAAAGGGGAATTAGAAATCCTTGTCTAGGCATTGGTTT
This sequence comes from Aythya marila, assembly GCF_965140915.1. Lineage (NCBI taxonomy): Eukaryota > Metazoa > Chordata > Aves > Anseriformes > Anatidae > Aythya > Aythya marila. The sequence continues at coordinate 104,631,644 of NC_139042.1, forward strand.
TGGTGTTTTTTTGCTGCAGTTGCAGCCACTGTCTTCCACTGCCCATCCTGCTCCTTTGTACTTTGTGAGTGCTCATTAACTACCTGTACACTTGATCGGCAAGTAAAGCCCCATAGTTAATTACAGTGAGCTTTATGAGACAATGAAAGACTCTCTGTAACTGAAGACTAGCATGAATTTTAAATTATTTCCCATGCTGATATGTAATATGGTGCTTAGTTTGTGGCTCAGAAATTCTGGGGGCCTAACATAAATGCAGTAACTGAATGTTACCAGTTTAATCTGTAGGGAAAAACTAGGTGACTTGACAACAAAAACTGTGAAACAACCAAATGATAGGTAGCTGCTTTAAAAGTATCAGTGTGTCTGAAAATATAGCAGAGGAAATTATTGGATATCAGAATGCACATGAAATGTTTTTGCCTTCCTCAGAGAGCATTTACTGCTTCAGTTAGTATTCATAGTATTACAGGACGTTGTAACCATGGCTAGTCAAAGAGGACTGAGTTTGCAATGCAGAATGAATGAATGAATGAATAAATAAATAAATAAAAGATAAATCATAGTATTGTTGGCATTGCTGAAACCACTTAAGCAATACAAACAATTTTTAGTCCACAACCAGTGAAAAGCTATAATATTGCAAACACAGGGCCATGAGGTCAACCTGATGCAAATTACTGCAGTCTTTACTGAAATTCTTTCTCAAGCTAGCTGAGGGAAATGAGCATTTTCCCCAGGGCTCTAGCAATGCTCTGTGTAAACAATTGGAACCTGAAGTTACTTCCCCAGAGCAAAACTGTTTTGCCCATAGGTGAGAACACAGGAAGCCTGCAAAAATGTATGTTATTTCTATTTCTGATATGGTAGCAGAATAGCCAATAACTGTTAAATTGGGCAGGGGTTCTAGAACCTCCATATTATCTGTATTTGTTGATTTTCAGTGTTTTAGAGATTTTCTGTGTACTGATCCCAAGTTACATCTAGTGAATTAGTTAGAGGAAACATTTGAATTTGTCAGTGCCTGTATGGAAATATGAATATGATTATGTTGCATATGGATTGAAATTTGTGTTGTGAATAACATTGCTTCTGCAGACATCAGTACCAGTCTGCAGCAATAAGCATGCATATAGTTAAAGGGTACACTACTTCAGTACCACCAGTAATTACTGAAAGGCAGCCTTTCATTTCAGCTATTGCAAGAGATGCAGTCAAGGAGTTATTCAATTCAGTAGAAAGATTTGACCACAAAGTTGATTCTTTTTTGATATTTTTTTGATTATTCAACTTTGGACAAGAGAAACTACTTCACCTGTCACTTTCATTATGCTCATTTTTAATGCTTTAAAACTATGGTTTAGAGAAGCACTTTGTAATTAAATTAGTGAAGAAAATTAATGGCTTGATGATATTCAGTTGTTATTCAATAATTGAATAATATGCAATTGAATCAAATTGAATAATATGCAATTGAAATATTGAGATATAATTATATTCAATATTACCATTGAATGGCAAGCAATGGTCATACTAACAACAGGAATTTTTAACCAAACTTAAGGAAGGAAAAGAACATCAAAGCAGTTAAAAGCTATCTGCTTATAAGTCAAAATATTGTAGAACATTATAGTAAAAATATTTTTCTACTGAAAACTGACACATTGAATTAAAAATAATAATAATAATAGTACTATGAAGGGACATGGAAGCTTAACAGATGTCTGTTATTGATCATGATACTTTTGAAGTTGTGATTCAAAGAATCACATATGGTTACTGTTTTGGAGGAACAGTGTCTATAGTTCTTCAATATCCAGGGATTATTCAAATAACGATGCTGTGTTTTAGATAACTCACCTGATGTATTTGATACAGCCTGCAGAAAAAGATAAAGATATTATTTTTTCATCAAGAGTACTTTATAGCAGGCTTAAGGTCTGATCCATTGGGTCAATTCAGTTACCAAAAATCTTTACCCAATCTTTACCCAAGGAATTGTTAGAATTACGCAGGACATTTTTCTCCTCATGATGCAGAAAATGTTTTCCTAGCTAAGCATGATCTCTGTAACTTTTAGAATGATTTATTTTGTCTGTGTGAGACCGTGAAACCCCAGATACTGGCAGTTTTGAAGCCAGTTAGAGCTTCCCCATATACTCATAGACCCTATGCTACCAACAGTAGTTTCTAATAGCTCAGGCTTTGAGTCCTACCAGCTAAAGTATTTGGAGAAAATATTTACACTGTACTGGAGTTGATAATATTTATAGAAACTAAGAGAAAAAAAATTTTTTGCTTCTGTATAAACTGTGGGTGGAATGAAGGACCGTTTTGTGCAGGTTTACATGTATATATAGATAACCAGCATTTGAGAACACTATTAAGGAAGGACTTGCACAAGAGATAATGCACATGTTTAATGCTATACAAGATAATTTTATTTATGAAAAAGAGTACAAAGTGAGCCCTGAAAGCATAGTAGTTGACAAGTTGGCATTCTCACTAAACGCCTACATGGAGACAGCTGAATGGGTCAGAAGCTCACTGCTATACTGTAAATGCAACAAATGTAAGACTATTTGCTTCTATATCTTATTTTAAAATAAATAAATAAATCACAGTGCTTCCTGACAGCCTAAAAATTCAGACACCATATTCAGACAGATAACAGTGTCATATATTATTAGCTATACCCAGCAACCTGTTATTACAGAGGAACAACAAATAAAAAACAAGCACCTGGCTCACAGAAAACATCAGGGACATCATGGCCAAGACTGAAAGGTAAATCTAAAGGTACTCCAGGTGTTTTTTATAAGTTTTCAGGATTGCAGTAAAGCAATATTGTCTCAGAAATTGCAGTACAGTCTGTCCATTCGCTTGGTTCAGCATGAAAAAGGCTTAGCATTGACAGCATTGACCCCCCTCTGCAAGACTGTAACTGCACTCAGTGCTCTGACACATTAATTCCTGTATCATAGGGGCAGAAATAGCAGTCAGGATTTTTTTTTCAAACTCCAAGAAAGTCAATTTCATGATGTAAAGAAACATTGTGTGTTAAAGTTCATTGTTATGTTACTCACAAGCCTGCATAACAAGCAGTCCAAAAGAAACAGCAGAAATATAAAACAAAGGCTGATAATGTATGTTAATAATAGGTTTAAATTTGACACACTTTTAAGTAGAAACTAAACCTGTAATTTTTCAAAAAGGAGAATCAAGAGTCTGTATTGTCTTCTGTAACTGTTAGTTTGTGCACGTAAGGTCCTTTTGTTATCTTATGGGCTAATGTAAAATGTCTCCTGTTTTGAAACATCTTATCGAGCAATTTATTCTAATAATGAAGAAATTTTTTATGATGGGCCGTGAGACACTGGAACAAGTTGCCCAGAGAAATTTTAGATGCTCCATCACTAGTAGCGTTTAAAGTTGGGGTTGATCAACTATTGAGGTTGATTAGTTGTTTCAACTAATGTTGAAACATTAGCGTACCTTTCTACCAATTAGAGAAATATATATTTCTCTACCAAATAGAGAAATACCAATTAGAGAAATATTTGTGCCTTGCTAGAAGGCACAAATCATTATTCTTTTGCTGCTGTGCCTTTATAATGGGGTGATTTAATTATTTATTTGTTTATTTATTTTAAAGATGGGGGACTATGTCATATTGGCAATAAATGGGAAGAGATCCTCTTCCTGAGCTGCATTTTGTGTTTTGCCCTGAAACTTGCCTGTGCTGCAACCATGGCTGGTTTCTTATACATTAAGAATACATTTCTCAAAGCCTATGTGTCTTAAAATACAGCACTAGTCAAACCTGGAAAGGGAACTACGTTACTTTACATTTGCCTTTTAAAAAATGGCAGAGAGAAGAACTTGTAACTGCTGAGAATCTCCTTTCATCAGAACTTCCCTATGGAAACCTTCAGGAAGGTCTTGCATACACACCATACAAAGCTGAACAGCCACTCAGGGTGGTACCAAAAAGCTTCTAAAAGGGATACAAACAAACAGAAAATGACTTAAGGAATGGCTGACATAGCTGTATATTTATCACTCTGCCTTGAATTTTTCTCTAGCTGTAGTGGCACATGGACGCATAATCTTCACACCAGAGTCTTCAGCCGCATCACCAAGCTCTACTGATTTGCTGTGCATGAAGTTGAGAAGAAAGGTGACATGGGGGATAGTATGAAGGGGCAATTCAGTTTAAGGTGAGCTTAAGCTCACCACCACCATCACTCCTTTCTGAGGAGATATATATCAAAGGAAATCTTTACTCCTTGGATGTAAATGAATTTCGAAGAGACAAAAATGAATTTTGAAGAGACACACAAATCAAGCCTTGCTATGCTCTTTGCATGTGTGCCTGTTGAGTAGATTGTCCTTCCAGTTGTGGGGAAAAGAAAGACTGCTAGCCAACAAGATCTCTCTATATTAAGAGATTATGAATATAATATATGAATTTGTACCTTGCATATCCTAATGACTGCAAATATAAGAGAAATGCAGCTGTGTAAATTAAGAATTCAAAGTGGAACATATGTGTTTTGCGGTATTTCCTAGTTTTCTGTGGGTTATTTTTTTTCTTCTTTTTAGCAATACTATTTAAGTTTTATAGAAGCTTGACTCTGTACAGAGTCAAAAGCACACTAATTTGGTTATTAGCATGTGCATGAAGCGATCCCACTCCACTCATTCAGAAAATAGGAATTAAGATGATTTGACAGCCCTCCAATTTTGCTTTCAATGCTATTGATTCCTTTCATCAAGTCTGTGCTGTTCTGTGCTTGATCTTGCAAGAGGGACTGATGGCACATTTGCTCTAATCACATTTCATTGTACATTCAGTGCATGTAATAAGAAATTTGACTATCCAGATCAATTTTGGCCCAATTTCCACTCACAGGATGCAATTTAATGATTGCTTTCTATTTTTCTTTTAAGGACCATCATTTGATCCATATAGGGTTCTCTTTTTTAATCTCCAAAATATTGACTAAAATAAGCTTCAGTGGTATTCTTCATTTTTGTTTATAATCTCTTTTGGACAAAGTCTATGCTTGATCTTGATAGGTCTGAGGTTACTACGTGGTATATAATGAGAGTGATTTTCATAATGGCTTTCAAAGCACTTAGTGTGTTCATAGAGCCTTTCTGAGTGAACTGTTTAAATACAAATAATTCCATACAATGTACTGTTCAATATAACGGGCAAATGCAAAGAGCTTATTGTGTAATTTTGCAAGCAGTGCTGCAATGTGTCTCAATATTTTCTGTAATGACCTTATAACAGGATCATTATTTGACAGAGAACTTTGTAGATGAGGTTAATGTACTTTTTGTATTTTTTCTCATAGAAATTAGAGATGAAAAAGATCTCTTAGGTCAACCAGTTCATTCTCTTCTGGTGATTTTATTATGCCTATTCGTCAGTTCAAAAGGCCACTTTACTGTTGCAAATCTGCATTAGGGAAAAGGCAATATTGGATTTGCCTATGAGTAGGCTTTCTAGTGAATGCAAGGTGAGCAATAAAACTTTCACTGACTTCCGGTGAAAAAAAAAAAATAAAAATTCTGAAGTTCCTTGGAAGTGAGGAGGGAGAATAATCAAAGGCAAAGAACTGTTGCCTCTAGTTAGATCTCAGGATGATCCTTACAGAATATAATGCAACTAATACTTTTGTAGAGCTGGAAGAGTTGATCTTGGATTAAAGATCTAAGTTTAAAACTAAGCTTCATTTAGCATATAACAAAATAACAGTTACATGATCCACAAATGTTTAGTAACTAAGTCCATTAATACAGTTGTTAAATGAAATCCAATTAAGCATATGGATTGTAAATACACGAGTATGGGAATGGAATCTCTCAGGGCAGCTGTTCTTGGTGTATTGCATTACAGCTAAAGATCAGTTAACTATGATTGGAAAAATGTGATTGCAAATGTGCACAGTGGCATGCTCAGAGATTCATATGACTAGAATCTGTGGTTTTATTTTCCCTCAAGTATAAATCATTATGGTAAGATCAAAGAAAAAATAACAGTGGAACCAGAAAACATGCTTCCCCAGTTCCAATTAGGCCTGAATAAAGTTCAGGCAAAATAAACCTACCCAGCATGATACTAACTCTGAATAGAGACAATCTGATGTTTTGGAGGTGTTACGTTGTTTTTGATAGAGCAAAAATTAAGTCAGTTTTTGTCAGTTCTCATCAAAATGTAATATGTAGACATGGAAGGTTTCCTTTTTTAATGTCAAGTGTTACTTTAAAAAAGAAAAATATATGATAATACACGATTTAAAACTCTGTCATGGTTTTGATTTCCATTTTTCTCCTTTTCCTCTAAGAAAATATTTGTAATAACTTCCTAAAGTATTAACCTTCTTAATTTCAGGTAATGATATACATGTATAGATATTTTTTTCCAATTATGCTAAAAATGTGATCTGGTCTACTGGCTTGAACAAAACTTAGGTAACTAAAAAACATATTTTAAGTAAATAGGTAAGAAACTAATACAATATTTTTTAAATAAGTAGGTAAGGAAATAATTTGAAATTGCATTTTTAAGAAAGTCTTCTGATTTTGATTTTCAATATTTTTTTTTTTTTCTGATACAAACTCAGACAGTATAATTATTTGTTCTAGAAATAAAATGGTTGTTGCTTAAGTTGATTTTGAAATTAAAATTATAATCGGGAAGACCTTCTAGGTTATGTGTCCTTAGTGATAAGTATGAATTATGATTTTATAGAATAACATCAGAATCACAAGAACTTAAAGTACCCATAAGTTTCCATCCTCAAAAGAAAAGAAAAGAAAATGCTTTATAAATGATACACATTAAGAAAAGATCTTTTTTTTTTTTTTTTTTTTTTTCTTTATGTCTGGACAGAAAATGCACAAAACAAAAAGAAAGTCCCTAAACTTTTGGGATAAAAAATACATTTTAATAAAACTTGGATCTTTTCTTTTTGCTTATTATACCTGTATTTCTTGTGTGAAAAAACAGTAAACAAGTGCCAGTATTAGTGGTGACACTTTAGGGTTTTGCAGTGCTACTTGTCTGGAAAAGTACGTTTATTTTGACAGAATACTTAACAGTATTCACTAAGCCACAATGAAAGCTATAAGCTATAATGAAACAGGCTTGGCAAGTCTGTCTGAGGATGAGCTTCCTTCTCTGGGCTTAACTCTATTTCAGCATTCCCATTTATCTCTCCAGTGAGTGCAGGCACCCTTCATGGTCTGACAGATAGTCTGTCCTTGCCAGGTAGCTGCTGCTTTTAGGCATTAGCTGCCAAAACAATTCAGAGATTAATGGGAAAACATCCATAAATTATAGTACAACCTCTCCGTTTTCACAGAAAATGTAAGATCTTTGAGATGTTTAAATGCTGTAAAATGTCTTAATTTGTTCAGACACTTGCATAATTATTAATACAGACAGATGCAGAATACACAGACAACAAGCATGTAAATTAGCTTTGAGGGGAATTAATACAAGAAGCTAGCAAAATACTCCCAGAGAATAAATTAAAGTGACATTTTATTATGATTTCAAAAGAAGATTACCAAGTGCATATCTTAAAAGTTGGTTTCAAAAACCTGCAAAAGAGAGCTCATATCAAATGATGAAGCAAGGGAAAGCCAAATGAAAAGCTACGCCTAAGAGGCTGATAGACTTCGCAAGGTAAGACAACACTTGTCACCCTGAATAAGCCATTAAAGGCATTGTTTTTCCAAGTCTTTAATTACAGTTGGCATTCCCGAGTCTAGCACTGGAGGCATCCATCTTGGGTGAAGAACAATAACCTTTGTGACACTGAAGAGGGAGAAATCAGCAGCAGGGACCCTAGATTAGTTTCCAAAGTACTTCTAAAACTCATTAGTAGGAGAAAAAACTTCTTAACTTTGCATGATCTATGCATCTAGGTCCAGCCTCACTTGGACATGGTGCTCTGTGGTTTCAAAAATGTCTGGATCAAAAATGTCTGTGCGGTTCAGCTTGGCTCCTGTCATTGGCACCTCGTAGTGTATCAGACCTCTGCAAGTCTCCCTACAGTCCCACTAGGGCTCAAATGGAAATTTCCTAATAAAGTCATATCACATATCCAAGTGGACAATACTAACAGCTCCCCAAACTGTAACGTTTAGATGAGTGCAATACACAATTATACATTATGCAACTTCCTTTCAGCCCCCTTAAGATGTGATTGCATGTAGGCTGTTTTAATAGGTTGCTGCTGCTAAAAAAACAGAAAAGGGGTGGTTTCCCCATTATTTCTACCTCTCCAGCCCTTCAGAATGTGTTTGAGCCTCCCTGGGTTTCTTTGTCTCCAGCACCCTCTGCTCTTCCTACCTTTGCTGCTGGCTTTTGGCACTTTGACAAGCTACTTTATCTCACTGAATACAGAAAACCTCTGTAAACTCTGTAACAACCTTTTGACAGCACTGTACAATGAAATATGCTAGATCTTATTTGAATTTTTGGTGGTTAAGCCTCCTCTCTAGTTGAAACTTGTCACAGTTCCTTTCAAAGACTGAATTAGTTCATACTCAAGCACATTAATACCCTAAGTGACTTGCTTACCACATTGTGTGCACTGAGAAAACAGCTGCAGTCCTTAATGCCAGTAATGTGACTGTGTAACATTTGTAATTTGTATATGCTTATGCGGAATTTCTGGTCTGTAATGTGAAAATGCTTCATTCAGGGATATCAGCGCTGTCACTTCAGCCACTCTCTCTGCCTTGCCTGGTTACAGCCCAGCTGAATCACAGCTTAGCATCCCATTACTCCTTCTCTTTGGACACATGGGTACCCACTCTTTTCCAAAAGAGCCAACTACTCATGAAGTGTGATGATAGCTCAAACATCTTCCTGAATTTTAAGTAAGAGAAATTAGTAAGGGAAATAGTGGAGAGGAGGGATGCAAGAAGATAGGGAGACGAAAGGAAACTGTGGGGAGTCTCAAGAAGGAAGGACATAACAAGGCTGTCATAGAAGCATTGGCAGAAAATCTTCTCTGTGGCAAAGGTTATTGCTGAGTTTGAGTCCCATACTAAGTGGGTTAAATAAGTGATATTGGTTAATGGCTGAAATAGAAAGATGAAGAGGGTGATCTTCTGGGTTTTAGTCTGGAATTAAGCATAGTTTCCTTTATCATCTCTGTCTTAATAGACACAAAAAGACATCATAATTTTATTGCTTTCATTGTGTTTAAAATAAAACAATAAAACCTCATTTATTTATTATTATTAATATTTTTTACTTTCAACATAGTTTACATCAAGCATAAGTGTTTTGGAAAAAGCAAGGTGTGTGTGAATGGTGACCTTTACAACGGAAGTTTGAACAGCCACTGCGATAATGCCTTTCTTCAGAATATCCCCCAAAACACAGCATGTTCCCATTAATTTGTACAGTCCAGTTTTGAAGGTTAAAAGACAGGCATGTATATGAAAGACTTGCCCAGTAACAGTAGGTTTTTTGAATTAATTCCTGCCGAGATGCTTCTGGGAACGTTTCATTCCTGCTAAGTCTGCTGACCCAGGCTAAGGTTATTGCATAAAGTGACAGTGTGATTTGGCTTGCACTTGTAGCAGCCAAGATAAGATCTGGTACAGCTTGCTGATCCTTAGTGTCAGGCTCTCCTTCACGCAGCCTGGAACTCAGCATACTGCCCCTTCCCTCGCACCAGCAAACAGCATCTCTTTTCACAGTGATGGCTCTGAAATGCCATTTAGCAATGCAGTTCCAAACTTCCCATTTAGTGAAATGTTAAGAAAAGTGAGTGGAGTTTTCCAAAAACTAGAGTGTTTCAAGGCCAAAAGAGAAAAAGAATGTTTATCTCATTGCCTTGTCGAGTATTTCAGCGTGATCTTTAGGCAAAATGTGTTTTTGAGGCCAATTCACCTACAGCAGAACAAACAGCAGTCAGAGTTGTGAGGGTTTTAGTATTCTGACTCCCATCTCTTTTTCATTTTAACTGAGAAATGTTTCATTGAAGAGTGTTTTATTTTACCAAATAATATCTTAGCAAAATTAATTGATAAAATGCATTTTAGTGCAAATCTTAATCTATAAGAATATCTGTCCTTGTAACTTGACTTTTTTTTATTATTTATTATTTATTTTTTTTTCAGCATACTTAATCTTAGATCCATGACCTTTATGATCTTTAATAGACTTTCTGACAATAATGATTAGGACAGTGGATATGCAGTATCAAATTATCAATAACCTCCTTCTCTGAGATAACACTAATGAATCATCATTCAAAAGGGATATTCTACTCAAAATATGGATCATTAACTGACTCACGTATTACACAGTGAAAACCTGAATTTTCCTTTCTGGCATTCTTCTAGAAAATATTTTAAAATGTATACTGCTGATGGTTTATTAACTTGTGTAGTTTGGGATTTGTTTGTTTGTTCTGTTTAATTTGTGAAAGCTACAACTGAAAAATCCTTTAGCTTGCACACTCCCTTATTTCTTCTATATGCTTTCTTGGAATTGAAATCTTCATATAAAGCATTAAAAATATGGCTTAAATAAGCATAACTGAAACCCTGGTAATGAACTCTGCCTGGAAATGCATGAGATTTGTACAGTTCTCATTATATTCTGTGAACAAATGGACCTTAAGATCACATTGTAAACCTTGATTAAAAAAAGTGTGACTAAGATGGGCTCCTTAAGGATTATTGACGTTTAATTTAGCATTTGATATTAACTATCTAAAACCACATCAGGAGAAACCAAATATTGCTTTACTCTAAGTAGTTTTCAAAGAGGAGATTTCACCATTGAAACTTCTGTTATTCTGAACATCTCAATTAGCATATTTTAACAGTCTTTTAAACCTTGAAACATAATCGAAATTGTAATAAAATATTCCACTTTGAGTACTGAATGAAATACTTGCAAACCCATTTTAATTTCACTGTCTTTGTTGCTATCACAGATTTGAGGAAGTCTCGTTTTAAATAAATTTATTCTATACTTCAAACCTGCACAGTATCCATACTAGGGATACTAAAATTCTGCATTAAAAGACCAAGATAAGCACATTCCCTTCTGGCATTTTCTTAAACCTTTCATTTGTTGAAGCAAGATAGCATCTGTAGAATTTCTGTTCTTTCAGACTTAGGGAGCAAAAGCTGTGCCTGCAAATCTCAGGAGTTTACCAGACTATGCACACTCTTGTTTGGCCTAGCATTTCTTTCTGCATGTTCTGCAGAGCTGTATGTCAACATACTTTCTTTGAAAACATCTCAATGTATCACCACTTCCTGCATAGCTAAGAATTTAATGAGTACCACAACATAATTACTGTCAGTTGCCACCCATTTGTGCTTCCCATTGAAGTACTGATCTAAAAAATGTCATGTGGCAAGCATGGAGTCAAACAGAACAAAGGGAGAGAACAGATGCACTTGTGGCTGCTTCTGCTGCCAGTGATTCCCTGTCATAAAAATTCCTCTAAGAAACCCACTCAAACTATTGGGTGGTGATTCATCAATGCCATCACAAGGAAGAAGGTTACTGATGGTCTTGCTGGCCTCAGGTACTTGCCCTTGCTCCTGAGAACAGATCTTCAAGGAGAGAAATTAAGCAAATTTTCATCTGTCATGAGACTGGAAGCAGTCGCTCTGTAGGGTGGCTTACCTACTAAATCTTCCCCTAAATGAATTAATTTGATTCTGTTAGTAACTATAAAGACCATGGAGCTGTACTTGAACCCATGAGCAGTGCACAATGCATATCTTCCTTACCATTTTGAGAAGAAATATCACCAGTTTTGTATCAGAAAGAGCTAGCTGGATAGAAACTTTAGAAAAAAATCACCTTTTCTCAGGCCATATTCAGTATCATTTTGATGCTGTATCTTCAGCACTGCAAAGAGGGATGTAGTCTCAAAAAATCTTTGAAAAGTCTTTCTATAAATCAGTTTTCTTTAGAAAATTCTTTAGAAACCACAACTTTAAAACAAGATATTCCAAAGTAGCATATTGGAAAGTACAAAGATAACAGTTTATTCTCCAAGCCATATGGAAGGTTTTTCAATCCATATATGCAACTGAGGATGGGAAGTCATGTAGATAACTCCAACAGGCTAAGCAAAGCAAACTAAATCCTTTGCGCTTAAATTCTATTCAAGAATACTTGATGCTAGCTCACCAATTTGAGGTGTGAAGGTGGACTGCATGCTGGCATGAGTAATAAATGGAATAATGCATTTTATGAGTGATGAGATTTATAATGTAATAGCTAACTTCAGAAGGCTTACCAGCTTTACCTGAGGGGATACTTGTCCCAGATATTGAACCAAGTCAGCACTGAACACTGATGACTCCATTATTTTTATCACTATTTATATTATTGAAAGAAGCCTTTGTTAAAACAGATCTATATTTACAAAAGAGAGATTGGTTTTAACTAGAAAGGTGCTTACATTCTTGCACTCTATCTTAAGTTTATCCTAGTGTGTGAGAAGGTAACCAATCTGTGGGCTTAGTTATGCACTCTCAAAGGGTGGAACCCACCTTTAGTATATTGGTTTGGTTTTGTTTAAATAGCATATTGCCCTAGTACCAAAAAAAAAAAAAAAAAAAAAAAGGTTGCTTGCTGCATTCCCTTTATATTGCCTACAGTTAAATCACTAAAAACTAAAATTTTAATTTTAACAGTTAATTCACTAAAACCATTCTTTTTCCCTCTGTAGTTTTCAGTCTGAAAATTCAACATTGTATAAGCTGAACAAATAAGGGAACAGTTTCACTCCTCCTTTTTTCACCTTCCTTCCCACCAAGGGACTGCCAAGGAATATTTATCCTCCAGAATCCAAGTTTTAGCTATCAACCATAATAGATTTCAACCTTATCTCCAGTTTTGGCCTCATATGGGATACCTTTTATGCTAGTGGTTTCCAGCAAGTAACTCTGCACTTGTGAAGAAAATGTGCAGGATATGTACAAGACCAAATTTCAATTATATATATATGTATTTTCAGATTTAGGCAAATATTTAATTTCATGTAAAACAAAATTGCAAGTTGAGCAAATAGTAGAAGGAAAAAGGTTATGAAAGCACAAAGAAAAGCTCCCAGATGTTCACTTAATAATATTTATTTATTTTTTTTCTTTTTGTATTATATCTACATCCCAAGTATAACTTTAAATAGGTAAGAAATAGCTTCCTTTTAACTAACAAACTAAAAAGCCAAACTGCACAGCTATTGTTAGACACATGCAGTATTCCAGAGAGATGTGTATATGTGTGCACAGCTGCACAGGCACATAGACCATATGCCCATGTGTAAACAGTAGATATCTGTACATGTGTGTATGCGCATGTGAATATTTTATAAGCACAATGGAAGGTATGGAGAAAAAAAAGAATATAAATGAGAATTTTTCCTAGCTCTCTTTGTATTGGCTGAAAAGCTCTGTGGTTTGGATTAGATGTGAAATAAAACAGCTTGGTTCTCATCTTAGAAACAAGTGGATTAACACTGAGTCTTAACTTAAGTAGGTCCAGAGTAGCTTTTTCCAAATTGCAGTCTGCCTACAAGACAGATTGCTACTAAACATGCCAAGCTGACCTCATTCTGTACTATGCTGTTTAAACTTAAATATTCTGATTTTATCCTTATCTAGGTGAAGAATTATATCCTTCCAGGATACCAGCTTTGTGTGATTCAAGCTGATTGGATATTTTTCACTATTCATCTTCAAATAGTTGAAAAGTCCACCCAGAATTTTCTCATGCCCTTCTTTCCATTCATTTTCCTTTCAATTTTGTACCGCAAGTCATTTCTGCTTCTTGTTTGTAGTTTTAGAAATGTGATGCTTCTTGAAGGAACATTGTTTGCCAATCTATATTCTTTGCTATACACATTTCTGCATTCTCAATATATGGCTATTCTTTGTCATCCGTGTAGATCTTTAGTAAAGCTCTTTAATTCACTGCTTGGAGACCTCCTTCACTAGTGAGAGAAGATCTAATGTAGGGCAGGAACTGTGTGCTTATTTAAGCAGTGTGCTACAATAGGAGACAGCTCTCAATCTGGGGACCACAGGATATGGACAGCCAACAAGCACATACAGAATGTCTGTGCAAAGCATGAGGTGACTGAATCCAGGAGTAAAGGCTTCAGCCATACAAGCCACCTGAGAAGTTAGAGAGGTTGAATGATTGATTTGTTTCCAAAATATCCATGTTACTGTTTTATTTGTATTGCAGAATTGTAGAGATGGTCCCAGTGAGAGTTCCAGTCTTACTTGGAAGTAGGACTTCCAAGCAAGCACAGATATAAGAAAATCATAATACTTACTGGTGACAGCCCTTTAATGTAAATCCTGCCCTCAATTGCCTGGATTTTAATGGCAATGCCCTGCTACAAGAAAATATGGAAAACTTTTGGACTAAACAAAAAATGCTTTTCCTCCCCATATCTTCTGTGCATCCTACTCAAGATAGTCCAGAAAGTGCCTATAGATCTCAATATCCTCCTGGTGTGGGCAGATCCTGCCCATGACAAAGACATTGCTGGGGAGGTGCAGAGCAGCCCCAGCTTCTGCCAGTGCTGAGAAACTCTCAGAGAGGGCTGGAAACATGTCAAGAAATAGGGGACACGGGATGGCACCTTAACAACCACTTCAGTTGGCTGGGGTTTGAACAGTCACTTCAGCCACCACAAATCGTATTTGCTCCAGCAGAGCACTGAATTAAGTTCTGAAAAGGTACACCTACATATCAGAGTACTGAAATAAATCTTCTGTCAGAAGGCTGATTTATTATGAGCTTGAAATATAAGAGACTTTCTTCTAAACTGATGTTTATCTGAATTAAATTAGCAACTTCTGTCAAACGTGAATGACTATCAGATTATGAACCTTTAATTTTATGCTTTAAAAATCTACAAATGTAACTAAATGTAATCCTTCAAGGAATATTTGAACATTGATTTTAAATAAGAATATAATAACATATGTAAGATAATTATTTTTGAAAATGTTCGTTTCCATTCTTCAAGTACTTACAATTTTATTGGACTGAAAATAAGTATAACCATATCTTACAAATATAACTAGGACAAATAAAGGAGAGTAAATTTCATTAAACCTCTTCTAATACAGGCTAAAACAAAACATATTCATAGGAGCTCTGGCAAAACATGCTACTCACTTGTAACAGGACAAAATGAAAGTTTGTATTCTAGCTCTGTCTCAAGAGGTGATCTGTTTAAGTCAATAACCTTGAAGTAAGAGTTGTGGTGTCTACGTAAGATCACAGAAATGTAAGTGCCTTCCCTTCCCTTCCCTTCCCTTCCCTTCCCTTCCCTTCCCTTCCCTTCCCTTCCCTTCCCTTCCCTTCCCTTCCCTTCCCTTCCCTTCCCTTCCCTTCCCTTCCCTTCCCTTCCCTTCCCTTCCCTTCCCTTCCCTTCCCTTCCCTTCCCTTCCCTTCCCTTCCCTTCCCTTCCCTTCCCTTCCCTTCCCTTCCCTTCCCTTCCCTTCCCTTCCCAAAATGAATTAGCCCTTTGTTTTCTTCTCTAAGGGATATTTGAAATTTTTGAGATCTGTAGTACAACTGCCATCCTTTAACTTAAACATTGGCTGAGCTGTTTCTGAGGGCGAGGCTAATGTCCCCCGGCAGCCAACTGAGGTTCTGAGTAATGAAAAATATTTTATCTCATGAAAATTCAGCTCCACATTTGGGTAGGATTTGTTTCAGTATCATTTAGAGCAAATTGTTAATGCTCTTCTACCTAGCTAGGACCTCGTTAAGCTACACGTGGTTTTGTTATGGTTAATACTTAATATTAATAGTGATACATACTAACATGCATGCTTCAGTCCCTCTAAGCATTTTGGTGATGCTGAGCACCGCCAGTACCTTCACCTCTGAACACAGCCTTAGAGCCTGCAATTTCTTCTTTCACTGTACCTCTAAATGCATCACAGCCAGAGTAGTACCAGCTGCATAACTGGGTCAGATGCTTTCAGGAAGTTGTCTCTAATGTTACTTCTTTATTTACAAAGTTTATGGTGAATGGTTTAAAACAATGTCTAGTCCTTTGACCTGTAGCTGCAGTCACTCTTGACAACAGACAGAATACTTCTTTTGTGAAATAAGGATTTATTTATATATATTTTTTATTCCTCCAATGCACACCCTCTGACACAGGAAAGAACCACTGGATAACTAAAATATGCAAACAAGAACACCTGTATACCAGATAAGCAGAATTCTGGGTGTGCAGCTGCTGGTTTGTTTCCAAAGCAAACTGGCAGGTTGATAGAGCTAGGGTGAATTAGGAGGACAATCTGTTACAGAAAGTGGACACTGCATAATTAAGAAACATTTTTTCCCCACACTATCTCTTCTCATACATTTATTTCTGCATTTCAGTTTCATTCTGTATGGCTGGTTTGAATGAGAAATGTTCAGTCCACCTGGTGCTGTCAGTTGCGAGTAATGTCTGTTTACTATGTGCATTAAATTAGGCAATTAACTGTTTGAATGTATTTGTGCAGATAGCCAAGTAAAATTTTATTAGAATACCTGGCTAGCTCTAAAAGGGCTTGATTTATTTGAATTAAGGTTGTTCTGATTCTGTGTAACCATCATCCTGCATCTGCTGATATGCAAGTCTCTTGGAAAAAAAAAATGTGTTGTGGATTGAAGAGCTATTAGAGGAATGTTTATGGGAAATCATAAAGCAAAGCTCGTAGAAACCCCCTTAAGTGCTTGTCTCTAATGTTTCTGGCTCCACTCGTTATAGATTCAGAATTGCTCAAATTAAACTACAGGCAGCCAGAACAAACTGAAACCTCATGTAACTTAAATCTGCAAGCATTTAAGAACAGGTAATAAGGCTAAAGTTAGGTTAGTCTTGTGTTAATCATTTCTAGCTTAAAAGTTGCTTGTTAGACTTAGTCTGTGTCAGAGCTAGAGAGACACATGATGTGGAGGAGGAAGAAATCGAATGCAACACTATTCTGAAGAAACAGTCTGGGCCAGATCTGCTGCTGTCACAAGTGGCAGCTTTCCATTAGTGTCATCTCCCCTAGAAAGCGGGGGGAAAAAAGAGTCTGTTTCAAGACACTTGACAAGATTGGGTAAAATCTGTAATGTCACAAAGTTCATTGGCTTTATATTACAGTAATCAAAGCTATTATATTTATACCTCCCAAATAACTTAAATTATATTCCTCTTAAAACTTTAAAGCACCTGGCAGAGGAAGATTTAAACACAGAACAGTATTTCTAATTCTTCCCTAGAAGCTGAAAAGATAGCTCTCTAATACTTAAACATTTTAGAAATTAACCAGTAGTATAACTTTAATGATGTGGTTAATTTTTAAATAGAACAGATGTGTTCTGACATTTACTGGAACCATTGTACTTTTGCAGAGCATTTCATTATTAACAGCAATTTGCTTATGATTTTTGCATACATATGCCAACATTTTTGTGTTTCTAAAAAAAGAAAATCACACCTGAATTCCAGCACATTCCTCTTTTTTTTTTTTTTTTTTTCTACTTTGGGTTTTATGATTTTTAGTTAAACACTTCCAGGAGCTCTTTAAATGTTTCAGTGTTTTAAATGAAATTCACACCCCTCCCCTCTCAGGGAGAGGGGGGAGGAGAAAAAAGGGAAAAAAAAAAAAAAACAAAAAAAAAACAAAAAAAAAACAAAACAAAACATGGAGAAGCAGGAAGAAGGTGGTCTTGTCAGAATCAGACCCTTGTGAACAAGCTGGTTCCTCATTTGATTTCACAACCAATTATGTAGTCAGCATTGTTATGGCTGAATTTCAGCCTTGCTTAGAGCTGTAAGCAATACTGAATCTTTTCAGCTCAGGGCTGGACACTGAACCCACCAAAAGATTCTGCTGAAGCAGCAGCTCCAAACTCTCCAAACACAATGTAGACTCAGAAGCCAGCATTCAGAAATACCTGATACCTGTTCCTGGTATTCAGCTATTTGGAGGTCATCCTTTCCTCTGCCCTCAGGAAGGAAAAAAAAAAAAAAAAAAAAAAAAAAAGGCAGGACTAGTGCAAAAAATATAGTTAACCATTAGAGAATCTAAGGAAAACAATAATCTGTATTCAACAATCAGTGGTTCAATGACCAGTGACTGAACAACCAATGAGACCAGTCAGTGGCAGTGCTATCTACTACATTGATATCGGCACTGACTTGTTCCTGAACTCTTCAAAGATTCTAAGTCCTCCCTTGACAACTTTTCTTGATGCCTCTTTACAGGACATAACTGTCTTTTACAGCTAAGGTTTTCTTCTTTTTCTTGTAGATCAAATCAATTGCTTCCTGACTTCCTCCTTGTGAATATCGAAAATAATTTGAGTTATTTCAGGACTGTTATATTTTCCCTCTAAATATACTGTTTCCTAGACTAAACAAAAGCAATCTTTCAGCCTTTTTGTGTGTCATGTTCTCTACACATTTTATCATTTTTATTGCTGTTCTCTGGACTATCTCCAGTTTGCCTAGGGTAATGCTGAAAACTAAACACAGTTCTCTAGTTGAGATCTTACCACTGCTATCAATATGTCCTAGCAAAAGATTATTTTTTTTCCAAAAAACATTACATTGTTGGTTCCTAGTGGATCTAACATTCACCCAGATTTATTTATTTATTTATTTATTTATTGTGCAGCAGTGTCTGCTTCTATTCTACTCCTTTTGTGTTTGTGCATTAAACTGTCTTTCATAAGATGCATTTGGGTGCATTTGTGATTATCAAATTCCACCTTATTGATTTCACTTGTCCAGAGTGCATGTGACATAGGGATATCCACAAATCTAGCCACTGTAAATGGAAATACATAATAGAGAGGGGTTCAGGACAGGGGTTCAGGACATGTTCCATATCTGTGGAATCTCAGCTGAATTTCCTTTCAGTTTGACAATAAAGTAATGAATCCTATTCTCAAAATAGAATTTTAGTTCTAAGATCAAACATTTTGCTAACTTGCCCTTGAAAATGAAAAATAAGGAACTTACTAATGTGGGTTTTGTATTAAAAATGAAGGATTGATACCTCATCATTTTTTTATACATAATTGTGTAAAGATTTTATATTCTGTAAGTTAAAATTCCTTCGCTTTTTTCTGTGTTGCTTCCCCAGATAAAACTGTGAATATATGAGCAGATTTTAAAACTTCATATACCACTGCCTTCCATACCTACAGGATTTTAGGATTAATAAAAGTAGGTGTGATTATTAATGCAGGACAAATGCAGTTTCTTGGTTTAGAAAACTTGATAGACGGTAATCTGAGCTGGTTATTTTCACTGCTGTGTCAAACATACTGAGCTCTTAGTCCTCATAGCCCATGAGATTAGTATTGGGATATAGATCTTTCCCCTTTTAGGTTGGACAATTCAGATCTCACCCAAATATGTAATGACAAATGCTTACTGTGCTAAAGCTGCAAAAGAAATTAGTTTACTTCTTGTGAAATTGGACATTCCAGAATTAACTTTAAAAGTAACTTCCCACACAGTGGAAAGCTTAGGCATTCTCCTGCAGCTGAATGGTGTTATTGGTTAGAGCCAACTATTCCTTCTTCCTCTGTCCTTCATTCTTGACATTTTTATTTGATTCTTCTATGTGGAGCATACTAGTCCTAGTGCTGAGGAATTGGTATTTGTATCTTCACTTTCTCAATCAAGAAAATATGGCAAATAAAAGGACTGGTTTGTGAAATATCCTGATTCAGAAACTGATTCTGGTTTATGTCAACAAACCACATGTAGATTATTTGGTGTCCTAAAAGCAAAACTTGTGATAGAACACCAAAGAAGAAGGTCAACATTATCGCTAGAGCCTATACAGTTTGAATGTATTCTAAAGTAAAAAGACTGTAAGTCCAAACCAAATTTTCAGAGTGATTGGTGAATTAGTATGCTCTCTGTAATGAGGTCAGAAATTCCAGAAGACATTTAAGTATATCATAATATTTGTCTGCATAGTTTGATCTTGTCAGAACATGACAGATACTCTCAAAATGGCTGTTGTCAGTTCTTGTTATCATTGAAAAAGCACTGCTTTTTAAAAAATGACTGTGTTTACCCGAAGTTTCTATCCAGCAGTACAAGAGGGAGATTTGAAGATGCTTTTTTTTAGCTAGGAGACTGACTGCTCTGAGAGTTTGTAAACTATGGCAAGGAACCTGAAATACACATCAGTGATACACATCTTCCAAGACTAAAACCAGTTGTTATTACTTTTACTGCTTTTTTCAGCGTACCTATGATTCTTTCCTCCTTGAATACTCCTTTCTAAAACTTACAGACTTTCAACCTAGGTTTGAAGTTAATTTTTTATTTTTATTATTATTATATATATATATATTTACTAGCTTTTGAAACTGATTATGGTTTGAACAGTGCTTACTCCTTGTCTTCCTGTTTATCTCTGCTTCATTTCCACTGTGCAGTCTTGAAATGTTGAATCTGTGGCAGTCATTTTAATGGCCAGATAGATGTCAGAAACACAGTTTAGCTTTTTACCAGCATGAAACCAAATGAAATGCTCAACTGTAATGAAAAAGCCATATTATTCAAACACAATCTCTTGCAATGACAGCAACAGGATAAAGAAAGCTATCTGGGATTTCCATTTGGAGTAGTATAAGAGGATTGTAAAAATTAATGACACTGATTTAATAGGTTATAGCAAAGGCTTACTGCAACTTTGTGAAAAACTCCCTTACTATTAAACATACTGCTGTTTTCTCCTCCAGTAAGGGCAAGTTGCTAGAGCAGTTAAGGTATCATGTTACAAGAGCAGTGAAGTCAGCTTAAATGAACTAAAGATGAGTCAGCCAGATGATGTTTCAGGCTGTAGCATTGTTATGTTACTTGTTCTGTGGTGGGTTTGCCCCATCTAACAGCCAAGTACCCACACAACCGCTCACACTTTCTTACTATTCCTTCTCAGTGGGATAGGGAAGAAAGAATGACAGCAGGAAAACTCTTAAGTAAAAATAAAGACTGGCAAATCACTTATGAAGTACTTCCGCAAGACAAAACACACTGGGGAAATCTAGATTACTTTGTTGACAGCTATCATAAATAAATACTGATTTGGGTATTGGGAAACAAAGACAAACACTGAAGCACCTTTCCTCCCACTTTCACAGGCTCAACTTCACTACAAAATCCTTTTCTCCTTCCTTTCTACTTTAACTTTACTACTTTGTTCCAAGCATCTCATTGCTATCACAGTTGGTTTCTCTTGGACCCTCCAGTGAGGCTATAAACAGAACAGGAGGTCTGGGTCAGCCTGTAGTGATTTTTCTCTGCTACTCCTCATTTCTTATTCTTTTCCTACATGGTGGTGTGGCTCCTCAAAAGGCTGTAGTCCCTTCCGGGAATGTCTGCTCCAGCATGGTCTCATCCTCACAGGGAAGCACCTGCTCTGGTATGGCTCCTTCATGGGCCACAAGGTGTGCCTGCTCACACCTGGAGCACCTCCTACTCCCCTGCATTGTTATTATTCCCTTGTTCCCTCTGTTGTTCCTTCTGTTCCCACCTTCTGTCTCTGTCCAGGGTCTTTTGTCCTCCCTTCCCCAGGCTGCCTTCAAGATCTTAGCTGCAGGCATGGGGCAGCCCTGGCATCGCCTCACACAGCGGCCCTGTAGCACTCCACTGCCAGCACCTGGGCACCTGATCCCAGTACAGCCCCACGGTGAGAAGCTGCTTCAGAATTTGATACTCCTCATCCTTACCAGTCTGACATGTTGGTAAGTTTCTAGTACCATCTCTGATCTTATTCTTAGTCTTCCACTGCTAATATATTGAAGACAGTTCATGCCTTTTCATGCCTGTGGTGAGGAAACAAATTGTATGATGAGATATTAATTGGTGAAAAGTCATGGGTATAAATGTTTGCCTTTCATTTTGATTCACAGGGAACATTTCAAACGTAGTACTTGTGACATATTTTGAGGGCAAAGCTCAGGTGTCTGTAGTGCTGTAGTTGACACTTAAAACGCCAGATCCCTGAGACATTCTCTTGCACTGCAAAGTAGTCATTAGTGCCTGCTATGACATCCCTATTGCAGCAAGCAGAAGGGATTCAGGCTGTTTGTCTCAGTATGTAAGAATTAGGATTCTTCCTATTTTCAGGGCAGTTTTCTTCATCTTGCCTGTTCAGGTTTCTCTTCAAAATCTTCTTTGTTTAACTGCCACTTTATTGGATTCAGAATTTTATCAAGGAGAAGAATTTGGTATAGCATTTGGGTTAGAAACCTTTCAAATTTGTATCTTTTTTTTTTTTTTTTCTTTCTTATGAAAGAGAGGTAAGGGAAGTACAGCATCTAAATCCTTGTGATTTTGTGGAAATTGGGTCAGAAATTACAGCCACCTGCTTCTGGCCAGAGCAAACTTCTCCTTCCTACATTGTGGGTTTTTGTTTGTTTGGTTTGGTTTGGTTGGTTGGTTTGGATGTTGCCATCAGAAACCATGGTATGTTTTTGGAGAATTCTTTCTTTTATGTATTTGTGGTCATTTATTATTTCTGTGTAAGGTGTTTTTCTCACACAAGAGTAAAATCACTCCAATTTGTTACCTTTTCAGTGAAGGTATTGCTGCATTCTGGGTTAGTGTGCGGGAGTTTGCATCTCCATCCTTGGCTCTCAGCAAAAGACAACTTACTCTCTGCCAAATTACTCTTGTGTTTCCTGCTCTCCTCTTACATGGTTGCATTTCAGGGTTGATAATACATGGTTTGTGCACCACTTTGAGAGGCTTAGAAGCAGGATTGAATCAGCCTGCAGCTGAACACTAACATCAAGACTAGTATGACATGTTAAGAAATCCCTCATAAAAGGCAGTGAGCCATAACAACAGTTAGAAATTTAGCTCCTCAATTAGAAATTATTTTGTTTTTCTTTAGTTTTACTTTTCACCCCTTGACTTGAGCCTTTTATTTGTTTGAATTTTCAGAAAAGTTGAGGACTTTTCTCTGTAGTATAGGAAAACATTTGAAGTTAAATTTTCTCACTGAATAGCTTCATTGACTTGCAGAGCAAAGTCAGCAAAGATTTGACCCTTTCTTTTAGAAACCTTTTTTGTTCACTGTTAGGGACATGGGTATTTGCCATGCATTCAATGACATCATCAGGAACACTTCCCTATCTTGCATATGAAGTCATCATTGAGTCTAAAGTGTCTAAAAGGTAACTGGATACCCAAGCACAACTTATTAAGGCATTCCACCAGGAATCTTTGGCCAATTTTTCTAGGAAAGCCAGTAACCTACCAGCCAGCTGGCACCCAGGCTTTGTTACAGCTAGATAAAAAAGAGTGAGGGAGAAGAAGGGAGGAAAGCAAAAGGAAGAAAAAATAATAATAATAATAATAATAATAAAATAACTTGATCATATTATTATTGTAAAATTCAAAGGGTTGTTTAGTTCTAAACAGTAGGAGGTGGACAGATTAAAGTTTTAGAACTGTAACAACATCTCTCTTTGTGCTGTCTAGTTCAGCAGTGTGAACCTTGTAACACTTGACATCCATCACAGCATTTCCTGCAGTTACCACTCTGTTACTTAGACCAAATCCTCAGTTCTGGCTGGTAGACTGTAATTTGGAGACATTAAATTACTATAATGTGGAAAGTATCTGATGATGTATTGTGCTTTAGAATAATAAAACCACTAAAATTGCAGCTTGGAGAACTAAATCAAATATATAATTATCTGTGTTTGTAGGATTTCCTCTAAGAATGTTATGTTGTTTAAGCCGTGTCTGTCTCTCTTTTGTTAATAACCCATGTTCTTAGAAAGAGGATCATGCATTTAAAGATGTTCTTGGCACTTAGCCCTGCTCCCACCTCTTTTCCTTCCTTCTTGCTGACCCATAACAAATCTTATGGCTTTGATTTCACTTCACATTCAAAAGCAGTTACAGAGGCCTTAATGAAAAAACTTAATCTGAGTGTTCCATTTTACTAGCTGCAATTCTCACACTTGGAGAATGTCTTAGTGCCAAAATTCTTTACTTTTGTTTTTTCTTAGTCTTTATTTTTAGATGAGTGGTATCAGTTATTAAGAACGAGCTCAGTGATTGAATGTTCAGGAGCCAGTGACTTTAGGGAACTTGCCAACATACAGTATGCAGTTTCTTTTATTGTGTTTTCCTCCCCACCAGGAAAGTATTTTACACCTTTGGAATCACTGTAGATATATTTCAATTCTAAAGACATCTTTTCCCTCCTTTTCATCACCCTCAACTCACTGTCACAATATATTGGTTGCTTCCATAACACATACCAGATATTATTTCTTCAGTATTGCAAACAATTCTCCCCTGCTCTCCCTTAGTTTTAGGGTTGACTGCCCTGCCTGTGCTCTCTCCAGGCAAGGATCCTTTGACACCAGTAATGAATGAACCTTGGAAGCCTGAAAGCTTGTATATGCCTCAGATCATCTGCCAGCACTCTTTCCTGAATATACTAAAATTCTCTAAAATTGTCTTGGAAATCTCAGAAGGTGACATTTAGGTACATGTATTCTGGAGCTACTTCTACTAGCTACTGTTGGGAAGGAAAAAGTGAAGAGGCTTTACTGTATGTTTCTTCCAGATCCTGATGACTACACTGAAATTCACATGAACAGTGTAGGGCTAGGATAATTTAGATTGATTCTTAGCATCAGCTTTAGTCTTTTGCTTTCTCACATATATAAAGTGAGGAGTGATTTGAACAGGGTGAATGATCTTATATTATTCATCTCAGCTTTCATGTGGACAGGACAGAAACTGAAGCCATGTGGATAAGTTAACACAGACAATTAATGTCTGCAGTCTGCCAGACTAGCCTAACATTAATTCATCTTTGCCAGTATCTTCTTGGTGTTAAATTCTTTAGAATGTTTTCTCCCTTTCAGGAAAAAAGTGTGTTTCTTTTTACCATATTAAAATTGGTGATCTATAGTTAGTACAAATAAATCTAAAATAATATATTTAGTATTAAATTTAGAGAGAAAATTTTATCTCTATCAGGGTTGTGGTGAGAAAGAAAAAACATAGAAACCAAGTTGAGTCTGTATTGTACAACAACAGGATCAAATATATTATATTTCTGCTACCCTGGATTGGATCATGATGTTAATAGCTTTTCTGCTAGTTAAAAAGAGTATACCATTTCACTTAGGTAAGGGAGAGGAAGCCAGATCAATGTGCTGTGAGAGATACTATTTTGGGAAACTTGTCAGACTGAAAAAAAAATGTAGGTTGACAGGCATACCAGCAAAACAACAAAAATGACACTGTACAGTCCAGCTTTACCTAAGAGCTAAAAGAGACTGCCTTGCACATCTTATCCACCTTTTATCGGGCATATATATCCTATCATCAGATTGGTTGGATGTGTATCTATTTTGATATGATACTAAACAGAGAATTTGATTTAACTCCAGAGGACTCAGCCAAGCATGATCAGATTCCTGGAACATGATGAAATAACTCTACAACCATTTGCTGAAATGTGAAAAGACAATCTACATTTGTTTATATATTTTTGTTATCGCAGTAAGGCTCAAAACAACCAGTAGCTTAAAAGGCTAGCATTCTTTATTGTCTTTTTATTGTTTAACATTTTTACATGAACTATCAAAATGACAGCTATAGAAGATGGTAATAATATGGAATTTGCCCCTTGACCATAGCCAGAATGAATTTAAGGGAGAAAAAAAAAATGGAAAAACTCATTCCAGGCAATGCTTCCTACAGCTTGAGATAGAAAAACTCAAAAGCTTAACATCATAGAGCAAACTGTGGATATCATTATGCAAATTTCACTTTTGCTCAGTGACAGGCAAATATTATAGTGATGAACAGTTGTCTGTGTTCATTTTTTATAGCTTATGATTTTTTTTTTTTCCAAATACCCAGTATGAATTTTAACATAGAATCCATGACAACTCCGAACAAATGTGCATTAAATTGCATGTAGACATTTCCACTAGTATAAAATGATATTTTAAGTCTGTACTGCAGTGTTTGAGTACTACAGATTGAATCATGGGTGTGAAGGGAAAGTGTTTCACAGGACTTAAAAATATTCCTGTTGTTGCCCTTTCGCTGGTCTATCTTTCTTCCAAGGCGCTGCAGCTAGGGGGAATAGTTAGGCTGTTTTTTCCCAGTGTTTTGTTTGTTTGTTTGTTTTGTGTGTGTTTTTGTTTGTTTTTGAAAATTGATGCAAATATACTAGTTCAGAAATTACAGCCTTGCTATGAGATGAAGAAAAGACAGGGATACTTAATGCCTTCTTTGCCTCTATCTTTAGTAGTGAGACCCATTGTTCTCCAGGTACCCAGTCCCCTGAGCTGGAACAAGGAGCAGAATGAAGCCCTCATAATCCATGAGGAAATAATTAGTGACCTGCTACACCATGTACATGTACACAAGTCTATTGGGCCAGATGGGATCCACCCAAGAGTACTGAGGGAGCTGGCAGAAGTGCTTGCCAAGCTTCTTTCCATCACTTATCAGCAGTCCTGGCTATCAGGGGAGGTTCTAGTTGACTGTTGGCTATCAAATGTGATGGCCATCTACAAGAAGGGCTGGAAGGAGGACGGAGGGAACCACAGGCCTGTCAGTCTGATTTTGGTCCAAGAGAAGGTTATACAGAAGATTATCTTGAGTGCCATCATGCAGAACGTACAGGACAAACAGGTGATCAGGCCAACTCAGAATGGGTTTACAAAAAGCAGGTCCTGCTTGACTAAACTGATCTCTTTCTATGACAAGGTGACGTGCTTAGTGTATGAGGGAAAAGGTATGGATATTCTCTACATAGACTTAATAGTAAAGCTCTAGACAGCATTTCCAACAGCATTCTTCTGGAGGAACTGCTCAGGAATTGGACAGATATATGCTTTGCTGGGTAAAAAACTGTCTGGGTGGCCAGGCCCAAAAGGTTGTGGTGTATGGAGTTAAATCCAGTTGGAGGCCAGCCACAAGTGGTGTCTCCTGGTGCTTAGTACTGGGCTCAGTTTTTTTTATACCAATGATCTGGACAAGGGGATCGAGTGCACCCTCAGTAAATTTTCAGACAACACCAAGTTGGGTGGGAGTGTTGTTGTGCTTGAGGGTAGGAAGGTACCAACCTGAATACCATCCAGAATACCAGGTACCATCCCTGGAGGTATTCAAAAGACGTATGGATGTGCTTAGGTGTATGTTTTAGTGGTAGCTTTGGCAGTGCTTGATGAATGGTTGGACTTGATGATCTTAGAGGTCTTTTCCAACCTAGATGACTATACAATATTTTTCTACATGGAAGCATATCATTTATTCCAAGCTGGAGCCTCAGAAAGCATGAAGTGACTGCTGGAGTACAATAGAATCTTTCTAGCTCCAGTACTTAGCTTTGGATTTAATAATTAAAGAGAGGCCAGGTCCTTGACTATTCAGGAGTAGGTTATACTCCCTTGCTTGCAATAAAACTCTTGGAAATACTTATGTAGTAAAAGAACTCAGGGTGAGTATAAAAGAATCCAGCCCTAAATTTTCATCATGTGTTAATTGCATTCTTTCTCATTAAAATCCCACTCTGGTTCTAATTAAATTCATAATTGTTCTACATTTGATGCTGTAAACTGTTGTGTAGTGTTGTTGGGTGCTATTTAACAGATGTCATTCTCCCCCCAAGAGGCAGTGGTATTTCATTGCTGTGTGAATTGATCCTTCAGTGTGAAATCTGAACAGGTCCCTAGATAGCCAAGCAGGAAGGGGGACAATGTGAACTAGCAAGAATGAATAAATGAGGTAACTGAAGAGTGTCTCTCAGAATGCATGAGATGTAATTCCTTCTACTTCAATAGATATTAAAAGAGTAATCCAATTTCTCCTTCTATCACCTATCCATAGAAAGTTACAAATTCATACTGATACTTCAGCACACAGTTCTCAAGCTCAAGTCTACAGATGCAGATCATTGGTTAAACATTTGTGTGATTTTTATTATATTTTTTTTTTCCAGTACTGGTCTTCAGAATTAGCTGCAGCCATTTTGATTCATACATGCACACACACAGATCTGAGAAAGCTGATCTTCCTGGTGGTTTCTGGAACAGCACTTTTTCAAGTGTGTCAATTGCATTCACTTTCCCTCCACCTTTAGCAGATACACATATGGTTCTAATGCTCTTTATTCTCTTTGCTCCAGAATAGTTCTTTGTCTGGTTCTGAATTTATTCTAACAGGCTTTTCTACCACCATGCTCAGTGCTTACCTGGGCACCCCCATCCATCTCTGATTCATTACCTCCAGCAAAAATACCCAGTTTAACAAATCCCACAGAAGCCTGTTGATCTTCAGTCAAATCAGAATAACATTTTTCCTGATTTGTACAGTTGAAGGATGTGTAGAAAAAAGATGTTTGGAGACATTAATGAAAACTGAAGGAAGGACTGGATATACCTATAGCTATATATCTATATATCTAGGGCAAAAAGAATGATTCATTGACAAGGAACATCTGCTTGAGGAAAAAGGGCAGGATATATATGTATGAGGCACAGTTAGCAGACTACAAAGGAAAGTATGTATGAAAGTCCCAATTGCCCCAAACACCTGCTTAACAGGAAAACTTTAGCATGAGGTTTGGTGTCTGTGAGTTGTTTTTGTTGGTTGGTTAGGGTTTGTAAGCTTTGGTTATAGATTTAAATGTTAAGCTTCTGTTTTTTTCTGGGACTCAACTCAGTATTTTGATGATCAGACTCAGTATTACTAAACTGAGTAGGGCTATATATAAGGTTAAGGAATGAAATATTGAAGTACAATGGTTAATATATTATAGGGCTACTGTGAGGAAAAATAGGATTAAGAAACTAAGAAGAAAAAGCAATTGGGTGTAAGTGGGTTAACATTTTTAGTACTCTCTGCATAGCTATATGTCCAGTCTGAATGTGGTTTTAAATTGCTTTATGATCCTCAAAGATAGTTGTGTTATAAAATGCATGCTATTATTTACTATACAAGCTAACATCAAAATCATCTCTTCTCTCCTATTCATATGCAAATTCTGGGGAATTTGAATAGGAGAATAAGGTTAAGAATATTCTATTCTAAACATGGAATTCTTCTTAGATATTAATCTTGTTCTCTATCCCTTGTACACATTACTCAACATCTGATATAGCAAAGAAAATCTTTGCAATGTTGCATAGAATTGACTCAAGGATTCAGATAAAATATCAGCCATAGGCTACTTATCATGAGTGGTGGGTATTAGAGGTTACAAACAGTATTCAGAATTCTCACATATGAATTGTGAATACTGTCCTACAGTCTATAGGTGCTGTCATTATTATTTTCTCATTGCTGTGAAGTGTCTTTCTTTTTTTTTTAATTAAAAAACAAACAAACAAACAAACAAACAAAGAGAGAGAATATATGAGGACTGAAGTCTCCTTGCATTTCTTTGATTGTACCTCTACCCAGCCACTAATTCTAATGTCTGGCTCTTGAAATTTCTATTTGGCTCTTATTTGGCTACCACATTCAGACAGATATGTGACTGATATGCAGTGGAGGTTCATGTGTTCTGTTTGCTTAGGAAACAAGGCCCAAAAAAATAAATACTTGGAAAAGTTAGAAAAGCTTATTAATAATTTACAGAAACTAAAATGTTGTTGACTTGACTTTACCAAAGACCAAGGTGTATAGTGAATCATTGCCTCCTCCTTCAATACATTTGATGAGTAAATGTGAACTGCCCCATGGGCTGTTTTTGTCGGCAGCCTGGGGAGCTAGAAGTAATCACAAGTATGGTTCTGTCCTGTTTCCACATTATGTGGAGAGCAAGGCTAGTGACCTCATCTAAAGCAAAGGCTTGCCATAGTTAATGGCTGGTACAAATAGGAACGTTTTCACACTTCCAGGACTGGCTCCAGGGATAAGGGTTCCTCACACAGCCACAGTTTCTTCCACGTTCTTAATCAAATTGCAAAGCTTTCTTCATTTCCTGTCAGTCAGGACTTGACAGGTTAAATGCCATAGATTGGTAAAATGACAAATGGAATTCAGATACAGGAGTAGTCTGTATGGATGCATGCGTGTTCTTATTATGGAGTTCTGTTTTTCAGGATTCTTTTATTTATTTATTTATTTTTCCTTAGAGACAGAGAAGTTAATGTTTTATATTCAGGTTTGAATAAAAACAGAATACTGTTTACACAGAAAAAAATCTATATTTTGCCTGCCTCTAGATATTTTGCAGTGCATAAGAGTGAGTAGGAGAAGTATACATGCCACAATAAATTACAGAAATTGACAGTAGCACATAAAAGTGAAGTAATCAATAAATAAAATTCCTTGCTTTGAAAAGATCCTGTAATCATAAAAGACATGTATGATAGTAACATTAAAATAGATTGTCAAAACATCAAATACTTCTGATTCACTGGAACAATTATCTACTTTGTGCCTGATAAACAACTTCAGAAAAGCCCAGTCATACACGATGAGGAACATAGGAAGAGAGATTATGTTATCCTCTGATAAAATGGTCTGGTTAAAATTCTTTGCATGTCTGAAATAACCACCTGGGGAATCAATGTACTTTCGGGAACTTCTAATGAAAAATGTTGGTGTCATTAATTTTTAAGACAGAGAGAAAGAGAGAAAGGGAGGAGGGGGAAGAAAGAGGGGAGGGGAGGGGAAAAAAAAAAAAAGAAAACCAAAGAAGACAATACTAACTAAGCTAGTAGTTCATGTGTCTTTAAAGGAGTCCCCAACTCTAGAAGGACTGGACAGCTAGAACACTGACAAAATGGTGTAATCTGAATTTTACAAATGATGATCCATAAATAGCTGAATATGCTTTTTCAGTCGTTTCAAAGAAAGATTAGAAAATATGTTTTCTTGTTCTCGTGCACTTGGTCAAGCAGGTGTACATTCTAAACTGATACTTTGTATGCTTAAAATAGATCTGGAATAACAGAATAAATGAGAACAGACAGGACCTCTGGAGATTATTTTGTCCAAACCCTGCTTAAAGCAGACTGAGGCCAGGTTGCTTAAGGTTGTTCACTAATTTCATGAGTGCACATAGACTCCACAGGTGCTTTGGACACTATTCCCAATGTCCACCTACCCTCATAATGAATATTTGTTCTATTTATATCTAACTGGATGTTTTCTTGGTTTAATATCAGCCTGCCGCCTCTCATCCTGTTGCTGTGCACAGTAGCTGCTTGTATATAGGTACATGACGGCACAGAGTAAAGAGGGAGCTGAACTCTTCTCAGTGGTGCCCTGTGACAGGATGAGGTAAAAGGCATAAACTGAAATACAGAAAATCCCACCGAAACAAGGAAATACTTTTTTTTTTTTTTTTTTTTTTTTTTTACTGTGAATGGAATTTATTACTGGAATATGTTTCCCATATAGGCTATGGAATTTCCATCCCTGGGAACATTCAAAGGCCATCTGATCACGGCCCTGGGCGACTTGCTGTAGGTGACCTCCAGAGAGGTGCCTTCTGCCCTGAGTGTGTTTGTGATTTTAAAATCAGTGTGCTGTAATAGAAACAAATTTGACAGTTACAGGAATCTGTTAGTAATTATCAGCTGGGACAGGGGGATGAAATTTTCTCATTTGTGTTCATCCTGTGGAACAGTGTTAATGGAGACAGTCTCTCCTCATGTTTTTAATTGTTTTTACTTTTGTGAAACTTAAATGCCCAGACTAAGGTTTCCTAAGGTATGTGCCTCAGGCAATTGGTTTGGTGGAGTTCATGCAAGCATACCTAAATAATTAGGAAACTGTAAAATTTCACAAACATTATGCATTGATGCAACTTTGATACATGCTGTGAAACAAGTGACTGAAGTCTGGTTAAGGGCTGGCTGTGATTGCACATATCTCACTGTTGCAGTATCCTGTTTTCTGCCATGGGGAAAAATAGTAATGGGGAAAAATAATAATAAAATAATAATAATAAAAAATAATGACCTTTGGCAGCCTAAAGCTTGGAAAATATTATTTTAGATATACTTAGCAGAAATTTATTGGGAATTTAAGTTTAGCAAATGTGTTGTATAAAGATACATTAATACAGGTGTCTTTTTTGCTGAATGTGCTCTGGACCAAAGGTTTGCTTAGATTATCAAGAGCACACCTTGAAACTTGTTGCTGCAGACTGTTGTAGCACATGTGCAAATAAACCAAATGAAAAGAATATTTCTGCTATCATTTCCATACCTTCTTTCAGAAAAGTCTGGAGGAAGAGGAAGCAGCAGATTACATTGTTCCTTCTGCATAGCTAAGATGATGGTTCTAGCAGTTTCCATTATTTCTGTGGAATTTGTCATAATGTCACAATAAGGAATGTCCTCCTTGGGACATCCCTCCACACCATTTCTTCAGCTACAGCTCCTATAATTATCATCAGATTTTCCTAGGTCATTTTCAGAATTGCAGCTTTTCTCCTCTTCATCCTATGGGGGTTAACCCACAACAGAAAACTTTTCTGATCACTTTCTTTTATCAAAACTGCTAGAGCAGATCAAACCTGCTCTAGCAAAGCTGAAGGCTTTTTCTCCACATGCTACAAATATTCCATGAGCCTTTATTATTCATGAGAAACCTTGTGTATGAGTCCACAGTTCATATTAGAACATGGCAAATACCTGGGTACACTTCTCTGGTCCTTGTCTATGAGTCTACAGTAGTACAATAGTTAGAGGACTCAGGAAACTGATCTCTTTAGTGGACATATTTTCTGATGTAAAAATGCTCAGGCTGTCTGCTAAAAAATCCTTTATTCACCCATTCTCTTCCTTCCATATCCATTCATTTGGGCAGAGAGAGAGTACTGAAGTGAATCAGCCTAACTGGGATAAGGTTTCTTCTTAAAACTCTGATCTTACATCCTGGTCCTCTATGCTGCATTGTTTTGGGCATCATGCAGTTACTTCCACTGTGACCCTCAGTTTCTTCCTGAAATTTCAGATATGTCTAATTTTCTGTATTTATTTTTTTTTTAAGTACAAGGTTGCCTGAATCTTACCATGTTTCATTTTCTTTGTTTTCCATGTTTAGAGGAAAAACAAAAAATTGACTTATGCCATTCAGACTGAGTCATCTTATTTTGACAATTCCAGATGGGGAATATTACACCTGTTTTACTATTATGTACAGAAAATTCATCTCTGTTTCCAACATAGATTTCATCTTCATGTGTTAAGCCATCTCTCATCCTTTCCAAGAATTACTGGATAAAACCACTGTAGCTGAGGAATGCTATAGCTATATATATATCCATCATTTATTCCCAAGGTATCCATTCCATCCAGTAACAAAAAAAAGTACTTGGTTGTAAAATAAAATCTCTGTGTATAAAGAGAAGGTGAATTATAATTGAAACATTCCCTAACTTCTGAGAAACTGACTTTGCCTTAATGTGTATATGAATGTAGACAAGAAGACACATGATATGAAGAGAAATATAGCACACTGAGGTCTGAGACCCCTAGCTCTAAAGTATGTGACTGTTTTTTTTTGCACCTGCATTTTTTTGTTTGTTTCTTTGGATGGATTTTTTTGTTTGTTTGTTTTTGTTTTAATTAAAATTTGTTGTGAACACAAAACTCCATAAACATTATGGTTTGTAAAACTTCAGCACTGATTTTCTGCCTTCGAGGTGTGACTTGCTTTCTACTTTAGAATTTTGTTTTTGAGAACCAAGGCAAGGTGCAGATACATTTAAATTTGAAAATTTAGACATGAAAATTAAATTTTCAGAATTCACTGTGTGTTTGCTCGAAATAGAATCCTGATTCAGTTCTTCATTTCTTTGTCCTGGAAATTCCCTAATTATAAGGATATTTTTCTAAAAGAAAGTTTTCCCTAGTTACTAGTTACTCATCCCTAGTTTCCCTAGTTACTTACTCATTCTCTCTTTTGACTGTTCAGAAGCACTTACTCGTTCCTAATATTCCATATAGCACCTAGACACAGAAGAAAAAGTGCATCAAATGTATTTCAATTTGTCTTTCATCTTAGTGCTCATCATTAATCATAGGTGGTGCACACAGGTAAATCTTGATTTCCTTGGTCTTTTATATTTCTTATATTTTATGATACACAGAGCTGTATGATACCTACTCAACAACGTCGTCATAATGATACCTTTATCTGCATTGAACTGTCTTTGCTGTCTATTAGTCTTTTAAATGCTCAGTCTTCCTGCATCTGATTAAATCCCTTTTCCATTATTTACTGTTAAATATTGTCTCCATTTGCCTAGCATGCTGCTTGTTCTTTTGCTGTCATCTACCTTTTATTTTTTGAAACGAATCTCTGGTTGTACTTTAACTACCATAGTGTAAGTTATAAGAATTTATTTTGGAGGTTTTTTGATTGGTTTGGATTTTCCTTTGTTCTCCGGCTGCACCTAAGAACATGATTGACGATAAGAAGAATGAAAAATGGGTGCTGATATTAATTTATATCTTGCAGCAACCCAGCAAGATCTGCCTTTTATCTTTCTAAGGGGATTTATTTGGAACAAGTGGTTATTGAGCACAGTGTACTGAACGAGTGTACATGTATACCTTTGAAGGTGCTTTATGCAAAAAAAGTGTGGTACTCTTTTGCCTTAAAAGAAAGGCAAGTGGAAGATGTATTTCTTCAACAAGCAATCCCTAGAAACAGCAATTTTTAGTTTGTGCAGAAATTTAATTCAAACACCAAAGCTGTCTGCTTTGAGATCTGTATTTATGCACCCAATAACAAGAAGATGGATTTCATTCAGGAACGTCTACCACTTGAAGTAAAATATTGCAGGTTACCATTCAAGGTACTCATGGTTTTTTTTGTGCTGAAGGTAAACCAACTGTATTAGTGCCAATATCACTTACCAACAATTAAGACTTAATCGGAAATAAGATCAAGTGATTATGAAGTAAGCTAAGCAAAGCAACTCAGTGAGTGAAAGGCTTAAGTCATACAGATGTCAAGTGAAGCTGGAAGTAACGCTTCTGGAGAGGGAGTCCTGGCTGAGGAGCAATCCCTAGCCCAGCCAGCAAGCAAAGCAGCAGCAGCGAGGCAGCTGCTGTCGCCCCGTTCCCTGCTACTGCCCAGTGTCGTGGTTCCGCTCGAGTGGGCAGCCGAGCTCCACCACAGCCGCTCTCTCACTCCCCCTCCTCAAAGAGGAATGGGGAGAAAATACGTGAAAAGGGCTCAAGGGTTGAGATAAGGATGAGAAAATCACGCAGTAATTATTGTAACGGGCAAAACAGACTCGGCATAAGGAGATAGTAAGATTTATTGCCTATTACTAACAAGCGAGAGAAGTGAGAAAACAAAGGAAAAAGCAAACCAAAAGCACCTTCCCCCCCATCCACCCTCTTCCACCTCCTCCCCCCGAGCGGCACAGGGGAACGGGGGAATGGGGGTTATGGTCAGTCTACAGCACTTCTTCTCTGCTGCTCCTTCTCGGTCACTCTCGTCCCCTGCGCTGTGGGGTCCCACCCATGGGATGCAGTCCTTGATGAACTGATCCGGTGTGGGCTTCCCACAGGCAGCAGCTCTTTCAGAACTGCTCCAGATATGGGTCCGTACCACGGGGTCCATCCCTCAGGAGAAAACTGCTCCAACCTGGCTCCCCTACGGGCAGCAGCTCCTGCCAGATCACCTGCTCCTGCGTGGGCTCCTCTCCACGGGCTACAGGTCCGGCCCGGAATCTGCTCCGGCAGGGGTCTTCCACAGGCGGCAGCCTCCGTCGGTGCAGGGCCACCTGCTCCACCGTGGTCTCCTCCACGGGCTGCAGCGTGGAACCCTGCTCCACCGTGGTACTCCATGGGCTGCAGGGGGACACCCTGCTTCACCATGGTCCTCAGCACAGGCCGTAGGGGACTTCTGCTCCGGCGCCTGGAGCACCTCTCCCCTTCCTTCTACACTGACCTTGGTGCTGTTCTCTCACTCCCTTCACTCTCCCGGCTGCTGTGTGGCGCAGCGTTTTTTCCCTGTCTTAAATATGCTCTCACAGAGGCGCAAACAACATCGCTTATTGGCTCAGACCTGGAAAACAATGGGGCCCTTCCCAAACATGGGGCAGCTTCTAGATCTTTCTCACAGAAACCACCCCTATAGCCCCCTGCTACCAAAACCTTGCCACGTAAACCCACTACACCCAGTCACCAGCCACGCTGGAGGAGATGCAGCCCATCTTCATGCATCACCCCCCAAGGAGCGTGCCTGGGCTCAAGAAATTAAAATACAGCTGCCTAATAAAGACTAATAAAGCCTGGGCAGTGATCTCATGACTTCAATAGTTCTCTTGGGAATACAAAATCAACTATAGTTTGCAACATAGACAGTGGTGATCACCATGCCCTTGCCAATTTTTTTTTTCCTCACTCATATTTGTATCCTAAAAGTTAGTTCCCCAAAAAATCAAAACTATTATTACATTTCCATGTTATAGTATCAAGCTAACCTTTAACTTTTCATATTTGAATCACTGAGCTGTCTTGCATTTGCCATAGTATTTTAGTGATGCTAAAAGCATTTCAGTAAAATCTTTTCAATGAGCAGGGTATCCATTGCTGCTTATTGCAGTAAAATTTAAATTATAATGTATTGGGACTTTTTGAAGGAGGTTCCTTGAACATGAGTAGTCTTTAATTCAGATTCCCAATGACTTCTGAGTATCTCTAGCAGGGCTAGCACTTAATATGGAGATACATTAAACCATATTTGAATTAAACATTGAAACAGGATGATAGATATGAATTAAAATCTGACATTCAATAATATTTCAAGAACTCTGAGCTGTTCTGATGACTCTATACTACATACACATTTATATATATACAAAAGATATATATATGTATGCAATTCAATTTAGAAACACACAAATGCTGACTGGATGTTGTCAGATAGCTCATCATGCCAGACAAACTCCTGTATGCAAACTTTTATCTCATGAACGTAATCTCAGCTGATGTAAATATATCATTTGGTTCCACGGCGTATTGACCCAAATCATGTAAAATCCAGAAAGAGCAGAAACACTTTACATTTTTTGCTGTTTTTTTCAAGATGAAGAAATGTGCAAAGAGGAAACCATAACATCAGAATATCTGGTTGGTTAATTTTCACTATGTTTATACTTTCAAATAAGTTGTTTAACAAATTTTCCACTATTTTCTGTTACACACACTAGTTTTATTGCAGTAGTTTATTTTTCAAAAAATATATGGACTATATCACAGAATCACAGAATTTCTAGGTTGGAAGAGACCTCAAGATCATCGAGTCCAACCTCTGACCTAACACTAACAGTCCCCACTAAACCATATCCCTAAGCTCTACATCTAAACATCTTTTAAAGACTTCCAGGGATGGTGACTCCACCACTTCCCTGGGCAGCCTGTTCCAATGTCTCACAACCCTTTCGGTAAAGAAGTTCTTCCTAAGATCCAACCTAAAACTCCCCTGGCGCAACTTAAGCCCATTCCCCCTCGTCCTGTCACCAGGCACGTGGGAGAATACATGATGAGTTTCATGAATTATTTTGTACAAGAGACTAGACAAATAATTTTTCTTCATAACCCTGCTCTAATTAGCAGATAAGGAAGTGATGTTGTCAGGATTATGAACATCGTAACATTGGAACAATGGCTACTGACACAATGCCTAGTTGCATATATTGCAAATGTTCTTGAGTTGCCATCTTCTAATTAAATACAGTCCTCAGGTCAGAAGATGATTAGTTATCAAGTGACAATTTAAGAGGCTAGAAATGCATGTTTGCTGTGAAACTAGAGCAGGAGTTCTTCAGCTTTATTTGTTGTGCATCACCAGTGCTTTTGATGACTTTTTGACAAGACTTTTGGTGTAATTCAACATCAGTATTGCTGTATGTAATGTCAGATAATACAGTTTTATCATGCTATAAATTTATTTTTAATTTATTTAAACAGGAAATCTCCCATGAACACATACATTACCCACAGAGAAAGAAATTAAGGGCAATAAAAGGATAAATAAATTTATCAGGAAATACTGGAGGTTTTGGCATGCCATGCCCTTGTATAACTTGATGAAAACAGAAGGGAAAAAAAAAATATTTGTTTTATTTTTGTATGACTTTTCAGAACACGAAAAACTTGTAGCTTCTCTAAAAAAAAATCATACATCTTGTTTTATGGGTTTTTGTTTCTTTTTCCTTTAAAAGTACTTTAATTAGAAAGAATATTATGATACTTATTTTAAGGAGAACAAACTGTACTCCAAAAATGTACTCCAGTCACATTTTCACTCTGAAGAATCCATTGCAGGTCTAACCAGGCTGAAATTTAGAGTGCAGCGTTAAAGTAGATTATATGCTATAATGAAAATATGTGACAGAAAAAGAGAAACTATAGTACGTCAGTGCAGATTTCTGTTGATTCAGGCAAGACTACACAAAAAGTTTCACACAGAAGAATGTGTTGCTTATTTATTTATTTATTAAATCTTGATCTGTACTGTTTTACATTAAGAAGCATATACATTGTATTTATTCTCATGGAATGAGTATAAACATCTCACTAGATGTATGGTATGTCTTTTTACATGGTTTCCTGAAATGCTTTATGAGTATTACAGAGTTGATCAATACCAATGATTAGATAAAGGATACATTTTTCTCTGACCTACAAAAATGCATGCATTGCTGATTTGCTTTCTGCATATCACAAGGAGAATATATCAAAGAATTAATCAGAGATGGTCCTTGCACCATTTTAAAAATCACACTCCCTGGATTTGTTTCTAAAACCTAAGTTTTGTGTGTGTGTTTTGTTGTTGTTGGTTTTTTTTTTCAATTAAGGGGAAGAAAAAAGAACTTAACATTCAGAGGGTTTTGTGTAACTTCATCCTGAAAGTAAAAAAGGATGAGTCCTTAAAATACAAAGGAATCTGTTCCGATTTATAGTTTAAAATAATCATTATGTAGAACATTCAGCTTGTGTAGACATAGTATGCAAAACCAGTAGCCCTATAAGGACAATTATGTGTGTTACATAAACAACTATTCTCACATGAAGTGTATTTACATGCTCAGGACCATGAAGTCAATAGACAGAAATATATGAAACCTTCACAATGTTATATGAAAAAGTATTATGAGATTGTTTTCATTATAAACCATGTGGACAAGTTTATTACAAGTCAGAGGAAAAGCTGCAAATATCAGCATTTCCTGCCATGCATTTCACAGCCTTCATCAAGGCTGTGAAATTTTGCCCTCAGTGTGAGAGCAAAGTAGAGTTTGGGTACCCACTTCTGTCACCTACACCTCTACTGTCCCCTCAGGACCGCTAAACCCCCATAGTCATGCGCACACCCAGAGTAGCTCTGCTTTATTTGAACACACTGAGGTGACAGGATATGGATCCACTTTCAACTTTTCCCTCCTGTCCCTTTGCTCAAACAGAGGCCTTATTATCACCTGGAAAAGGCAATGCACTAGAGTGGGGAAACATGAAGGAACTCTGCTGAGCAATAAAAATAGGTTACGACATACAGACTACACCAAAGAGAAATGAGCACCCATAGCACACATGGTTATGATTATATTCATTTATAATTATACTACTCGTAGTACTGTAATACTAATAGGCCACTATAAATTTAAAATGAAAAGGAAATCTGGTATATTTTTTTCTATGTTATTTTCTTTGGGCTTTATACACAAGGGAAAAAAATATGGGATTTATGGGGACTGGGGGCTCAAGAGAGGAGCTGTTGACAGTTCCAATAAAGATTTTAAGCTAGGCATGAACATATTTTTATGTTAAGGTTGCTTTAAATTTATGCATATTTTAAAGTGCAAAATCTGTGAGGGAGAGGAGCCACTACATTTGTATCCAGCAATTACTATTTAAATATGGTCATTTCTCCATTTCAAACATGGTTAGAGTTTTCCCTTTTTAGAATTGAGTTGATCTCTCCATTATCTGTGAAATCTTTCATTCTGAATGAACTTGGCTTTCATATGCCAAGAGCTGTTTAGCAGATTCAAGACTACAATAACAGCTGAATAACCTTCTCACTTTACTGGGAACAAGATGATACACACTTGTTTTCCCCAAGGATATTCTCTGATTGCTTGCTTGAGCCCTTCTATAAGAGGTGTTTACAGCAGAGAAAGGACACAGCCTGCATGCAGAGGTTATGCCAAAAGTGACGCTAATGCCCAACTCTGACTTTATTTTCACCACCACAGGCTTAGCTGAGGAAGGCAGGAGGACTCTTCTTCACATTGGGGTGAGAAGCATGGCAAGAAGTGTGTTTAAGAAGCCAGTGTTTTTTTTTGTTGTTGTTGTTTTTGTTTTTGTTTTTGTTTTGGGAGATAGATGTGTGTCTTATATTCATAGAAGGTTAATTTCCAAAACCCAGCTAAGTTCCAGCTTTCCCAGAACTCTGGGCTTGGACTGTATGTAGAGAGTTTTCTAACAGTTTCCAATATTAATTTTTTTCATTTGTAGCTGTAGAAATTATCTGTGCCAGAGGAAATATTTTGTTCACAGATTCTGAAAGTCATAGAGAAATTTTTATTCATTCCATGTTACAGTGATTGCATCTTCAATTAATTTATGAATCTGGGTGTATATATATATATATTTATATGCAAGCAGGGATAAAATAATCTCTGAAAGATTAAAGAGACAAGGAGAGTAGAGAGATGAGATGATGTATTATTTACCATATAGGGTAAATTTGTAGAATAAGAATTCACTCCTTAGTACTTCATGGTGACATATTATTCAACAGTGTTTCTAGACAGTAAAGGGTAATCTAAAATCTGTGAGGCTGAAACAGGCAGTAATATTTCACAGTTACAACCCACTACATTCTTGTTTTATGTGCCTTTCTAGACCTGTATATACCAACTTGCTGGATATGTGTGGGATTCTGAATGTTGCTGAAGAGTAATAGTTCAACAGTTTATCTGATAAATAGCTGTATATCAAGATTTCACACAGTTCCAATTAAAACTACTATTCTCATTTCATATATGGAATATTTGCAAACAGATTTTATAAACTGAATTGGGTTTATACACACACACACACAAAAAAAAAAAAAAAAAAAAAAAGAACTACCCTGTCTAAGGAACAGCATTTGAGTTGTTGTGCAATTGTTTTCTTATTTAATAATAATAGATATGTAGGGCTGTCTCATCAAATGAAATACAGTACTCTAACTTCATGGTGGGCAACTGAAGCAGTGCCATTTTAAAATCAGGGAGTAACTGGCCCATCATATATTCTTTCTTTCCCTGTAAGTTTTAAAGAGAATGAAGTTCTTAATCCATCATTCAGCATGAAGAAAACAAAAATAGAATATAGTATTGCCTTGACCTTTATAGTAATCTAGTAATACAATTTCCTGAGTGCTCATTTTCTTCATGGAGTTCAGTAACCTCTGTGATAGCAGAGAATGGGGCCAGACCCTCAAACCTGAGTGTGTGTGAACACTACAGCATAGGTAATATCTTTTAGAGTATCTCACTGGCAATTCTGAATTTAACATTTGTGAGATTTAATTACTTTCATAGTCATAATGAATACAGGATATGGCACGGTATTAATCCATTCTTATGGACCTAACAAAAACTGAAAATGGTTAAACTTAAAACCTGTTATTGTTTTTCATGAGGGCTTGACCCAAAACACAGAATAGTTGCCCTGTTGCTTTACAGTAGAGAAAGAAATACCTGCTTGCATGCTCAATTGAAAGTCTTGCTTTTAAATGCATGCATCTTAAAAGCAAGACTTTCAAAGTCTTGCATCAGGAATAATGGCATTGTAAAGGATACACATCTGCCTAAAGAAGTCAAACTCATGCATAGTTCTAATTATATTCATAAGGAGGTTTAGGGCAAGAGTGCCCTAAACAATGTTTTCTAGCTTTATGTGTGAAATAAATGACTAAGAAATACTGAGCACCCACAACACTTGATACAACAGGGACTTTCAGCTCCTTTAAAATTCCATGAAAACCTAAGTGCAAATTTGAAGATAGCAACTTCAAAAGTTTTCTATAATAGAGTGCTGGGTTTAAGTTATTTGTTCTTAATATTTTCTGGGTGTTGTGATGCATTTTTTTCCTTATATCTGAGGTTTTAAAAAGGCCATATTTTTAAAGCTTCATCCCTTCCCAGGTTTCCTTCCTTTTCTTCTCTTCCCTACTATGCCCTCTCACCATCTTTTCCTTTTTTTCCTTTCAGCCCTAATTGACATTTATGAATTTGATGGTCAACTGACAAGGTTTTTGAAAAAGATTAGCTACTCAGCTATCAGGCAGATCATGTTCCTGCACATATCACTGCTTCAGTGTACTCCCGTCATTTTAATGAGACACAATTCTTTTGAGCAGGCAAGTTGCATTCCACCACCCAGAGCCTCACTCTGAGGTATTTTTTATAATGTCACATTTTTTTTGTTATAATCCATGCTAGTTGGCACCATTTGGCACATGCTTCCCTGCAGGCTATCTCTAATCCCATTACTGTGGAAGTGACTCAGTTTGTAGCTTTTTTAGCACATTTGAGGGAACATCTGAGAGACACTTTGGTCTCCATCAGAAATGTCTGCATTTATCTAGTGTTTCCAGCTGTGTTTAGCTGAAATCCAGTGAGAAAATTCGGTTTTAAAGGTAAAGAGTAGATACAGCAAATTTAACATGTTCACCTTGATAATTAGGAATGCAATAACAGATGGAAAGCTGTCAGAAGAGTGTCATAGTTTCTAAATAGAAGTATAGAACAGAATTAATCTATTGTTTGGCTCTTTTGATTCCCAGTTGTTTTTAGGGAAGGGAAGGGAAGGGAAGGGAAGGGAAGGGAAGGGAAGGGAAGGGAAGGGAAGGGAAGGGAAGGGAAGGGAAGGGAAGGGAAGGGAAGGGAAGGGAAGGGAAGGGAAGGGAAGGGAAGGGAAGGGAAGGGAAGGCTTCAATTTTCATTTAATATCCCCTATTGGTATTAATTGTAGGTTTTGTTTCTTTTCTAGAAATACATAAAGTGTGCTTGAATTGTTGTTGTTCTTTGTTCTCTGCAGACTTCAAACTAATTCATAATAAAGTATACTAATGACAACTTTGGGATGTTACAGGATTTGAAACTTTAGGGAAATGGTTTGTTTCTAATTTTAAGGAATATATGAACAGCTGCACTAGCTCCAGCTGAAGGTCCAGTTAGACTGGCCTTCTGTTTTTGACCCTCCTCTTCCCTCCCCTCCCCTTTTGATGCCTCTAGCTGCTGTATTTTGAGGAAGATAAAATATTTCTTGTTTACTCACCATATAAATTGTATAATTTTCTCTGAAATTATGCCAGTACAGACAGATATTTCTTTTTTCCTAAAACTCTATCTCTTCCCTAAAAAGTCAAAAAGACTTTAACTTTGTAACTTCTTTGGAACTTTTTGGATTTTTTCGCAAACTCTGTATTTTTTCTGAATTCCATTCTTGGTGTCATATTTTCCTTGAGACTACAACTGAACTTTAACCTGGACAGTTATCCCTATTATCTTTAAATTCTCTTTTCTGTCAGGTAGAAACTGGGATGGTTTACTTTCACATGTCTATTAAATTTACCAT
Source organism: Aythya marila (assembly GCF_965140915.1). Classification (NCBI taxonomy): domain Eukaryota; kingdom Metazoa; phylum Chordata; class Aves; order Anseriformes; family Anatidae; genus Aythya; species Aythya marila. The sequence goes on from NC_139042.1 coordinate 104,675,313, forward strand.
TTTATTACCGACATGTCCAGTATCGTGAGAACATTTTCTGACTTTCGATAGTCTGTTTTAGTTTTGGCTCACCATTATCAGGCATTAGTTTGTTCATCTCCCTATCTACTCTCTTTTCCAGGCTATTAATAGGCACGATGGACATGAAGATGTTTTTACATAACAGCTCTCCAGTGCTCTTCCAGTAGTTCAACTCTTTTCACAGTAAATAACAGGATATTTTTTGTCTTGCATATAAACCTCTATTAATTTAATAATTCGTGACTTGGCCATACCTCTCGTGGTTGTTTTTTTTGTTTGTTTGTTTTTTTGTTTTTTTTTTTTTGTTTTTTTCTTTGTTTTGTTTTGTTTGTTTTGGTTTTGTATCTTGTTTTCTTCAGGAAATTTGAGTGAGGGACTTTGTCAAGAGTGATGTGGAAATCCATGTTCTCTATATTGCTCTCATCACCCTTGCTTATCCAGTTACTTTCCCCAAGGAATTCTAGTAGATTTTTTAGGATTTATTTCTCTCTTTAAAAGCTGGTGGTTATTGCTTCCCTAATATATTAAATTTATCTTTTCATTCAGTAAGTCTAATCTTTTATAATAGATTTTATTGATTTCTGTGGTATTGAATTAGGACTTGTACTTACACAGACATCATTGAAGCCCTGCTCAAGATCTGCTGTCACTTTCCTGTTCTCCTTGACTCCAGTACAGAGGCTAAACAGAGTGACTGCGGGAGGAGGGCAAGCATCTGCACAGTGCCAGAGATGACGAGAATACAGACTGGATCTTCTCTGAGAACCCATTTACAAGGGGAACCTCAGCCCCCAGGTACACCTGAGGGAGAGCAGGCAGGATCTGTGCTTATGGGGTTGGCAAGTGAGGATCCCTGAACAGAAATGGTGGGAAATCTGTGGGCCCAGAGAGATGGCTGTGGTTAGCACCTGGATTGCTGGGAGTTGTGTCCAGTGTAGTACCAGGACTGGATGAGCCTGAGTTGCACAGCAGCACCAGGGGAAGTGCCAAGGAGCTGTGGTAGGAGAATCTGTGATGCAGGGGACAGAGGCCTCCACCTGCTGACCTAACTTGACATCCAGGGAGGTTTGCTTCTTGCTGGGAGCTCAGAGATGGGATGTTGTAGGGAGGAAGGCAAAACTTATCTGGCTCTCAGACATTTCCTGCACTGCCTTCCCACATAGGAACCAGATATACAGCCAGGGGAGACCTGGGATTTATCAAGCTTGACTGTATGGCTCTAGGGGAGAGCATTTAGGGCACAGGAGCCAAGAGGTCTCTCCTTGATACTGGCAGTGATGGGAAAGGATTGAGGAGGAGGAGATGAATCATTCATGTCAAAATGTATGGTGCAGCTGATCTTGATAATAGGGATTTGGCTTTTGTGACCACAGAACCCTCTTTAAGGCTTGTCAATTGGAAGCCACCAACAAGGATTTATGAAGCAGAAATCATGCCTCACCAACCTGATAGCCTCCTACAATGAGGTAACTGATTTAGTAGATGAGGGCAGAGCAGTGGGTACTGTTTATCTTGATTTTACTAAGGCTTTTGACACTGTCTCCCACAAGCTCCTCATACACAAATTGATGAAATATGGACTAGACAGGTAGACAGTGAAGTGGACTGAAAAATGGCCAAACTGTTGTGATGAAGAGATTGTGCTCAATGGTGTAAAGTCCTTGTGGACATCACTTTCTAGTGCTGTCCCTCAGGGATTGATCCTAGGGCCAATACTGTTTAACTGCTTCATTAACATCCTCGATGATGGACAAGAGTGCACTTTTAGCAAGTTCACAGACGATGTAAAACTGTTAGGAGCTACTGATAGACCAGAGTGTGGTACCCTTCACAGTAAATTTGATAGACTAGAGAAATGGTCTGACAGGGACCTCAAGAAGGTTAACAAGGGGAAGTGCAAAGTTCTCCGGTTAGGGAGGAACAACCTCAGGCACCCATACAAGTTGGCAGTTGACCAGCTGGAAAGGAGCTTTTCAGAGAGGGACCTGCTGGGGTTCCTGGTGGACACCAAATTGAACATGAACCAGTCCTCCCTTCGGGTAGGGCATCACTAGCAGGTTGAGGGAGGTGATCCTTGGCCTCCACTCCACACTGGTGAGGCTTCATCTCAAGTACTGGGTCCAGTGCTGGGCTCACAAGTACAAGAGAGATGGGGATATACTGGTGAGAGTTCAGCATAGGGTGTCAAAGATGATTAAGGGACTGGAGCATCTGTCATGTGAGGACAGGTTGAGAGAGCTGGGACTATAAATCCTGGAGCAGAGAAAGTTCAGAGGATCTCATCAATGTGTATAAATGCCTGATGACTTCCAAGGGTCCTTCCTGCCTTACTGGTTTTATGTGAGTCTGTGATTTAAAAATAAGTGAAATCCAGCACGTGGCAGTTTAAAATCTCATATTAAAGTTCCTGTAGAAGTGGTTAGTGTGTAGCATTGAATCTAAGTGACGAGTTACAAGTTTCATTCATTTTATTTAAAACCACTTATATTGACTGTTCCATTTAAGGCTGTTTCTTCAAATTTTCCTATATAAAGAAAAATGCAATTGGGGGATTTACTCTGGTTTTCTGTGGTGGTAACCACAGAGTAGTTATTTAATTTTTTGCTGTTGTCTCTCAACATTACAGGTTCCCTGTCTGGTTCCTACCTCTAATGGACAGGCTTTTCAAGGCAGTTCTAAAATTTAGCAAATTATTCCTCCAAACATCTGTGATCTGCCCATGATTTTAAGTCTGACTTGATAGATGTTATGCCTTTTCCTGTTTTCCTTCCTTTTGATTTCCATACTCTTAATTCAGAAGGATGTCTTTTGACTTTTAGTAAGTACTCTGGTTAGTTGTTCAAGGTTTTTCATTGGTTGGTCTTTGGGTTTTGATTTTACTTATTTATTTGTCTGTGTGTGTGTTTTAAGGAGTTTTTGAAGAGTAACTGTTGTAGTTGGCATATGGTATACCTTGAACCTATAGTATGGTGGTTTCTGATAGGCTGCATGCCCTTTATAAGGGTCTTGTTTAATTGGTACTTTTCAATTTATTTTTAATAAGATTCTTCATTCTTACATTCTTCCCTTCTTTTAATTTAAATACACTATGGTGGATTTTTTACTTGTTTGCTTCTTCAAAGATAATGGTAGCTAGAGTATTTCAGAATATTTCTTCAGTGACTTTATCTTGATCCTGAGGCACTGAACAAAGTGAAGATTTGCTTCTCCCCTTGCAGTTTCTTTAACCAGTTACTATTAGAAGCAATAATGTCTAAAATTTAGGTTCTATATCATCACCTCTTGTGACAATTATCAGTTTCTGTAGGGCGGTTTTCTCAACATTGTCATGAGACCGAGGCACAGTCGTACACATGGTCCCACATGTGTTAGTAGAAACAGGGTCAGAGAAATGTTATCATGTATGTCCAAACAGCTACCATCTTACTTAACAGCTCAGATGCTGCCTTCCTGTAAAACTAATGCAAATTTTAAAGTCTGATAAAATATATCTTTTCACCTTAAAATGATGGAGAATGTTCTTATTTTTAATGAGCTCCACTTTACACCAGATTGTGGATCATCCCTTTAATTCTGCCATCACATAACTTGAGCAGAGACAAGTGCTGCTTTGAAGTGTCATTGTGCTGTGGAAAATCTGACATTCAGATCTAAATGCAAGATGTAACAGAAAGAAAGTGGAAGATGTAGACTCCCAGACAAGGACATTTCTCTGAATTTTAATACACACCTGTACATATTATACCAGTCCCTCTGATTCAAACATTGCAGTATCTGTTTTGCATCAGAGAAATTCAATTTCCTTTCATTTACAGGTTCCACAGGAAAAGCCGAAAGTAGGTTAGAAAAGAGCATAATGTTTTGTTTTGTTTTGTTTTGTTTTGTTTGTTTGTTATTTGTTTTTTTTGTTTGTTTGTTTTTAATTTAATTTAATATTTATTTTTTTTCCCAGTAAAGCAGAATTAGAGCCACCTATTATGATCAATACATTGATATTCCCTTTTGTGCTAAAAGCTGACCATAGCACTCTGTGTCAGCTCTGCACAGCATGTTCAGTTACATCTAAAAACAAAACTTTAATTATGGGGTAGAGGCCTTGAGAGGTTGCCAAGACATGCATTATTTGGGATTTCTTGAAGGATGGAAAACAAAGAAGTGAAAGATATTGTTTTAGAGAAAGAATAAGAAAAAAACAGACATTTAGTTCATGTTTGGGCTGAATACACTATTGTATACGAATAAATAATGCAGAGACATCAAATAAATGATGTAAAATGACCTCCTGTTTGTACTGACTAACAAGTGACCTTAAAAGAATAATTAAAAAACAAACAAACAAAACTAGTGTCAATGCAATGGAAAAGTTCCTGCTTCATAGAAAATTTGTGTGAACCTACTACATACTAAAGGGGACATTGCTGAAAATTGTTAAAAGATGGGAGGCTGGCAAGTGACGTATACAGTGTTAGTATGATTTATAAAACTTTTAAATTAAAGTAACTGAAGGAATTGCACACCTTTGCCGAAGTTTCCAAGTGGAGAGAAACAGTGCAGGTTTTGCAGTAGCATTTTCCTGGCATGGTCATTTGCAACATTTTGGAATTTGCAACAATTGGAATAAGAGGGTCAGAATTTGCAAACTAAGATTACTGATCAGTGTACACCTTTTTCTCATGGGTCCCTTTACAAAAGCTTCCAAAGTTTCAGTTTAAGCTCAAGCAATCTGAATGATATTAAAAAAAAGTAAGGGTATTTGCAGGAAGTGTGAGATTTCTCTCTTCCCCTAGAGATTATTCAGTTCTGCACTAGCCGCAGTTATGGCATCTCTCTTAATTATTCTCTTAATAAATTTATTACAGTTTTTAAAATACATTGTAATGCAGTTATCAGTTAGCTTAGAAAGACAATAAATATGGTAATTTACAGCTGTGGTAATTTACACCATCCTCAATTGCCATGCCGTTTTTTTTTTTTTTAAAGACAAAATAAAAAGCAGTAGCATGCCACACTGTGCATCAGGAAATGGAGAACATAGTACTCATTTTCTTTTATTCTCTTTTCTTTTCTTTTCATTTATGTAGACAGCATGGAAAGATCTGTTCTCTGACTACAAACCTGGTCCTTCACAAGTATTAATTAGTCCGTGTATGTCATTACCATTTGTGAATCTAAACTTGATATCTAATGGCACATCATCAGAACTTAAGAGTGTAAATGTGATGTTTAATGGCAGCAAGGCCCAAATTTGGGGGACTTAATTCCAGCTCCTAATTCATAAACTTGGCAGTTGTCACTATGATTTGAGGCACTTGGTGATGCCAATTATGGAGACGTAAAGCTCCCTTCTCCCCGTGGAAATCCATGCCTGACTACCCTAGCTTCTATCTCCAGTGTTCATAAGTAACAACAGGAACTGCCTTTACAGGACTTTTTTATTGACTAAGGGAGCATTAAATTAATCCTTCCTTCTATTTTCTTAAATCCCTATCTGTGTTTGTGTAAATTATTTTGGGGCATATTAGATTATTGACGTAAGGAGTAATAAGCATTAATATATTTTATCTAATGACTAGAGTTAACTGCCATTAGGTAAAAACCCATTTACTTAATGGTGCTTTGTTTTTATTTTTATTTTAGTACTGTTGTCTAGAAAATAGCTTTTTTAATTATTATCATGAAGTGCTTAACATGAATGAGACTGAAGTGCATCAACATTCTGAGGAGAAACCTATTGGTAATTAATATACTTTGTAGCTTAGAATTTTCCTTTCCAAGACACTCAGCCTAATGACTATAGGCATCAGGCAAAAAAATATACTGTAACTTTCCATTGTCTTCTGTCTGATGTTTTAGATTGTTTACCTACATAGAATGAGCTGTAGGCTGAGATAACATTGTGTCCAAAGAAAACAGGTATGTGTAGTAATGTATAGTTTTTAATGTTAGCCCTGTCCCTTATCAATTTCCTCTGCAAGTGTCGCGTTAAGGGGTGTAGCTGATTAACCGTTACGGGCCCGGTCAGATTCAGGATACTGAACCAGTCGGACATTCACCAAAAACACATTAACCGCCTGGGAGTCCAGTCAGACATTCACCAAAAACGCATTAACAGCCTGGGGGTCCGTTCAGACATTCACCAAAAACGCATTAACCATCTGGGGGTCCGCTCGGACATTCACCAAAAATGCATTAACCGCCTGGGGGTCTGGTTAGATTCAGAACACTGAACTATCACGGATAACCACCCTCACCCTCGTTGCACTCAATGAGAGTTATCACAATGCAATCAAGTATGGTTTATTACAGCAACAGATAATCAGGTTCTTTTGGATTGCCGGCGATAGTGACTGTCTGCAAAGCAAGCTAGTATGCATAAAATACACAGGTGTTATAGGTGTTATGGGTGTTACAGATGTTATAGATGTTACAGATGTTACAGGTGTTATAGATGTTACAGGTGTTATAGATGTTATAGATGTTACAGGTGTTACAGATGTTATAGATGTTATAGATGTTATAGATGTTACAGGTGTTACAGGTGTTATAGATGTTACAGGTGTTATAGATGTTACAGGTGCGCAGCCTAGAAATAAACGCGTTAAAAGGATCAAAGACTCTATAGAGATTTATAAGCAAGTATTTAGATCTCACCCAAAGGCGTCCCAATGGGGGGGGGAAGAGAGGCTCAGCCCGTCGACTGATCCCAAGAGTCAGGAGGTCCTAAGGATGTTGTCCTCGGGATGGTATCTCCCCTGACGGTGGTATCTTCCCTAACATCCCCTTTCTCTTCGGCCAATTTATATTATTTTCTATCTTTTAGGTGGAGCTTGAGTGGCTCTAGTCAAGCATATCTTAGTTATGATTGGTGTAAAGTTTTCCCGTCTCCGTTTAAAGTAATAGGCTCCGAGAAATTCAGAGCGCATGCTCAGTGAGGGGTGGTCGCACCTTGGAGGCGGGTAGCTTTTGGGATGGAGGTGTGTTTTGGTATTATAATGATATTATAATGAGCAAAAAGTACACTAGGGTACAGCATTTGTCAAAACATGACAGGTCTTTGGCTTAGGGTGGCAAAAAGTGCAGCTGTGTGCACAAGAACAATCGAGGCCCCATCTGATTACAGAGCCTAGCCGTGGTGTCTCCACTCCACTCTACACTCCGTGCTGTTCCTTAGAGCTAGCACACCAAGTTTCCCCAGCGCGATAGCATCAAAGGTTGGGAGCCTAGGGAACGCTCAAATAATGCAGTTATGCCCTACCCTGAAAGCCTCTTCAATGCTGTACCTTTTCCTCAAAAAATGTGAATGTTAGTTTTATTTTCCTAGTTACTTCAGGCATTTACACCACAGCAAGAAATACAAGAGTTATATACAGCAAACAAAGCATCTGGCTCCCAAATGGGAGTTTCTATGTTAGTGGTGTGGTCAAGTCTCTTATCTGTAAAATAAAATTATATATATATAAAAAAAAAAAAAAGTAAATATTTAAAACTGACCTACCTTCCATTCTGAAAATCATGGCTGCGGATATATTGCTGTCCTTCACGCATGCTTGTATTTAGTGATCATGCTCTCAGTATTTATAGAAGAGAAAGACAAATTTAATTTTATATCTTAAAATTGAAATATTTTGATGGGAAATCTTTCTAAATCACACGTTCATATTTACACTTGATGCATTTCAATAGTTTAAATTATATAGACAGTGGCAGACTTTAAGAGCTATATTAGAAACAAAGGTTTTGCTGAAAAGGATGTTCTCAATCCCTAAGTATAAAACACTTCCGGTGGATCTTCTGACAGTTTTGTGAAGGCTGTAGTTCAGGGGTCTATCTGCATTGTGAATAACGATAGAAGCAAAAATATTCATATTACCTCATCTACCAAAAGTGGTTAGTGATGGCAGTCTATCAGGTTCAGTGTTACTTTTTCACTACATTCATTTCAGATTTATGAATGTTAAATCATGTTTGCTTTAAAAAAAAATATTTGGTGATATTTTCAGAAAGAAAGGTGACTATGCCTGACATTAAAATTTGGGGAATATGACTGACATTTCTACTTTATCAGGAAATTATTTTTGCCAAGACCCTTGAGACAGAAGGTTAGTGGAGAAGGTACAAAATGAATTTCAGCAATGAGTATGTTGATGAACGTTGTTTACAGGTTTACAAGCTTATCACAAGTACATGCAGAGATAACTGGAATTGAATATGAATTGCTGAAAGCATGCATGACCTAGTGCACATTAGCGTAAGGAAGTAGATATATTCAGACTTACTTTTAGGAAAATATTGCAAGAGGTAAAGACTTTACACTTCAATTTTGGAAGTAAGTATGTGAAAACTTGCCAATCAATATTACACCCAATTCAGGTACACATAAAACTCCTCCAAAGATTATAACACTACTTCATAGCTTTCTACCAAACTATATTCATATTATTTACATTATTTACTTTCCATATTTATGATTTCCAAACAAGTCTGTTTTCCTTTTCCCTCCAACTTTTTATTTTTATTTTTATTTTTATTTTTATTTTTATTTTTATTTTTATTTTTATTTTTATTTTTATTTTTATTTTTATTTTTATTTTTATTTTTATTTTATTTTTTTGTGATCACTGTTGCAGCAGGAAGGGAAGTAAAATAACATAACCCCTTTATTTAAAAATAAAGGGGCTATTGAGGGGATTGATTCCTCTTGTATATGCCAGATAGAGTTCTAAGAGTAAGACGGTAGAAAACAATGAGTTAAGAACCCTGAATGTGACTAATTTTTATTAAAAACATCCATTCCCAGTGCATAAACATGTGTTGATATGTAGTTTACCAAAAATATAAATAAAGCTGTGTGCAAAATACAGCTCACATATGTTATTCTCAAGAAAAATAATAGATGCAAAAAATGTGTATTTTATACCATATGTAGGATATTAATAATTAATGTGACCTGAATATATAATACGTTAGTTTGATGAAACAACAGATGATATTAGTCTTTTTGCCTGAAGTCTCGTGCTATGAAAATGCAAGAAAGGTTTTCAAGATGTTCATTGCCTAACTTTTAGGAGGGGAAGCCTAAGGCTATCATTACCACATGGTTTGTCACTGCAACAGAAAGGAAAACTCCCTGAGTTAACAGTCATAGCAGTCTTTGTAACCCAGGTTTTCACAAATCAGTAAGAAATAGTTTGACCGTTGACTTAGAGATGTAAGGAAATATTCTGAAATATTACTTTATGTACATTACAGGGAAAGACTGCACTATTCTGTTCATTGTCAGAGAAGAGCATGGAAGTGTAAATAGTTATATTAGAAGGAAGAACTGGTGATATGATATCTGACCTCAAGATTATGGTCCAAAAACCCTGCTCATACAATGAGACCAAAAGTTTAGAGATGTCTAATCTTACTAGGATGGTATCTTTTAAATTTCTTATAAAGTTTTCTCAGTTAATAAGGTAAATATTATGTGGCAGGCTTAGAAATGACCTGGTCTCTGTCTGCAAATCTAAGTCTACACAGATACCCTGATATCTAAATAGCCTGAATTCCCCATCAGATTTGTAACCTCTGAACATTCCTGGTCTGTGTCAAATGAAACTGATTTCTTACAAAATGCTTATGACATCTGTTTTAAAAATAAATTTTAGATATTTTGTATTAAAATAATGTTCAAATGCTTTTAAAGTAAAGTCAGTAAAAGCTCTGTTAATAGTCCTTAGATTGTATATTAATAGCTTAATTGTTAGGCTACTTTACTAGGAAGTGGAGCAGCAAGGTTTAATTTTTCTGTCAGCCAAAATCCTTATCTCCAGCTTCTGAAAGTGTGTTTCAGTCAGAGTAATAAGTTTTCCAATTTGGATGCTCTCCAAAATAAGGTAGAAAAAAAAATTCTTGGAGTCACATGCTCTGAGGGAGATCAAATTAAAGGAAAGGGATTCTTTAGCTTGACAGATATTTCATGTTCACCAGAGATTCTGGATTTCATCTCTAGGTCTCAAGATTTCATTTCTAGGTCTCAAGATTACATCTGTTTTCATCAATTTAAAATGTATAAAATTCCAGAAAATAAGCCCTTGAGGCAGGTCTCCCCTCTTGGTTGTTTGATGTAACCAGCAGGTAAATAATGTCTCTCCACATCTTGTGGAGCATCTTCCATTCTTGGCTTCAGTGCCCCAGCCTCAGAAGGGCACCTTTGCTTTAGAAAGACCAAAAACTTCAAGTAATGGAACAGAAGGAGGGAGATGCTTGATGTCTGTTGCATGTTCAGGATTATCACAGAGGACAGAGTTGCTCAAATTTTGGGAAAGTGTGGGATTGCCAGCACTACACACCAGAGCTGTAGTTCTGTTGATATCTCTTTGATTCATCTTTCTGAGGTGTCACCTCTCCCTGGTGATCATGATGGGGTGCACAAAGTCAACCACAATGAAAGAGAGAAGCAAGAGTACTCAGTATTTCATCCCTAATGTATGATAGGGGAACATACCAGTGAATATAACTTGTCAGGATGTCACAGCCTTCTGAGTTCTACTGTTAAATCTGTACTTCATATACATTTTCTGGATACCTAACCCTGGGATTTGACTTTACATTGAGTTGCAGGCACTTAAAATTTTGCTTGCTGCAGCTAGCTAAAAACGGTTTTATTGAAGAGCATCCAACAACACTACGCAAAGCTTTGATTACAACTACAATCTTCTGAGACTTGAAGAGGTGTTTCTGACTAGTAGGTTTACTCTACCCTGTTTACTGTTGCTGTATTATGCTTTCGAGTCTGTATTTTCATTTCTGTATAACCACATCTTGACTTTGTACAGAAATAACGTGTCTTAAAATTTTCATGTCGTAGATGGAATCATTTCCCTTTGATGACTATTTAAGGAATACAGCTGTCCTAGATACGTCTTAAGTAGGAAACTCTGGTTCCTGGTTTGGAGGAAAGACAATGCAGCCACTGCCAATTTAAGAGATCCTAATGTCAGGCAAGAAGGAGTTAATGTGGACTTAAATGTATCTGAAAGCAAACACACTTAATGATAATGACAAGTACTTATGCAAATGAACTGCTAATACTCATCCAGCCAGAGGTGATTAAGTCTTCTAGGCCAACTGGAGATTTCACCCAGCAGGGGCTATTTGGAAGCTGGTAAGAGACAAAGGCTTAAATAACTTCAGGCTTTATAGCTCTAGTACTGCACTTAAACTCCATTTCTCTGAATTATCCTTTCTTTCATGCCCCTTCCCGCCCCCAAGGAGGAGGTCACAACTTCAGTTACCTTGTAAATCTTTTAACCTATACATTTTGAGGTGTATAAGAGCACAGTAACCTGTCCCAGAGTGATATGCTGGTATTAAATAGACTGGAATAATGAACGGACCTAAGGGATTGTCTAGTCTGGTACTTAATTATGTAGACTAGGATCAAAGGGGAAAATGGAGGAATTGCATCTCTCTCAAACTCCTATTGACTACGTCCTCAGACAACAACTTTAGATACAGTTGTATTAAAAGCCTTGCTTTGATGAAAGAAGACAATATAGAAACGAGAGAAAATCAGGTCTATGTAAAATAGTGAAAAGAGATCTTTAACCAAAACGAGCTACCCTGTCTGAAACAGAGAAAAGCATTAGCTACTGCAAAGGTGTTGTAATATTTTTATTATTATTATTTCCAATTCTTCAATAACTGTTTCATTTTTATGTGCTCTTATTATATAGTTGGATGCTATTGGAAACAAATGTGTTTTTAATTGCTATATTTCCCTTTGTCCTGTATTGCATTGCTGAAAAGAGCCTTGTTACTCAGAGTTATCTACTTTGTGCTTTTGTGACTAGTATTTCAGGAGGGGGAAAAAAAAAAAAAAAAAAAAAAAGTTGTACAGACTTATGTCTCAACAACTTCAGGAAAAAGCCAGTAGTTAACAGGTGTTACCAATCACTTCTCAATTTGGTCTTCATAGCTGGGAGAAGAGGATCCAGCTGTCTGAGGTTTTCTGATTAAAAATTCTTTCTTAATAAACTCCCAGTCTTTTGCTTGTGCCCACACATGTTTTATACTTTTCTGTGGGCTTGGGGAAATGAATGGATTAGTAGTATCATGCCTCAGAGTCAGTAAGTTAATTAAAGGCTGCATGTATAAAATAGAACAATGAATTATTTAGTGGATAACAAACATGATCTAAAATTCCATTTACTCACCTTTCAAGTCAATTTTTAGTTTCAGAATCCATCTAGCAAAACCCACTATTTTTGCATAGTGCTAAAAGTAAATGTTTGCAAACAATATGCTTGCAAAGTTTCAACTGGAAGTCTCCTGAGTGCTTTATGCTTTCTTTTGCTTTCTGACCTATGCTTTGTCCCAACTGAAATTTCAGGCAGTACGGGGAAGATATGAAGTAGTTTGTTGGAAGGTCAAGTCTAAATAAAATGGGAAGTGTGCATTTGGACCCAAATTCCAGACCCTGTCTTGATGTGGTGGGAGTATCTCTGTTCAGATTTTGCTATTATTTGTAATGAGACAATGTGAAGCTTCACAGGTTAAGAAAATAATAATAATCCAAATCAGGATCTGACACAACACAAAATACATATAGACGTACTGTGCAGGTGTATATGCTCATTTTTCATATATTTAATTAAGGCTTTTTTTTTTTTTTTTAACAGAACGCGACTTTTGCAAGCCCATGTTAAGCCTGGAGAGAATATTTTGCTGCTAAAGGGCTTTGTTTCTTTCCCTTTAAAAACAAACAAAGATAAAAATACTATTGACTGTCCTTGCTGTAACATATACTTTTCTGCACCTTCATCATCGCTCTCCGTATGGAAGGTCCTGTAAATCTGGAAGACTGACTGTCAGCAGTGCGTTTAACTTATGGTGTTCTAATTAGAAACAACTCCAGAATGGTTCTTTTATTTAGAGCCAAAAGAGGCCTCTGATCTATTGTTCATGTTGACTGATGTCCATTTGGCATAGGAGAATGAAATATCTACTTGCTGAATCTGGTTTATGCAATGAAGTATTTATTTTAATTACTGAAATAAATGGTAAATATTTATAAAGTATCTGACTGATGTAAGCACTAATCTCCCACAGGATTTCAATGAGAGCTGAGACTGAGCCCCATCTTCCCCCAGAAGAGGGGACCATGTATTCCTGCTGTACTGTGGATGCATTAATGCAGCTTCAGAGCACATGAAATCCAAACCAAACACTTAGATATCTATTATGAAGTCCTTTCCTGAGAATCACTGAGCAGTCATACTTTTTTTTTTTTTTTTTTTTTTTTTTACTGTTATTACTAAAAATTTTAAAAAGATTAGATTCAGCTATCACTGGTTTATAAGAACATACTGACATCAGCTAAGCTTCTGGGAAAAGGATATTGGAATGCCTATGTCCTTGGGAGATGTCATTGGCAACAGTTCAGGCACACCTGAGGTGCGTTATTTTAATAGCCGGTCTCACAGAGAGGTGTTTTGAAGTCACGTGTTTCTTTGATTGTCATGATCACATTCTCATTCTGATCTCATTGTGAGGCATCAAACAGTCCTTTTCTAAATGTGCTCTGTAACAGCCATATATATTCTGTGTGTAACCTGGGAGCCTACCTTTACATTCTTAAGCTATGTTTCAAATATATTGTTGTCAAAGACTGGGGAGACCTCAACATTTTCACTTGTTGCCCAGGATTTTTTCTAAGGATTAGATATAAGTTTTGCCAGGCTTTAGGAGGCCTTGATTTAAGAATGTTTTGAGTTTCATTGTCTAAAAACTTGAAGAAATTTTAAGCTATGCACATACTTCTCACTTCTGAAAAGCGAAACTGTCCTACCCAAGAATAGCAAAAGATTGCAGAGATTTCTGAAGCTATGCCCAATATACTTGATTTTGAGAAGTGACTGAAAGGCAGGGCTACACCTTGAAAGCAACTTTCATTTTAGTAAGGAGTTGCTGAAAGATTTTGCACAACACCTTATATAATCATTTTCTGTTGGAATACGAGATGTGATACATTACAAGTCTGAGGCATCAACAGACAAAATGTACTCCTTCACTTATAAACACTTGCATTTAATGGAAACATCCAGTCCTCTTATTATGTATTTAAATGTATGACATCCTTTTCAGTATATGCTTGATGTTGCTTTCTGACCCTGACATCAACTCCTGGAAAAACTGAATAGGAAATTTAATCCTTGATATTGTTCTATTTGCTTAAATGTGGTTTGTATACACCTGAATAACCTTTTTCTTTATCTGGAGTTGTGAGAGTAGCAACCCTTTCCCTCAAAACTAATCCTTTGACTTTGGTGATATGCAAAAAATAGATTTCAGAAAAAGATGTTCACAGTTTATACATTGGCTACAAAAAACTAGCTGACTATATCCGGACAAAAATCTTTATTATTTTTAATACTTATGAAGCACATTTTCAGATAATCTTATTTTTCTGCTTGGTTCTAAAAAGTCCCAATAAATAAAGAGCAAGCAAGTGTATGTATGAGGTATATATTTCATAGACATACATCCTTTTTCCTAAAGAAAGCAAAGACAAAAACATTCATTTTGGAAAAAAGAGGTAAGTATTCTGTTACCCAGCAACCATTAACATGATTATGACATCAGCACTTTCAATATTATAACATGCTTTAGTTAATGACAGAACTTTTCAGGAAAAAAAAAAAAAAAAAGTGGTGTACAAGTTGAGTAAAGTTCAGATTTATTTTTCACAGTTCAGACATTTTTCACAGTAGCAGCATTCCACTTAGAAGTTACATATTTGTAAGTTGTTAAAAGGATGTTGATTTTTTTTTTTTTTTTTAAATCAGATTCTATACTGTACTGGACTTGCAGCAGAGCTGTATAATTTGATATGAGTACATCTAAAATACACATGTACTGTCTTCTGTACTTAGGCATGCATATAAACTTTATGTGTGGGACCAAAACCAAAATTTGATAATGTTTACATCGAGAAGTCTTCAGTATTATACCCTTCCTATAAGGGAGCTAGTAAAATTTGATTCAGAACTCCATTTTTAATCCTAAATGAGAATGTCATGCATATTAATGCACATTTTCCACATATTTCGATCCTAATAATGTCTATCAAACTTGGACAGAAAATGATAGAATCCTGTCATAGAATTACAGAATCATTAAGGTTGGAAAAGACCTCCAAGATCATCTGGACCAACTGTCCCCCTACCACCAATATCACCCATTAAACCATGTCCCCAAGCATCAGGTTCAACCTTTCCTTAAACATCCCCATGGACAGGGACTCCACCACTTCCCTGGGCAACCCATTCCGATGTCTAACGGCTCTTTCTGAGAAGAAAAGTCTCCTCATTTCCAACCTAAAAATTTTACAAAACTTGCCATTTGATGCTGAAGCAAAGGTGAGGTATAAAACATCCTTTCACGTGTATTGGAGTCTTCTTTCCTTCCAGGATTTCCTCTGTGAAGGCACTGTTGCCTAAACAGATAATTATTTAGATTTCACTTTTTTATTGCTGATGATTGACCCTCGTCAACTCTTTTAACTACCCTACTATGAAAACAATTCAGAAGCCTCCTAATAAAGTTAGTAAGTATGAAAAGCCCTCATTTTTTTAAATTCAAAATGTCTCTGTAAATTTATTCAAGCTCCTATAATAACAGAGATTGGTTCATAGGTAATGAACATGTGAATCTCAAGACTTGGCTTTTATTTTGAACAATTTATGTGCCTCATCATGCAGGAAAAATGACTGAAGGCAAAGACAAACTTTCATAAGAAGGTAGAGTTTTTGTCAGCTTTTATTCCTCCAGAAGAAGTGTCTGGGGAAAATGGGTAATTGCAATGCCAATTTTTATTATCAAAATAATGTGCAGAATTTATGACCTGATAAATCTGTCCTTGGATGGAGATTCTCATTTTGATAATCCCCCTAAAATGAGTAATAAAGCACCTCTGATAGTAATAAACCATTTTTTTCCTTGACATTTCATGATAAGTGTAACAACAAATAAAGTAGGAACTTCAAAGACTGCTTACATCAAAAGCTCTATAAAGTCCATTTGAATAAAATCCATGACTTTCATAAAAGTGGTGTTGAAAATGTCATGAATTAAATTAATGGTCTACATCTCGTTGCTTCATATTGTCTGTATTTTAATCATAATTTATTCTTCAGCACATCCTGCATGTTGTTGATTGAAGGAAATATTAAATCCAGCTGAGCTTTAAGCTCAGAGTGAATATAATTATACATGTTAATAGTCTTGAATCTGCTTTTTTATTTGCTCCTGCCTGTCATGTAACAGATCAGTAAGCTTTGCTTTTTATACCTATCTTTAATCTTTCACAAAGATTCAGAAAAAATCCATGCTACAGTTACAGTGTTTCAGTTTTCTTACTATAGCCTTGTTTCAGTGTTCCTACTGTGCCAGGAAAGTGAACAACTGAAAACTGAGGCAATTGACCAACTTTTCCCTCAAAAAAAAAAAAAAAAAAAAAAAAAAAAAAAAAGTTAATGTTACAGTTACAGAGAAAAATCTCCATTAAGAAAAAGTAGAATTGACTCTAAAATCAATCTTATTAGAAAATAGTGGTATGTTATCTGATAGGTAGTAAGAGTTCTGATGATACAGACTTGTGTATTCAGTTCATTTATGTTCTTTTAAAATAAATTATTCACATTTGAATAATGGTGGTTTTGGTGGTGTGCTTTTTTTTTTTTTTTTTTTTTTTTGTGGGTGGGGGTGGCGGTATGTAGAAGAATCTGTTTTGCTTAGAGGAAGAATAAAGTAGCTTGAGTTATATTCTGAGTCATACCCTCAGAATTGAGTTATACCCTGGTCAACTGTAACTGAAAAGTCATACCTGAAGCTAATTTGTATTATTTTTTTTTACACTGCCCTTTCCAATAGAGGAAAAAAATAATTCTATCATTGTCACTAAGTAAGCGCTAGGATAACTGAAACTGTTGATACTTGCTAAGAGTTGCACAGTAGAATAAAATCTCTTGACTATATTGCTTCCTATTTCTTAAATATTGCACAAGAAGTGTAGATATTCTTTACCATAATTTATATGGTTAAAATAGCGTACATGGCTATAATATATGTTCTCTACAAACAATAGGTATTCAAATGAAATATGCTCTAAGATATTTATTCTTACATCCAGAAAAAAATTCATGAGCACAACTGATTGTATTTGCCTATTTTTTTCATCTGAATAATGCTTCTTATCTAAGACTAGGAATGAAATAGGAAATCTCCCTTTTTGCTTAATATTTACCATTGAGGATACAGATTGTAAGCAATAGTTTGAAGAAGATTTTCAGATCTTCATGCCATATTTCTTCACCCTTGTTTGCTTCAAGACTGAGTGGAACTAGTCTCCTGTGAATGAAAATCTGTATTTAGGAGTAAACCTTTTCCCTGAGAAGCAAGAGATTGTGGTATATAGAGAAGGTGTTCCCCAACTCTTACAGCTAAATTCATATCTTTGCTTTTGGTAATTTTCGCCTCTTTCTGTGCTTCCCCCACTACAAAGAGTTTCTTTTATTTGCTAGATTGAGCCTAGAGTGACTATGAAGCTTGGTATGAATCAAAGACACACACGTAAAGTCCATTAACATAGGTATCCTGATTGCTAGGAGTTTGCTTTCCTTCCAGCCTGTCAGTGTCTTGCTTTCTGTTCTGGGTCACTTTTACATTACATGTCAGGGAATGCAGTGTTGACAGTCATAGCAACAGACTTAAATTGAGTCCTATTGAATTGCAGTATTATGCAAGCATTTTGAAGTGGTTGCAAAATTTGCCCTATGAATTAGCCTGCCTTAGCAACATTACTACCAGCGGTCTGCTTACAGGTGCCTGAGAACACTGCTGAATGACAGCTGATGCATTTATATGCAAAAATACATATCAGTTAATGGGATGGTTACTCTCTGTTGTGATTTCAGCAAAGAGAAGGTTTTGTCTGTTTTCTCCATGCAGTTCTGGCTGGCATTAGATTTTCACCAAGAAACCATTGCCCCTTCTGGGTTCTCATCTGTCCAGTCTGTGGGACATACTCTCTGTCACATACTCCCCATCCTTTTGCTTAATATTGTTAAGCCTGTTTCCCAAGTAAAGGGTCAATATTTAGCCTGTCTGTCAGAATATTGTCCCTTCTCTCTGTCCTTGTCCAGGCCCAATAAATGTGCCTGTGAGGAATTTCAGTCCAATTTGACATACAAAGGAAAGATGGTTTTGAAATTCAGTGTGCTCATACATACAGATGTGGTCAAAAAAAGTATCTTTAAAAAAATGCATTTCTGAAAGAAAGCATCTGAGCAGAGGACAGACCCCAGTGGGAGACTCACTATAGTAGAAGAACTTGTTCATTGATCTCCTGGGAAAAAGAGAGATTAAGAATGCCCTAGCTGGTGGGGACCCTTTCCTTGGAGTACATGCTCTGTCATACAGTGGTGAATCTTGTCATGAGCCATGTCTTCTGTGGAACCAGTGTTTTGCAACTGTAAGATGTCTAGGTTGAGCATTTTTACTGGCTGTGAAATTGCCTCTACCTTAGCATCAGAGTAACTGCTAGAGGCATGAAGCAACTGAGTACACCCACTGAGCTCCACCAAGCCATAGGGGCAAATGACAACAGAATAACGTGGGAGCTGAAGTGACTGCTTCTGATTCCATTTTGTAGCACCCAAAGCAGGTGAACTGCCAGGACTGACTTACTGAATCAGCTGGATTGCTGTTTTGCTGCTGCAGATGAATAACAGGTTCACTGACACTTTCCTGAATGGTACTACATGGCTTTCTGGAGCTGGGATACCACAGATTGTGTGAGCTGCTAGGTGATACATGAGAGATACGCATTATACTCCATCATATAAATACTGTAATAAAAATGCAAATCTCTTTCTCTTCCTCTTCCTCCTTTGTGTGGAATATGAAAGCTTAAGCAGGATTCAGAATCTATTGCCCTGTATGTATCACTAATTTATAATCTCCCTCCTTACCAATCTTTCCTGTTGCTTTCAATTTATTTTTTAATATGTTATCTCTAGTAGTGATGGTGTTTTTCTTTGTCAAGTCTTATTCTTATCTAAATTGATAAAAATGGAAAGAAAACCTCAACTGCATAAGAATGCTAGGAAAAACTGCATCAAAACTAATGCTGTGTTATTTTTCAATAACAGATGTATTTTCTCACTAAGACTGACCTTGTAATTTATCTTCTTGGGAGCTGGATAATAAAACTGCACCCTTTGAGATGGTAATTATTGTTAAAGTAATGTTGGGCACATATTTATCTGTGAACATTTATGTTAAGTACTTTGATATTATTGTCTTGTCCCAGAAGGAATTGATATTTAAATGTATTATCCACAAACTCTATGTCAGTCAACAATATTAACTTAAATTTCTGCAGAAGTTAGATTCAGAAACAAAAGTTCCCTTAAGAAACCCCAAGCGTCTGAACACGGTAAATGAATCTATCTGTAGCTGAGCTAGAGAGTAAAGATATACCAATCCCTAAATGTTTCTTTGAGATTACATTGGTTTTCTCTTGGGATAGATGAAAAGGTCAAGAGGCATGAAGTCAATGAGGGAATAACAATTAAGGAAGCTAATCCTTTATGTCATCAAATAACCTTTCCTATTCTTATGTGATTTCTTTAAATTAGCATATTCAGATGTGAACATAAGTATGTCCATGCTTTTCTAGTACAACTGACAGCTTATAACAGTTTATAACACTACAGATATCTTCAATGTCTGTCAACTCAGTCAGTGCTAAATATTGCTTTGTCTCCCATTGAAATACCCTGCCAACCTTTTTGTTTAGCCTAAACTCAACTCAAGATATATTCTGGATGAGATGCAGGGGAGAAGAATGAGGTGAATGATGGTGGTTTGCAATATGGATACATACACAATAAGGAAGCTTCTGGTTTCCAAAGAAGTTCTTCACAAATGTTTCACCCAATACCTCTCTCAAAAACTTAGGAACATGACAACCTAAACAGAACACTGTAGTTTAGATAATATCAGTGCCGTGCAGCTCTACATATTGCCATTTTTTTAAATGTTGTTTTACCTTGAGGATCATGTCTCCATTATGATTTCTTCTTTAATTTTCATAATACTGTTATCTCCATGATTTTTTTTTTCTTTGTATTTTGCACAAAGATTGGGGATGTACATGTGAAGAATAGAGTCTTAAATGAAAAAGGATTATGAAGGTAATTCCTAAGATTTTATTTTTGTAATTTTACATTTATATTTGTATTATGTAGAGAAACTAAACGCCTCAGGACTGCCTCCACCAGGACAGAAAGAAGGGTGATTGTTGTGGGCAACTCCCTTCTCAGGGAAACAGAGGGCCCTATTTGTCGGCCTGACCCTACCCATAGGGAAGTCTGCTGCCCCCCTGGGGCCAGGGTCAGGGACATTGCCAGGAAGCTTCCCAACCTGGTTCGCCCCTCTGACTATTATCCTCTTTTAATAGTCCAGGCTGGCAGTGATGACGCTGAAGAGAGAAGCCTGAAGACCATCAAACGGGACTTTAGGGGACTGGGACGGTTAGTGGATGGAGCGGGAGTACAGGTGGTGCTTTTGTCTATCCCTGTGGTGGCAGGGAGGGGTACAGAGAGGACACGGAAAGCCCACCTGATAACCAGCTCAGAGGCTGGTGCCAATACAGAAATTTTGTTGTTTTTTACCATGGGGCACTTTACTCGGCACCCAGCCTGATGGCCGCAGATGGGTCCCTATCTCTAAGGGGAAAATGGATCCTGGGCCAGGAGCTGGCGGGGCTCATTGAGAGGGCTCTAAACTAGGTGAGAAGGGGGATGGGGCTGAAACAAGGCTTGTTAGAGCTGTGCCAGGGGTAACAGTGGCAAGGCTGGGAGAGAAGGCAATGGCCCAGCTGGAGTGCATCTACACCAATGCACACAGCATGGGTAACAAACAGGAGGAGCTGGAAGCCATCGTGCGGCAGGCAGGCTATGACCTGGTTGCCATCATGGAAACGTAGTGGGACCAGTCTCATGACTGGAGTGCTGCAATGTCTGGCTATAGGCTCTTCAGAAGGGGCAGGCAGCATGGACAGGGTGGTGGTGTAGCTCTCTATATCAGAGAGAGTTTTGATGTCGCGGAACTTGAGGCTGGGAATGATAAGGTTGAGTCCCTATGGGTTAGGATCAGCGGGAAGGCCAACAAGGCAAGCATTCTGATGGGGGTCTGTTATAGACCGCCGAACCAGGATGAAGAGACTGACAAGGAGTTCTACAGGCAGCTGACAAAAGTTGTGAAATTGTCAGTGCTTGTTCTCGTGGGGGACTTCAACTTCCCAGGTATATCCTGGAAGCACAACACAGCCCAGAGAAGCAGTCTAGGAGGTTTCTGCAGAGCGTGGAAGATAGCTTCCTGACGCAGCTGGTTAGTGAGCCTACCAGGGGAGGTGCCCCGCTAGACCTTCTCTTCACAAACAGAGAAGGACTGGTGGGAGATGTGGTGGTTGGGAGCTGTCTTGGGAAGAGTGACCACGAAATGGTAGAGGTCTCCATTCTCGGAGAAGCCAGGAAGGGGACCAGTAAAACCGCTGTATTGGACTTCCAGAGGGCCAACTTTGAGCTGTTCAGGACACTGGTTGGTAGAGTCTCTTGGGAGGTGGTTCTGAAGGGCAGAGGAGTCCAGGAAGGCTGGGCGCTCTTCAAGAGGGAAATCTTAATGGCACAGGAGCGGTCTGTCCTTACGTGCCCAAAGACGAGCCGGCGGGGAAGAAGACTGGCCTCACTGAACAGAGAATTGTGGCTTGAGATTAGGAGGAAAAAGAGGGTTTATAATCTTTGGAAAAGAGGGTGGGCCACTAGGGAGGACTATAAGGATGTTGCGAGGCAGTGCAGGGACAAAATTAGAAAGGCCAAAGCTCATCTGGAGCTCCATCTGGCTACTGCTGTCAAAGACAACAAAAAATGTTTTTACAAATACATCAACGCAAAACGGAGGACTAAGGAGAATCTCCAATCTTTACTGGATGCGGGGGGGAACTTAGTTACAAAAGATGACGAAAAGGTGGAGGTGCTTAATGCCTTCTTTGCCTCAGTCTTTAGCGGCAAAACCAGTTGCTCTCTGGATACCCAGTACTCTGAACTGGTGGAAAGGGATGGGGAGCAGGATGTGGCCCTCACTATCCATGAAGAAATGGTTGGCGACCTGCTATGGCACTTGGATGCAAGTCGATGGGGCCAGATGGGATCCACCCGAGGATACTGAGAGAACTGGCAGAGGAGCTGGCCAAGCCGCTTACCATCATTTATCAACAGTCCTGGCTATCGGGGGAGGTCCCAGTTGACTGGCGGCTAGCAAACGTGACGCCCATCTACAAGAAGGGCCGGAGGGTAGACCCGGGAAACTACAGGCCTGTCAGTTTGACCTCAGTGCAGGAAAACTCATGGAGCAGATTATCTTGAGTGTCATCACATGGCACTTACAGGGCAACCAGGTGATCAGGCCCAGTCAGCATGGGTTTATGAAAGGCAGGTTGCTTGATGAACCTGATCTCCTTCTATGACGAAGTGATGCACTTGGTGGATGAGGGAAAGGCTGTGGATGTGGTCAACCTTGATTTCAGCAAGGCTTTTGACACTGTTTCCCACAGCATTCTCCTCAAGAAACTGTCTGCTCGTGGCTTGGACTGGCGCACGCTTCGTTGGGTTAGAAACTGGCTGGATAGCCGGGCCCAAAGAGTCGTGGTAAATGGAGTCAAGTCCAGCTGGAGGCCAGTCATTAGTGGCGTTCCCCAGGGCTCAGTATTGGGGCCGGTCCTCCTTAATATCTTCATCAATGATCTGGATGAGGGCATTGAGTGCACCCTCAGTAAGTTTGCAGATGACACCAAGCTAGGTGCATGTGTCATCTGTTCGAGGGTAGGAAGGCTCTGCAGGAGGATCTGGATAGGCTGCACCGATGGGTTGAGGTCAACTGTATGAAGTTTAACAAGGCCAAGTGCCAGGTCCTGCACCTGGGGCGCAATAACCCCAAGCAGAGCTACAGGCTGGGAGATGAGTGGTTGGAAAGCTGCCTGGCGGAGAAGGACCTGGGAGTATTGGTGGATAGTCAGCTGAATATGAGCCAGCAGTGTGCTCAGGCAGCCAAGAAGGCCAACAGCATCCTGGCTTGTATAAGGAGCAGTGTGGCCAGCAGGGCTAGGGAAGTGATCGTCCCCCTGTACTCGGCTCTGGTGAGGCTGCACCTCGAGTGCTGTGTTCAGTTTTGAGCCCCTTGCTACAAGAAGGACATCGAGGTGCTTGAGCGAGTCCAAAGAAGGGCGACGAAGCTGGTGAGGGGTCTGGAGAACAAGTCTTACGAGGAGCGGCTGAGGGAGCTGGGTTTGTTCAGCCTGGAGAAAAGGAGGCTCAGGGGCGACCTTATTGCACTTTATGAGTACATTAAAGGAGGCTGTAGAGAGGTGGGGGTTGGTCTATTCTCCCACGTGCCTGGTGACAGGATGAGGGGAAATAGGCTAAAGTTGTGCCAGGGGTGTTTTCCGTTGGATATTAGGAAGAACTTCTTTACTGAGAGGGTTGTGAGGCATTGAAATGGGCTGCCAAGGGAAGTGGTGGAGTCACCATCCCTGGAGGTCTTTAAAAGACATTTAGATGTAGAGCATAGCAATATGGTTTAGTGGGGACTGTTAGTGTTAGGTCAGAGGTTGGACTCGATGACCTTGAGGTCTCTTCCAAGCTAGACAATTCTGTGATTCTGTGATTTATGGGAAATTTAACGCATTTTGTACAGACGGGTGTTTCACATTAAAGATGTCACAAGTTGATGTAATGTAAGCATTTTATCCTCCTTCACATTATTCTGCCGTCATAATTTTGTATTTGATGGTCCTTTAAAAAATCACTTGCATAAACAGTGAAATCAGCTAATGAACAGTGTGCTTTAAAGTGCCAAGGGCACTTTTTAATAAGTATCTGTGTTATATAACACAGAATTTTGTACTATACACTGTCTCTGAAAGGAATTAAGAAAGAGTGGATTTATTTTCATACTTTGTTGTTTAAAATTAAGCATATTTTTGAGGACTAATTATTTTTTTTTCCAAGTTCAAACTTTGTTTCAGCATACTTACCTTTGTGGGCTATGAAGTGATAGAAAATATGAAGAAATATGCTTTATCACAAGGAAAGAAATTAGAAAAGAGATATATGTATAAAACCTAAGAATCCAGGAAAAGGGAAATGGCATTTGAGTAAAAGTTACAGAAGTATGTGCGTGAATCTCAGATATTACAGATTGCCAAATGTTTATTTTTGAAGTTTCTGCTATTTTAAGGGTGAGTGTTGAACTCTTAAATGATATAGAATGATGACTTGTCACTATTGTTTTAAATCAGAAAGACTTACTCTTCTGTTTTCGTGCAAATGAAATGTTGTGAGTAGAAACTTTTAGCCTAAATTGATGTAATTTGTATGCAGGTAAGCAAAACCAGAAAGAAATACTTAATACTTCCATTTTTGCAAGCTGAATAGCCTATATATAAGCCAGAGCAATACTATGTGTTGAGTGATCTCTGCAAAATATACAGCAAAGCTGAAATATGTTATTATGTGGTTAGACAATACTAGTTCAATCCCAAACATGGATCTTAAAATAATATTAACCATAGTTAAGTAGTGTATACTTTCATGTATATGAACATTCTGCTTATGAGTAAATGTCTGTCTAAATACAGTAATTAAAACTTTCTCAGCTGAGAGCTATATCGTCATTATTACCTTCACTTAGCTGTAAGAATTGATATAAAAATGTTGCCCTACTAGGTGATGACACCTACCATTTTGAATGCCTTTCCCAGTTTCTATGCCAATAAATACCTATCAAGGTCAACAAAGATTGCAAGGAAATGTCCTTTCAAATGATAAAGGCTTAATTATTTCAAAAATAATTGTAAAAGTAACATTCCTATAACATGTTGCTTTGTTGTTCTAATCATTCTAGACTTTTAATAATAATACTTCAAATCTAGTAAGACATTACAGTCATTGAATAAAGTATCAGATCTTTTTAGATAGAACTGTTTGCCAGTGGACAGAAAATAGAAGTAGTCACAGAAATGAACTCACAGAAATCACAGAATCACAGAACTGTAAGGGTTGGAAGGGACCTCGAAAGATCATCGGGTCCAACCCCCCTGCCAAAGCAGGTTCCTCAGAGCAGGCTGCTCAGGTAGGCGTCCAGACAGGCCTTGAATATCTCCAGAGAAGGAGACTCCACAACCTCCCTAGGCAGCCTGTTCCAGTGCTCTGTCACCCTCACCGTGAAGAATTTCACATGTTGGTTTGGAACTTCCTGTGCTCTAACTTGCAACCATTGCCCCTTGTCCTATCCCCACAAACCACTGAGAAGAGGTTGGCTACATCCTTCTGTCCCCCACCCATCAGACATTTATATACATTGAGGAGATCTCCTCTCAGTCTTCTCTTTCTGCATGGGGAAGATGCTCCAGGCCCCGTATCATCTTTGTGGCCCTCCGCTGGACTCTTTCCAGGAGATCCCTGTCTTTCTTGTACCGGGAAGCCCAGAACTGGACACAGTACTCCAGGTGAAGGCCTGACCAGGGCAGAGTAGAGGGGGAGGATCACCTCCCTTGACCTGCTGGCCACGCTCCTTTTAATGCACGCTAGGATCCCATTAGCACTCTTGGCCACAAGGGCACACTGCTGGCTCATGGTCAACCTGTCATCCACCAGGACCCCCAGGTCCTTCTCCTCAGAGCTCCTCTCCAGCAGGTCGTCCCCCAGCCTGTACTGATACTTCGGGTTGTTCCTTCCCAGGTGCAGGACTCTACACTTGCTCTTATTAAATCTCATTTGGTTTTTACCTGCCCATCTCTCCAGCCTGTCCAGGTCTCGCTGAATGGCAGCACAGCCTTCTGGCATGTCAGCCACTCCTCCCAGCTTTGTGTCATCAGCATACTGGCTGAGGGCAGACACTATTCCCTCATAAAGGTCGTCAGTGAAGATGTTGAACAAGACCAGACCCAGCACCAGCCCCTGGGGAACACCGCTAGTCACAGGTCTCCAGCCAGACTCTGATCCTCCGATCACCACCCTCTGAGCTGGGCCAGTCAGCCAGTTCTCAACCCACCTTGCCATCCACTCATCTATCCCACACTTTCTCAGCTTTGCTAGTAGGATGTCATGGGAGACAGTATTGAAAGCCTTGCTAAAGTCAAGGTAGATGACATCCACCGCTCTCCCCCCATCTACCCAGCTGGTGATGCCATCATAGAAGGCCACAAGGTTGGCTGAGCACGACTTCCCCTTGGTGAATCCATGCTGACTACTCCTCATAACCTTCTTCTCTTCCAATTGCTTGGAGATGGCATTCAGAACAACCTGCTCCAATACCTTTCCAGGGACAGAGGTGAAACTGACTGGCCTGTAGTTTCCTGGATCCTCCTTCCTGCCCTTCTTGAAGACCGGAGAGACATTGGCTATCCTCCAGTCTTCAGGCACCTCACCCATTTTCCGGGACCTTTCAAAGATGATAGAGAGTGGTTCTGCGATCACATCTGTCAGCTTCCTTAGCACACGTGGATGCATCCCACTGGGACCCATGGGTTTGTGTGCATTGAGCCTACTCAGACGCTCCCGAACCACTCTCACGTCCACCAGGTGGGAGCCCTCCATTTCCCAGACCCTTTGTCCTATTGCCAGGGGCAAGGAGTCCCAGGGGAGTGTCCTTGAAGCAAAGACTGAAGCAAAGAAAGCATTCAGTATCTGTGCCTTCTCAGCATCTCCCATGACCAGGACACCCCCCTCATTCAGCAAGGGACCCACATTATCCCTAGCCATCCTCTTGCTGTTTACATACTTGAAAAAAAACTTCTTATTATCCTTTATCTCTTTTGAAAGCCTCATCTCTAAGTGGGCTTTAGCCTTCCTCATCATGTCCCTGCAGGCCCTGACAACACATCTATACTCCTCCCAAAAGGACAGGCCCTTTTTCCACATTTCATAGACCATCCTCTTCCTTTTGATTTTACTGATGAGCTCCTTGCTCATCCACACGGGTTTCCTGCCCCCCTTCCCCGATTTCCTATTCTTCGGGATGCAGCAATCCTGAGCATGGAAGAAGTGCTGCTTAAATGTAGCCCTGCTCTCACAAGCACCCTTGCCTTCTAGCAACCTAGCCCATGAGATGCTCCCAGGCAGATCCCGGAAGAGGTCAAAGTTGGCTCTTCGAAAGTCCAGGGTAGCAATCCTGCTTTTAGCCTTACTTCCTTTCCCTAGTTCCATCTGGAACTCCACCATCTCATGGTCGCTGCATCCCAAGCTGCCCCCAGCCTTCACATCCCTAACAAGGCCATCCCTGTTGGTAAGAACGAGGTCCAGGAGCACCCCCCACCTCGTCGGCTCCTCCACTACCTGCGTCAGAAAATTGTCCTCAACGCATTGTAGGAACCGTTTGGACTGCTCATGCCTGGCTGAGTTGCTTACCCAGCAGATGTCTGGGTAATTGAAGTCCCCCATGAGGACCAGCACTCGTGATCGTGAGGCTACTAGCAGCTGCTTGTAGGAGGCCTCATCGACTTCCTCTTCCTGATCTGGAGACCTGAAGTAGACCCCCACCACTGTCTCCCATACCAGCCCACCCCTTAATTCTTACCCACAAGCTCTCCACTTGTCCTTCACCCTCCCCCAGCTGGAGCTGGGTACACTCTAATTGTGTAAATGTCACAGTAGTCACAGAAATGAAGGGTATTAAGGGGAATGGGTGCCAAGGTGGCCTGCACGAGTAGGGAGACGTGCTCTGATGGCAGCTGGGATCTCTTCTATCCCTTCACTGCCGTGTGACCTCCCACACATGCCACGGAGCGGAACAGTAACACATCTGTCTAGGTCATAATTCATATATAAAGACATACTTCTTTGAGATTTCATAGACTATTACAGTAAACAGCTATGCAATAGGTGCTTATCATACCTGTAATGAACAAGGATTTATCGTTCTACATAAATGAAAAACGTTGATTTGTGATATTCTAAGAACAGAAGAGCAGAGGCCAGTAAGGAAACCTGGCATACTGTATACAGAGTGAGCATAATAGATGTATACATAGTATGCTCACCCAGTTGCTTATACATAAATATATCATGGGTTGGAATGTTACACTTTTAAAACTGAAATATTAGTGAGAAACTGAAACTGATAAGGGAAATCTCTTTGTTAGAACTTCAAACTTTAATATGATTTGCTCAAGAAGAATAAAATTCATACTCACTCTATGCTTAAGTTGATTTTTTCTACCTTCTCTCTCTCCTGTTAACTGAGCTACAGAAATGGCTTTTGACAAATACAGGATAACTTGTTGTATGTATATATGTAAGTAATTCCCAAGTAACAGTTTATAGATGTGAAAGCCTGGCCCATGTGAGGTTGATGAGTTTTTGTTTTGTTTTGTTTTGTTTTTGTTTTTGTTTGTTTGTTTGTTTCAAACAATGTCACTGGCACTGTTATCTCAGCTGGATATTTTGTTTTAAATCTGATGCTGGGTGCCATGGCTATGTGTATGTTGCTAAAGAAGGAACAAATCCATGGTCCCAGTGCCTGGTTCCCATTCACACTGTCTCAGTCTAGACCCCTGTTAAAATGCTTTCCCTGCAAAAAAAGATTTGATTTGGACAGAAAGACCTGAGTGACCCAAACAGAGCAACTGAGTGACTTAACCAACATGAATGATCAGGGGCTCAGGCCTCTGCCTCACCCCCTCCCCCTTTTATTTAGCAGCATAAATGTTATGCAGAATTTTACCAGCTGTGCTCTGTGCTTTGAATTTTGTACCAACATGTACTGGTATGTACTGGAAGATTAATAATCACTTTAAAGCTACAGTATTTCTGCACAATTGTTCTTTTGACTATGCAACGACTGAATTTGTCACAGGAGTTAGATGTCTGTTAGGTGATATAGATCAGGAGGTGTTGTAGAGAATAACCTTGGAATAACCTTGCAGGGAAGCAAAATATACATGTAATGTTGCTATAGCTCTGCTGCACACTTTTTCTTAAAGAAAAATGATATACTTCCTCTTTTTTTTTTTTTTTTTTTTTTTTGCATATGGCAACCATATCTAAAGAAAAAAAATGTATTTTGTGTTGCCCAGGAGGAAAGCAAGGGTGATGGTGGATGTAAAACACAGTCAAAGACCATTTCAGATTTCATTTTGTGATAGTCACTGTGTGTTTTTAGGCTAGTTTATTTTTAATGTATTGTTTAATATTGGCCAGACTTTTTTTTTTTTTTTTTTTTTGATTAATTTATGATTTTAAATGCTCTGTGAATGTTAAAGCTTGAGTACGTTTACTCAGCTTTGCAATTTAATTCTCCACAACCCCAGGCAAAGCCCAACTATGTTAAAACTGACAGAGCTCTTCACTACCCCTTAAGTAGATCTTCATCATGTGGAGATAGACATAAAGCTTAGGTCCTCAGAGTCATGCTCTGAAGGTACATTTGTGTTTCTATTCCCTGCATCAAGATGTTACGTTCCTAGGCACATACTTGGAGTTGCACTTTAATCAAATGTAAAGCAATTTAAAATCTTTGACAATACATCCATACTTAGAAGATCTAATTGCAAGATCCATGTGTCTCATACTTCCCCAGATAGGCTTGTTTTTTTTTAATCCTTTTTATTTTTTCCTTCTTTCTAAGTGAGTTTAGGCTTACTGCTGCTTATATACCTAGCAAGAAGTGATCTGTAGGTCCTCCTGGGTAAAAGGCAGGGAAAGAGTTTCAGATTATCTTCAAATCCACTGGCCCATGGTATCCATTTCTACTAACAGAACAGCTACCACTTTGAATAGTCCCTTTTTTTCTTGTCTCTTATTTGATGCAAACTTCTCCCCCCAAACCACTCTGCTCTGTTTCCCTGTTAGAAATACAATAGAACTACTTTATTTTACAAATGACATAACTAATCAAATTCTGAGGGGAAAAAATCCAGACAGCCAACACATATTCATTACCATGAGTGTTGTGCAGGCTGCATTTTTTTTCCTCACAAGATTGATTAATTAAATATTTATGAAAGAGAAACACCTGGCACACTTCCATAAACAAATAGGTCTCCTGTGGGTTTGCAACAGCTGAGGAGAGTTTGGAGGTACCACAGGGATCTCAGAGTAAAGATTTCCTCACAGCTTGAGTTCTTGCACATTGCTGTCTGTCATAAATATGCACCAACACACAAATAATTTTTATTGTGAAGACAGAAAGTGAAATATCAACAGATGAAATCCAAAAGGCAGCCAAAGAGAAAGGTAAAGATTAAACAACAGAAATACTGTATGTGGGAAAAACGGTTAATTTTTATTTCTTTTAGCTTTACTGCTAAGGAGGCTCAAACAAGTGAGGCCCCCTTTTTTAACGTATGTGTCTGAGGCTGCTAG
The DNA here is from genome assembly GCF_965140915.1 of Aythya marila. Lineage (NCBI taxonomy): Eukaryota > Metazoa > Chordata > Aves > Anseriformes > Anatidae > Aythya > Aythya marila. The sequence continues at coordinate 104,705,804 of NC_139042.1, forward strand.
TTAAATAGTGAAAGCCTTAGATTGAAGAGATCTGTTGAAATCTAAGGGCAAGGGTTAAGAAATTATGCAAGACACCTAAAAGTGGGAAATTCATTCTGTTCACTATTTCAGCTGCTCTTCCAGATGGATCTGCTTTTTAGACACTTCCTTGACTCTTCATCTTCAGTGGAATGTTTTCACTGGTATGTCATTACTTTAAAAATAAAAATAATAGTGCCACTGACTCCAGCTACAATTTAGCTGGCATGATTGCTTTTATCGACCACTGCTTTGCTGTGGCTAGTTTTCTACAACTGATTGTTTCATTTCTTGGACATGGAAGTAATGTAGCTGTTAGTATCAAATTATTGTGTAATATCTTTTACATGTGCTTACATGCCATGTGCTGTCTGTATGTTGCATTATACTTCATCATGCTCCAACTTTGATTTTTGTTAGGAAATTTTAGAAGCCTGCCAGCTGCACTGAAACTTAGAAGTTAAAGGTTCAGACTACATAGGAAATGCATAAGACATATAAATGCCTTATGTTTCCAAGGCTAAGCTCTAGAATTAATTGTTCTGATACGAGTTTGTGATATTGATCAAATGTTAATTTATTTCTCAAGTGCAGACACAGTGAAATACCTATGTTCTTAATTTTTTTAATGCAATTTTTAAAGCGTTCTGGAACTTGGTTTTGTTCTTTGGCAAACCTGGTTGTATATTAGGGGGGAAAAAGTCCTTTATTGTTTGGCATTTTTAAATTCTGAAACAGAAAATGAAAATTTTATAAAAGAAAAAAGGGTTTCTGAAAGATGAAATGGTTAATTGTTAATACAGAAAGTTTGCACGGATTTAGAGGGGAAAGTGTTGTTTAAGAGACTTTTCTTGTATATAGTGTTTGAAATCTTTAGGAATGGAATGTTTCTGAGCTGTGGATTGCATTTAGTAATAACGTTGAGAGGATCATAAACATGTCAGTCTACATAGAAAAAGCAAAAGTGAAGGTTCTTTGAAATTCTGCAAATCAGTCAACACAACTGGTTTATAGTGATAGTGAAGTCTGGTGATGTGTATAAAATGTGATGTGGAAATAAATCAATGTTGTGTTTAATACTAAGAGTAGGTCATGAAATTATAGTGTTGCTAATCCTATGAAATTTGGTCAAAAGGCTGAAGAAATCAATATATGCCTTTTCATGATGTGCAGTATATCAGAGATGAGATTTTATATGATTTTACCTATATTGATCAAAACTTATTTTTACTGTGAGGTTTTGGGGAAAGTTTATTTGTATACAGTGCTGAATCACATTTTACATGCTATCTCTTTTTGCTGTGTTAACCATTTTTTTTTAATTATTTTCATAAAATAATAATCAGTAATATTTAGTATATCTCAATTATTGAAAAGCGTCTCAAAGGGTTCTTAGAAAGACTTGTTTTGTCTAGGACAGTCTTCACATGTACCTGCAGTTTCCTTTGGCTTTCCCTAGGCATCTGTAATAACAGCATTATGCATTCCAGGTTTAACTTGTTTCTTTAATGAAGCCTAAATTCCATAAAAATCTAAAATTATTATTTGAAATTAATGTGAATACTAGGTGTCCAAGGATTGGAGAACTCAATCCCAGCTACCAAAAAAAGTATTGTAATTGTCCATGGTGAAGGTTTTAAATGTCCTGACTAGAAAGAATATTAATACTGAGTAGTAGCAGATAGATCTTGATTTAATAAAATGTCTTTATTTCCTGCTAACAGAAAATGATCACAGGATTGTTTAAAAAGGATGAACCATTGAAATCACCTTGTTAGATATAAATACTTAATAGCATCCATTATAATGAGATAAAAGGGATGTCTGTAAGGTCAAGTGTGAGAAGGATAGAGTTCAAAGACAGTGTAGACCCTTCAACATAATGTAACATAGCTTTAAAATGGAGAGTGAAAATGCATTGCTTGATGAGAAGAAAAACCTCATGTAAGCTTGATAAATATTCAGGGTTTGTGTGTAATGAGAAATGGAATCTGATGAATGAAATGTCATGGTAAAATCATTTTAATCAATAATGGAATGTGACATTATTCAGACCATAATAACATGTCTTCTTTCTGTTCTTTCCCTGTGTTATGCTTTCCTTCCTTCCTTTTTTTTTTTTTTTTTTTTTTTTTTTTTTTTTTTTATTTCTCTCTAAGTATTTATCTTTCAAGTTAAGATTGGTTATGCTAATATAATGTCATAATGCTTCTTGCAACCCTTCTTTGGCAGTTAAACTGTTGAACATGTAACAACACAATCCTAGGCAGAAGCCTATGAAAACGTGGTACATGAAGACAGCATTTTCTTAGATTTTTTAGGTATTCAAAATATAATTTGCCATCTTCCACCCCTCTTCCCCCCCAAATTTGATACTTTTCAACATAGAATTGTGACTTGATTACAGTAAATGTCATGTATAGGAAGTGTTTGTTCAGTTACTTGGGTAACGTAATAATGACTCCAGTGTAAATAACTGTGGATAAACTATGTACTGTTGCATACTAGTTGTCATTTACTTTGTTGCAGTGTTTACTTTAGCATAATAAAATGAGATATTTATTTTTCATTATTGAGATCTTGTGTTATGACGGTAAAAATGATTTTATAATGTCTTCTGATGATAATGCTTATGGGCGTTTGTATCTCAAAAGGGTGAAGTTAATTTTGAACATTAAGCAGATAAACTGACAGACTATCTTCATTATTTTATAAAGTAATTGAGACACTTCATTGCAAATCAAGGTGTGTTTTTTGGCAAAACCAACCCCAAGTTCTTTTAACTCCTACTTTTGACCCATCATTCCCAAGACCACCTTACTCTGGACCTCTGTGGATGCCCCAGTCACTTTTTTTGGAGTGTACAGGACGCTAATCTGTATGTCATGTTGATTTTCAACAATGTATAGGCTTTCTGAAAGTCTTGGTAATGACCAAAATCAGCTAACTAGGAAGCATTGTGGGGTGAATGAGCCTAAAATATATTCTTACTATTGAAAACTTACTACAATGTCTTAGAGGTTGAGTTTAGAAAAATAAATTGTGACAATTAAAATCTTTCAAGAACCTGTAACTGTTGCCGCAAGCCATGCTTATGCTGAAACCAAACTGGGAGAAATGATACACAACTTCTAAAGCAGAAAAGGCAAAACTTAACAACCTTTTACTGTGTGGTGGTGGTGTTAATTGGTTGGTTGTGGTTTTTGTTTGTTTTTTTTTTTTTTGCCTTTTTTTTATGAATTTTCCTACATGTGTTCAATGAATATCACCAACCTTTTTCTTACATTTTTAAATCTGATCTTCAGTATTTTACCAAAGCAAAACAGTTGATAAAGATCTTACAGTTATCCATCTTTGTTTTTTTGATTGTTAGTAGCTTATTATTTGGCAATACTTGAATTGATCTTTTCCCTTTACTATAGCAACACCATGGGATGAATATAGTCCATATTAATACCAAGTGTTTATTTTTGTTTGGATCAATTTGGCTTAATGTCATTCATATCATTAACATTTTGTAGAAATAACATTGATGGAAGTTATTGATCTCTCTTGCATAAACCATTGTATCTGTTGTGCTGAAGGCTCACAATTATTTGATCATGCATTAGCCACAATGATTATTTGATGTAGTCTACAGAGCTCAACACAGATAAACCCAAGTAATTGTTGATTGAGATATTAGGGAATGAAACCCAATCCAGGAATTAATTTTAAAAGAGCAGGCTTGAGGAAATGGGTTGCCAGCCTCTGCAGGCACCGCTGGGGCTGTATTCTATGCCTATTTTGCTATAGAAGGCACAAAAAGATAATGGTAGCAGCTCTGTACTGGCAGGTGTTCGGGCAGATAGGTTTTTTACCTCTGTATGAGTCCTTCTCTCCTCCAGAGGTTTTGAAAATGGTAGCACATTCTCCTTCCTCTTCTTTTTCTGTCTGTCCTTTCTACCCTAAATTAACTTTCTCCACTGCAAAGCAGGAGCAGCAGTGGCAGATAATGTTTTGGAAGAAGGGAGTAGGGGGGGAGAGTAAGATGTCTCTGACTCCCCTCTCTGGTACAACCTGACCTGAGAGACCATAGAGAAAAGGAGAGCCTTCCTCCTGACCACTTCCACACATCACCTGGCCATGGAAGGGTACTGTAGAGTTGGCCTTTTTCACAGCATCTTTACAGTAGTTCCTTTGACATTGTCAAGACTGGTCCTTCCTATTCCTACCTGATAAAACAGTTCTTTTTCTGTCCTCCTTGCTATGTGCTGGCAGTGGGGCAGCTGCACTTCCAAACGTATCTATTTATCATGTTTCCTGAATACATAATTTTATGTAAGCATGAGAAAAGTGAAACCCCACTTTTAGAAATGTACAACACAGTGCCCCAAAGGGATACTGTAATATTGTTAGGTGGCTAATGCAGAGATTGCAATGTCTATGCCATAGCAAATTAGAGTATTATTCATGCCTTAAGGATCCTATGCAGTTCACTAAAAATTTTGCTTTGTATGTTCTGACTTTGGACAAATATGTTCAGGAGATTGATAACTACGTACCTCAAATACTTCCATTGAGAGAATGTAGTGAAATTTTTAAAGGTTACACCAAGAGCCATGTTGCTTGAAGATTCCTATCACAAAAGAGGTAGAGTTTAAAAAAAAAAAAAAAAAAAAAGGCTTCCTCATGCTATTTTGCAACAGGGATATTTAAAAATCAGAGAGCCATACTGAAGGTCCCAATACTCAGAGACTCAATTATTGATGATCCTTAAGTCAAATAGAGTGCATATTGTCATAATGTAGCAATACATATTGCTTAATGTTGGTATTAAATTTTTATTCTTTTTGGGGGGGGGGGGGGGGTAGGTCAGAAAGAAATGAAATAAACTTTCACTGTTAGAAAGCAGGTATGATGTCTTCAAGTGCTTTTGCTTTCCTTACATGAAAGGTCATTTGTGATATACTAGAAACATGAAGGTCTTTCTAAATTGAAAATGTAAGTTGTTAAACTGAAATATTTTCATTGTATGCATGGCTTTATTATTTCAGATGTGTCAGACTTAAGGAGCACTGCAAATGAGTAATGAAAGGTTGAGGCTTAATTTTATAGGTAGTCTATATGAAAGCTAGCAAGTATTTGAGAAGACTGGCTGTATAGTATAAAAGTAGCTCTTAAATACTTTGTATAGGCATTAAAGTGTGGTTGATGTTGTTTTAATAGTTCAATCTGAGGTCAAAACTCATATGAGGATGCCTGCATAGACAAAGAAATGTATGTAATAAAGAAATGGGAAAAATCTATTATGTTCATGTCCATGTGTTTTAACATCAGAATGTTAGGTTTCTGATCTGGTAGTATCATGTGTTTAGAAAGTATGTTCATGAGTGATAATAAGCTATCAGCTGCCTAAGTTTACATAACTAGAATAGAATCATACAGCTCAGAAAAGACCTCTAAGATCATCTGGTCCAACCTTTAACTTAGTACTGAAGTCCACCGCTAAACCATGCTACTAAGTTCCAAATCTACATGTTTCTTGAAGACCTCTAGGGATGGTGACTCAACCACTTCCATAGGCAGCCTATTCCAATGCCACACAGCCCTTTTAGTAAAGAAATTTCTCCTAATATTCAATCTAAACCTCCCCTGGTGCAACTGGAGGCCATTTCCCCTCGTTTTATCACTTGATGTTTGGGAGAAGAGACCAATTCACACCTTGCTATAGCCTCATGTAAGCCTCATTTAACTGTACAGAGCAGTAAGGTCTGCCCTGAGCCTTCTTTTCTGTAGGCTAAATAATGCTGCTTCCCTCAGCCACTGAGGGAACTTGTTCTCTAGACCCTTTACCAGCTTTGTTATCCTTCTTTGGACATGCTCCAGCAGTTTGGTGTGCTTCTTCTAGTGAGGGGCCCAAAACCAAACACAGTATTTGAGGTGCATCCTCACCAGAGCCGAGCAAAGGGGGGACAATCACTTCCCTAGTTCTGCTGGCCAAACTATTGGCCAGGATGCTTTTGGCCTTCTTGGCCACCTGAGCACGCTGCTGATTCACGTTCAGCCAACTGTCAAGCAAGACCCTTTCCACTGGGCAGCTTTCCAGCCACTCTTCTTCCAGCCTGTAGAGTTGCATGGGATTGTCATACCCCAAGTGCAGAACATGAAAATTCTGTAGTTCAAAACACCATTTGTCTTATTCAAGGTGAACTGACCCTTCAGTTTTCTGCTGTAATTAATAATCTTTTAGCCTTACAAAAAGTTTTAACTGGAAAGATGTATTATAATTGTATTCTATTTTTATATAAATGCAAGGTAAGTTAGTATAGTATTGGCACTTCTAATGGAAATTAATGGTGTATTTGGCATGAAATAACTACATTTACTAAGCATCTGAACAGAATTCTAACAGGTGTTTAATTGTTGGCATGCTAGTTTGCATAAGTATGAAATAACACTTTATAAAGGACAGAGAAGTTGTTATACAGGAACTGAAATCTCTTCAATGTCATTATCAAAAGACTATGACTTCTTAAAGGATCTTGAAGAGTACAATAATTGCTAACTAGGGCTATTAGAAATATTTTGAGGTGAGTGATTGTGTTGGGTCTGTCTGAGCTGGAGTCACATTTTCCCTACAGCAGCCTACACAGTGCTGTACTCTGCACTCGTAGCTGGAACAGCACTGATATCACTCCAGTGTTGTGTCTATTGCTGCATAGTGCTGGCACAGCATCAGGACTCCTTCCAAGCCCCCAAGAGCCAGCAGGCTGGGGGTGGGCAAGTGATGGGGAGGGGACATTGCTGGGGCAGCTGACCTAAACCAACCAAAGGGATATTCCATAACACCTGATGTCACACTCAGCAATAAAAGGGGGGGCTCTCGTGGGGGAGGGGGCTGTTCCTCCTGAACAACCACTACGCGTTTGGGGCCCTGCTTCCCAGGACGTGGCCGAACACCGCTCGCTGATGGGAAGTAGAGAATAATTTTTCCTCTCTCTGTGCTTCCGCGCGGACTGATTGCTTCTTTTGTCTCTGTTTTTTTTCCTCCCATTCCCTTTCCCTTTAATTAAACCTTTCTTATCTCAAACCTCGAGTTCTCTGTGTTGTATTTTCTCCCCCTTCCTCTTTGAGGAGAGGGGGAGTGAGAGAGCAGTTGTGGTGGAGCTCGGCTGCCCACCTGAGTAAAACCACCACAGTGATAACTCTAATCCTCAGTCCCTGTATGAACTGGATTAATCTTAAAATACTGGTCTTCATATGGGTACTTTTTGATGAAGTTATTGGAAACATCATTTCAGGTTTTGAAGCTGAGAATGAACATGACCTCGTGCTAAATCTCAAACACATATTTATGTGTGGGAATATAGTGTCACATTTTACTTTTAAGAGTAGATGTCACCAAAAAGAAAAGTAAAAAAATAGAATTGAGCTCTGTAACCTATTAGGTTCCTAGACATCAAGAATACTCTGATAGATATTCCTAATAGCTAACATCCATTCAAGGAAGCTAGTCTGAATTAATCCTTGGAGGAGTCTGTCACTTTTACAAGATTTAGAATTGGCCCATGTGAATTTAATCAAGTTCAGCAAGTCCAAGTGGAAGGTGCTGCACCTGGGTAGGGGCAATACCAGACATGAGTACAGACTGGGAGAGAAACACACTGAGAGCAGTGCTGCAGAGAAGGATGTTGGGTTTCTGGTGGACCAAAAGCTCAATATGAGCCAGCGGTGTGTGCTTGTAGCCTGGAAGGCCAACTGCATCCGGGCTGCCTCAGAGACATGGCCAGCAGGTGGACAGAGGTGATTTTGCCCCTCAGCTCTGCTCTTTTGAGACCCCACTGGGAGTACTGCGTCCAGGTCTGGAGTCCCCAGCACAAGAAGGATAGACCTTTTAGAGCAGGTCTAGAGGAGGACCACAAAGATGATCAAAAGGCTGGAGCACCTCTCCTGTGAAGAAAGGATGAGACAGCTGGGGTTGTTCAACCTGGAGAAGAGAAGGCTCCAGGAAAATCTCATTGTGGCCATCCTTAAAGGGGACTTTTTTTTTTTTTTTTTTTAAATGAGTGGAGAAAGTCTTTTTACATGGGCAAGTAGTGATAAGACAAGGGAGAAAACTTTCAAATAAAAGAGAGGAGTTTTAGGTTGGATATTCAGAAGAAATTCTTCACTCAGACAGTGGTGAAGCACTGGAACAGGTTGCCCAGAGAAACTGTGGATCTGGCAGTGTTCAAGGCCAGGCTGTATGGGGTTTTGAGCAGCCTGGTCTTGTGGGAGGTGTCCCTGCCCATGGCAGGGGGTTGGAACTGGATGGTCTTTTTGGTCAATAGTGGTTTCTGTGGCTTTATTATCCCAGTTCTTTAAAAAGAATATTTTTATATATATATATATATATATATATATATATATATATGGCCGTACCATTGGAAACCTACAGCTGGCTTCACAGGACAGTGACAGAGCAGTCTCTCACCTAAAGGTAACTAGCTGTTAATCAGATCTTCTCAATGACAATATAATTATCAAGGAGCCCACTTTGGTTTCTCTCCTTTTCTAGTATGTTCACATTCAGATTAAAATATTGAAAATGGGCCAACAACCATCAATGTCAGAGATGCTAAAGACTGATGGGTATCTAGTAACACGTTATCATTTTCTATTATCTGCGCTTAGCTAGATGAGTGATTTGTTTTTGGCTTCAGAATAAATAATGCAGAACATACAAAAAGGCCATCTCGCAGTTCTTGAATCTAACTTGAAACTGTGATGAACACAGATCTTAATATTTGTTGTTCTTTTATAAGTAACAAAAAATAGGGCAGTAGTAGAACTTGGTGCAACCTTTTGTTGGAAATGGAGCGGTTTGCTTGGGGAGTTAAGGTTTCACAAAGACTTTAATCATGACTTCTGGAGGGGAGGGGAAGGGAAGAAAAAGATGGAGGAGGCAAGTAGAGAAAAAGATGTTTTAGGTAGTTTTCAAGCTGAATATTAAGATATATTTCAAAACTTGAAATAGCATCCTCTTTCAAAGCTTTCAATTGATTTTTAAAAATGAGCAATACAAGAAAAATCAAATCGTATAGCATCTTCTTGTGTGACTACTGTAAATCAGTTATTGGCAGAGTTCCATGTGATTTATTTTTTTTTCTTACTATCATACTCCTGAATGTTACAAGATCTCTTCTGATTTAAACACTTAATTTCTCTCATCTCACTATTTTTAACTTTCAGGCAAGTTTTACAGTTTTATTCCCCAACCTGCAAACTGATGACATGATATGCAGGTATGTTAGTGACTGCCTTTGGGATTGTTTTTTGATTAAGGAGTAGGATTAGCAGATACAATACGCTGATAAAGAATCTGGTTAATTTCTGAATTGTGAATCTGAATTGTGTAAACTTAAGTCTAACCTGTCCTTAAACATTTGTTTACAGGTTATTAATGTAAATTAACATATAATGAGTTATGGAAAGAACATCAAACACCAAAAATTCCCACAGTATTGTTATTGTGTTTTTTTTTTTTGTTTTTTGTTTTTTTTTTGTTTTGTTTTGTTTTTTGTTTTAAGTCCTCCCCCTCCCCTGTTTTCCTGAGTTTTTTGTCCAACTATGTTTCTGCTCAAAATATGCCTTCTATTTTGATGGAGGTTTTAAGGTACAGGAGGTCCATTGTCTTAAAGAGTAGCAAAATACTTTTTCCAATAACTTACCATTTCTGGTGTTAAGCAATTTATGTATATATATTCCCCTTAGATTATGAATAGAAGGACAATATCATTTATTATGTTAGGAACACTTCAAATTACCCTTCAGAGTTTAGAGAGGAGGTCCAGATTCTCTAAAACTGAGTCTATATATTTAACATAAGTAAAAGCTATTCACCAAGATTAACTCCTAACAGGCGCAGACTTACTAAAAATGAAATAAGTGATGTTTATGTACCACAACCAATCTGTTATGTCTAACAAAACCAAAGTAGTCTATTTCAGCCCCAGGGGTTCTTTGGGGATATTAGTTAATGGCAATATGTTCTCTACAGAACTGAGCAAGCAAAGACAGAGAGACCTCTTTATGCAGAATGTAGTACAGATAAAAGTGTGCTATCCACTTGTAAAGTCAGATTTAGTTCTGTTTCTTTACATGTGTAATGCACGTATTGAAATTAGTATGCCAAGTGTCTGGTAAAACTAAACGTATATACAGCATTTGCTGTTTTTCTAAAGAAAATCCCAAATCCATCAGACTTTAAAGAGAAGTGAGAGAGAGAAGAGGTGAACATGGTCCAGAAACTTTTCCAAATAACTTAGTAATAGTACTGGATGCTAGTCATTATTAATAGGAGGGATAAGGGGATGTAATTCCATGCACCTTTGAGAGTCTTTCAACTGTCTTCAGGCAGTGTTTCTTCTTTTTGCCAAATTTAGAGAAATTAGCGCCCTGAAACTTTTCAGGCACTTTCCATATGAATCATACGTTGCATTGTGTCCACTTTGAAAAATGAGTCTGAAGCTGGATTCACTAAACTGATGTGGACATGTGGAGGTGTTGAGATGAAACATCGTTTTCCAAATGAGATTGCAACATTCTGAAATAATTTGAAGCTGGAATTTGGAAGAGAGTCAGAAGTTGGCAATAGGTTTACAGGAAGAAAATAAAGGATGTAGAAATAATAATAAAATAATTTCAGTTTGGGTTGTGCTTGAATTAAATTGTACAGGAGACAACAGAGGTAAAGATGCTCTTTTGAATTCTCCTGCCCGCACCTACTTGTCTTTGACCACCTACCTATTGCCTTACCTCTTATATTTATTGTAAATAAATACCTGTCATGTCTATAAATGTAGATTCTTGGTTCATTGGAAACTTTGGATTCCTTGGTGATATGTTTTTTAGACCTGTTTTCTGTTTTCAGGAAAAACTCAAAACCTCCTTATTCTCCTTTAATCTCAGAAAACCTTCTTATTGGAGTAATTATAAGCCCTGTATTTTCAGAGTCATATCTACACAAAATCAGGCCCTTGAAGGATTTATTTATTTTTTTAAGATTACAAGTAGATATGCAAAATAAATCATTCCCACTAATTTCTTCTCAGTGTTGTTCCCAACCAGTGGAATATTTAGGTGCAGAATAATATTTACCACAAGTATTTTATGAATTCTTACGGTTAAATTCAGGAGAAATAATTCTTTAAGAAAAGAAAACAGTCAACACCATGCAATCAGTTCCCTCCTATCTTTTATCCTTCCTCCTTTCCCTCCTCAACTTTCTGCAATAAATTTGATAGATTTAATTTTCATGTTTGCAATCAGTTTTTTTCCTTCACCAATTTTATAAAAGTATTTACTACATGAATTATTGACTTAAATAAGATTATCCTGTTTATTACAGCTCCCGAGACTTAGTACACTTTTTGCATTGAATTGGTTGTTTTGTTGGATTCCTATGGACTCCTTTGTCATGAGAAAAACTGGAAACCTCATTAGGACAAATTTTTGTGGGTAGCTTCACCCTGACACATCATACTGCATATATAGAGTTCTTATCACAAAATGATGGCAACAGCAGGAATTATGTTCCCTGCCTTCTCAGGATATAGTTTGTGCAATCTGTCTGTTGGCTGTTTTCCTTGCTTACAATACAACTTTCAACATGGTAATGAAAACTCTTGGTTTTGGATTAACAGAACTTTTGAATGGAGTGTTTTACACCACAGCGAATAGTAAAAGAAAATCTGTTCCCTATAAAATTTAGAAAAATATAAGCAACATAGCTGTGTTGTTTTTGTGGAATCATAGATTTATCATTCATGTCAGACCAAACAATTTGATAATGTTGACAACTTCCTGCAATGCAGAGACTGTATAATTTCATAGAAGAATTTTTTCATCAGGCCAATGATTTCCTGTGTATTCAAGCATATCCATAAGATGATACAGCTCTAAGGATTTCAGTTGCCATTGCAGCCCTAGGAAATCATTTACCGTGATCTGAATTGTTTTAGAAATTGAGTTTATCTAATTTTTTCAGCTTGGATCTCTGTTACTTTTGTGTTCTATATTGAAAACCTTTGCACTATCAGAAATACTCTATTCTCTCTACCCACCAGTGATAACAGAGTAAGAATGAGTAAGGGTCTAGGGATTTAATCTGTTCCACCAGGTTCAAAGAAATCATGAAGGACTGCTTAAGAAAGATGAGTGGTGTGTTAAACATGCGTACTTTTGGTATATATTTGATTATTTATCAGGGAATGAGTGATATGTATCTTTTTTCTGGAAGATTAATAAAATATTTTCAAGGGTATGCTGAATCAATGATCTTTGTAGACAATAGCATAAGGGTAGGTAGATGGTATAAAAATGTTTGTTAGTGTTTTTTAATGACTCAAAAATTCATTAGCAGTTTCTATTACATGAGTAATGGAGAAATATCCTGTCTCAAAATTGGAACAAAATTTGGCTGATGCTGTACTGTAAGCAGTTAATGACACAGCCATTAAAGAACAGTAATGGTGCTGTAATTACTGGTTATTCTATCTTTGAATGTAAAACAAGTATTTTTCACGTGATTAGGTCACATTCATAGTTGAAACACAGAACTGTTGTTCTAACAACATTGACCTGTAAAGTTACTTCTCTGTTGTTATAAACCATTACTACGCTCAAAAGCTCACGGAAGTGCACACTCAAGTAATAAGATTATCAGGAGATAGGATGAGATCCTGCTTGGAAGGATCTAATCCAACGCATCTGTTAAAATGCTGTTAACTTTAGGACAACACTTAAGGGAAAGCAAAACCATTTCAGCTGGTGATGTAAGGTTTATTTTTTTTTCAATATCTTTTCTAAAATTTTGTTACATTTTATTAGGAAAGGATTTTCTTTAATATCCAGGGCTTTACTTTCTATATAAATATTCCTGACTAAGAAAAAGAAGAATGAATGTAATTTGCAAGCAGTAATTATTTCAGCTGGGGACACGTGTGTTATTCTAGAAACTGACCTGCCTTGTTCTTGGAGATATCTGTGAAGGCCAATCAACACTTTTTAACTGTGGATGAGGTGAACACAGTCACGCACTATGCTTCAGCACTGAACTGTGCAGATTTACACCAGATCTGGCTGCCTTCCCAGACTGGTGCAGTGAGCTCTACTTCAGTATTCACTTCACTTCAGTCATGAACCTGAATGTATGCACAAACATATGTTGTTTGAAGCTTTAGTTGTTTATGTGGAAGTCCTTTTTCTCACTTTTACAGATGAGAACTAGAGGCCATCTACCTTAGTAGGGGAGGTGGTCATTTGTTTACCTTGTCCACACTACAGGTTTTCATAGACGTCAACACAAGTCCACCTCAAATACACACAAGTTTAGACCCTCTCCCAAGATAATACAAATAATTTATATCACAGCCAGGAACAGATCCAAGATCTCTTAATTTTGGTTCTGATTTATTAATATCTTGCAGATATCTGTCATGTCAAACTTTCCAGGAAGCCCAGAAGTTTGGTTTGGTTTTTAATAGCAGCTATTACTCTGATTTCTTAGAATTAGCCTTAATCATTTTAGAAGAGCTATATAGCAATCTGAAATGTCATCCTAATACAGTATTTTGATATAGCTCTCTCATGGCATATACGTTAACTCTTAGTTACAGGCTCAAGCAATAACAGTCCTACAGAAATCAACGAGAAGCATGAGAGAACAAAGAATGTTTGTTCCTTCTCATCATACTAATTTCAGCTTTGTTTCTTGAATATTTTTCATTAATTTCTCATATGTTGAGATTTCCATGCATAAATGAGAACTATCAGTACACTGTTTAGCAGTGTCTTTGAGTCCTGAGAACGCATATAGTGTTTTTCTTAGTTTCCCACAAGCATTTAACATCCTTCAAATCATGTTTTAATAATGGTGAGTTACTAATGCAGTATAAAAGGTCTGAAGGCAGAAAATATATGATTCTTACTATGTTTTTGTCTACCGTGACTCTTTACACTTTAATTCTACTTTTGAGTTTATTTCCAACTTGAAAATAACAATAAAATCAAAGTCTTGAATGATTTCTTATGTAAGTTGGCAGTCATGCTTATAAAATGGTCCATCCAATTGTTTGCTGACCATGTGAAAGTAGTCCAGCATTAGAGCAAATAGTGAAGCAGCCAGATACAAATGGAAAAATGAGATACATTCATTCTTGCATAGAGCAACACATGTAATGTAATGAGCATCTTAAATTTATGCTGTCGCATTTTTGGTCACCAATAAATGATGTGAATTAAAACGTAGTTATTTACAAGCTTGATATGTACATCAAAACAGTAAGAAACTTCACAAGTAGTGAACGTGTTGCTCCATGTAAACATGTACAGATAAGTGAAAGTAAAATGGATTACAAAATGAATTACCTTTTTGTGAAAGTTATGCAGTTAAGCCTATCTTAGTGTTAAGAACACTTTTTTCAAGTCATCTACAGATGTTTTAGATCTAAGCTACCAGTAGAGGTGATGGATAAAGACAAATGGATATCTAACATCATTTAAATAAATTAATAAAGTTAGATTATCAGACTTGTTTCTTTCCCCCACAACTTTAAGTTCAGTTTTTCAGTTGGAACTATCTGAGAAAATATTGAAGTGCCAGCACACATCTGTCTCCTTAAAACTGTTTTGATTTTATTTTAAATGAGGCAGAATTGAATTATCTACACCATCAGCTTCAAGATATTTCTGTTATGGGCATTTTGCATATTGCTTTCCCTTCACGTCAAGGTTGACTGAAATGACTACATCCTCACTTCCTCCAAAACTTTTATTGTCCCATTCAGTGGAACTTCTCAGCTACCCATGTTACCATTCCCTACAGTTTTTAAGCTAGTCTGGCTTAAAATACTAAGGCTTGTTACTGTTGGCTCATAATGACCGAGACCGCTCAGGCAATTCTTGAGTGAGCAGTTGACTGAATAGTGTGAAGAGCAATAACCTCTTCATGCAGTTGGCAGTTATCATCTTGCTCTTCACTCCCTTGCAGGTAAGAAGAACCTTAAACCAAGAGCAGGGTTGACTGAATTTTTGTCACTGACCTCTGTAATACTTTAATTTTCTATATTCAAACTTTCCAAGATGACCTGAAAATTCGTAATTCAGGTTTACAAAGGCTGTTCAGATGCGATAGCTTTTCAGTTACTTGAAACAATTCATGATGCAGTTCAAATTCAATTTGGACAACATATTGCAGTTTTATACTTAGTCATCTAGCTTACTTCTCCAGCGAAGACTGGGCAGACATCTCTTATCTGCTACGAAAACTGGTTAATTTCTACTTTGGGTTCTCTTTGCACCACAGGATTCTGCTGAAAATTAATTCTCACTTGTAATGTTTTCAGCCCCAACTGTGTCACCCTTGAAATCAGCCTACTGTATAAGTGTCTTGGATTGAAATACATGTATTTCTTCTTTAAACTTAATGAAAAATTTCAGCCCTCTTGGTTTATTGATAGACCATCACACAGGCTTCACAGTCCCGCTCATTGATAAGAACACCTACTGATAAATTTTATTAACCTCCCACTTTGAATCTTATTAAATAATTAAAATAGTTATATTACAAAAGGTTATAAAAATGTGTATTTTAAGCTGTTCTCTTAGTTCCTGCTGGGGCTGATTTCACTGCTGCTTTTAGTTATTATTTTATGGGTAGTAGCGTTCAAGTCTGCTGTTACAGACTGTTTTTTACATTCTGAACACTTAGCCTTCTGAAAATACATGTAGTCTTATACTAGCTGTTAGTTTTGTTTACTTCTTTTAAAGACATAATTGATTCAGGAAAGCCTAAAAAGCACTCAATACTCAAACAGCATTTCTGTGTTTGTCCCCTGTTCTAACCTAATTTTTAATTTCCACTGCACATACAAAAAAATGAAATAAATGCCATTATTTGGAACCTGAACCCAGATCCATCTATTTTTCATGAATGACCAAGACTGTAAAGCTACTATCTTGAACGTTTCTTATTTTATATATTTATTAAACTTGTATTAGTGATTTGGCTACATTGCCAAGAACGTATGCCATTACACCGATCTCTTCTGGGGAAGACAAGTACTGAACTTGCTCTCAGGAAGTATTTTTGGGTCTGAAGGATCTAGGAATGAATAGTTGTTGTAAATACATTGAATCTAGGCCCAATCTGTGCTGATTTATCCCATCAATTAGAGAAACAGGAAGGTTTACTCTCATCTCCTTAGATTACATGTGATTAGGAATAAAAATGTTATGGGAAGTAACATTAAACTTTGTCACTACTTTTAGGAACAAATGTTCTACAACAGGAGAAATATATATTAGCATCATACTGAAATGAATGAATTGTCTATTATCTGATCTTTGCTTATTAGATGTATAGTAATACATATGTTATATAGATATTTATTGTCTTTTTCTCCAAAGTTCTAATCATAATTACATTGTGACAAACATCTCTCATACGTAACCACAACATAATTTTTCTAAAAATTATTTCCTAAAAATGTCCTCTGATGTAGTATTTCTTTGAAAGATGAGGAAAGGAAGCTTCAAATAAATTGTTGATAAAATATCATAGAATAAGTGAGATTGAAACAGTGTGGAAAACAAGAAGGTATCTTGTGTTATTTAGAAAACAATGACATGAATATTAAGTAGGTGCTGCATACTAATGTACAGAGCACTTGTCAGTGTGCTGTGTATTCTCAAACTTTTCTTTGAAATAGTCTTTTTCATCTTTGAGCAGGGTGTAAAAGGCTTGGATATAAAAATCTTTAATCTCTAAACTTTTATATGGAGTCTGAGGGATGTGAATTCAGATAACTGAATATGTTGGGTAGAGTTTTGTTAAAACATCCTTGAGATCTCCTCTGTCTGCCTTAGTTTGTTTTTCTTCTGAAACTAGTTACCATTGTTTAAACTAATCTCCCTTCCAGTTTGTTCTCAAAAACAAAGAGCTTTCCAAAAATATGACAACAAGGGTCTTGGGGAAAAAAAATAATAATCTCACTTACATAATTTGTATATACATATACGCTATGGCCTGAAATATAAAGGAGGAAACTATATTTTACCAATTTTGTTCAAAATAAAATATTACTCTTAGGCTTAGGTTTGGTTTCCTAACTTCTAACCTGGAGGACATTTTTATGTTTAGCTTATAAACCCATGAAATCAGGGAAATGGAATGAAAATGATTAGACACTTAACAAGAGCAATACAACCAGACACCTCTGTAATATTTTATTATGATAACCCATAAAGAGAATTCACTGTTAACTTGCAACCATACATAATAAAATACAAACACAGATGATGACTTTGTTTGACTCCATTGCTTTATAGGGTGAAGATTATAGCAGCAAAAAAAAAGATCAAACTGGACTGATTGTCAGAAAAGCATTCTTTCCAAATGACCCGGTGACCCGTCAATTTAATTTTATTTTGTTTAAATTATATGTATTGAGATTCCAGCTATGAAATTGATTGCATAATGGCACTCCTCCGAGCCTGGAGGAGTCCTACTGAAGCACGGATGCTGGAATATGCTCAGGCTTTTGTGGGTTTGGAACCATAAATACCAGCAGAGCTCACAGCAGTCCTTGCTGCCAAGGAATTTCTGCATCTTGTTCGTACATCTTTGGTTATTTTTTGATATTTTATTTCTGGGGATTGCATCTTAGTCATGCATCTTAGATATGGATCTCAGTCATATGATTTTTAAGGTAGAATAGAGAGCTCCAGTGAGCCTTTATTGATTTAGTGCTTATTGGGGAGGCAATATCACATCCGTTGTCATTGGGTGCTGAGATGGAAGGTCTGTGTGCTTCTAAGTAATGAGCTGTAAAAAAACTTGAGCTCTTTCTAAGTTTCCTTTCATCTTCTTATGTTTTATAATGCCCAAGTACAAAGAGGATAAGTAAATTGATTAGATTGACAGAGTCTACAGTCATTAGAGAAGTGTATATTCCCTCAGCCATTAGTGAGTGGAAGAACATTAGATAATGTGTATGAAGTATTTAGTGTTGTCCATCTTATATATCCTCTTTGCCTGATCTATGATCATCTCTTAGGATCAAAAGGGTTCTCCCCAGGTGGGTAGCACTCTTGGTCATTCACTAGGAAATCTGGAAGATTTAAAGTAGCATAAAAATACTGCTGATATTTGAGCTGGAAGAGAGTAGAGAATTTCATATATGAAATCATGATCATTGAAAAGAAGTTCTGGAAGAGCAATCTGTGTGTGTGTGAGGTCCTGTGGTTAATTTTACTTCTTTGTAGACTCTTGTTTCATATGTTGGATATGAAAATGCAGTAGGTTATCAAATATGTATTACTTCTGTGTCCCTGTCCCTGTGAATTAGCAAAGACTATTTGAATAGATAAATTTTTTTAAATAGATAAAAAATTGCCTTTTTTTTTTTTTCTTCTCCCTGTTCTTTGCATTATACCTTGTCCCACCTTAATAAAATAAATGTTGCTCATGTGAAAGGAAAGGAGACCAGGAGCGGTTTCAGGGATTTCTTCACAAAGCAGTTACAAAGGCCAATGAACAGCAATACTGAAGTCTTTTAAAAACAACCACGCAGTACAATTTTTGAAACTTGCAGATAAAGCTTGATGCTTTCCAGCTCTCCAGGAACGTTCTTAGACAAGAGGGTGAGCAGATTCTTAGGCTGCTGAAACTAGGTAGCTCCAATGATTAGCAATGGATACACAAGATTTATCTAGGTCACTGTTTCAAATCTGATTCATGTTATCCACTTAAAACATTTTCCCTGTGTTAGACTAGTAGTAGTCCATCTAGCTCCTACTGGAAAAAAAAAAATCTCATATTACCAACAACAAACAAAACGCAACAGCAAACAAAACACATATCTAATACTGTTTGAGGAAACTTCAATGAACCTTTAAGCTCAGGCCTCAACTTTCCCTCTTCTTCCTTCCCTCCATTCCTTTCTTCCTCCCTCTGTCAGTCTCCTTGTTGCTATTTGAGCTGTTTTCCTGCTGTTCTCTCTTTTATTTCCAGAACAGTGCACAATAAAGTTGTGGTGCCGAAATGGCTCATGATGATAAACTGCTTTACATTTCAGTACATATAGGCAGGAACATTAGACAAAACGAAGTTTAAAAATAAATAAATAAATAAACAACTGGCCTTAAGATTATCAGAAATTATCATTCTAATTTTAAGGGTGAAATTGCTGAGAACCTGGAGTGAAGAATAGGCAGTTTAGGCAGTTTTGATGTTTATGGTAGCATGTCTGTACTATGCAGTGAGAGAAATAAGCATTGCTCCCACCATCCCAACCAGTCTGACAGATCACTTTTCTGTTAGTGTCAGAGGTCTAACTGGCAAGGATATGGCATATGCTCTGACCGTTTCCTTTTCTTTTTAACTTCTGTATCAGTTCAATTGTTTTCCATTGACTTTCTGGTGAATCAGAACTTCTGTGATGGTTTTTAGCAACACAGACTTTGAACCACTCAGTCTAATTTTTTGGCATACAGTGAAGTCAGAAAAATGTACTCATCCAAATTGACATAGTACAACTACACAGACCATATGGCATCTTGTTGAAGTAACTAGTTTTATTTTAGTTTGCAAATACTAACTTGAGTATTAAATGCCAGCGTCTTTTCTTATACAACTATACTTTGGGGCTTGGGGAGGAAGGTGGAAATATGACTCTCCCTTCTGCATTATAGGTTTACTTTTGATCCCCAATCAGACTGGCAAATGGATAAAACTGTAGCTTTGATTGGTTTCCCAGTGCTGGAGAACAGATTCATCTGGCCTTCCCTTTCCTTGTTCCCTATGAAAGAACTTCATTTCTCCAATAAATGTATTTATAGAAAGATTTTCAAATTGATTTGGGCTGGCATTAATTTTAATTGATGTTTAAAATTTAAATGGGAGGGGGGAATAGTCAAGGGGGAATCCTGATTTTAGGCCAGTTTATAAGTGATAGTTGAACATGAAATAATCACAGTGGATCTCTTCATAGGTTGATCACCTAACTCTTACAAAATTTTATTTTCTATTACTAAATAACCTAAACTATCAGAGAAGGATAGAACTGTATTTACTAGCCAATTGCTAGTATTATAATAATTGCAATTATTACCACTTTTAGTAAGGAGTTTGATGTGAAAAATTTAAAACCTATTATATGGAATAACTCAATACATAATTATTTCAGCACCATGTGACTACAATTGTAGTAGTTTTTCTTTCCAGTAGCACTCCTAAGGAAAAAACTCATGCTCAAAAGTTTACAGTTGTGCATTGTTCAATATCAGTTTGGTGCTTAAGTAGCTGTAAATATTTATTCCAGCAATTCATAAGGAAAATGGGTAAAATTTTCTTATGTTAGCCTAGATTTTCTTTGATTTTTACAAATTCCTCAAATATTAGAAATCACCTGTGTAAGAAATCCAGTAAGATAACTAAAAGACACACAGCTTAAAAAAGCATATTGTAAATGCTCTATTGGCATTTACACAGATTCAGTTAGGGTTGAAACTTTGAAAAGTTTAAGTGTAAATGCCAATGCAATATTGGTGACTGCCTCTCTAACTCTAGATTAGTTTGAATTCTAAAGTTCACTTCTAGGTGGACAGGAATTACTACAAAAGGAACCCCAATTTTCACATCTACTTGTTTCAGAAGTTATTGTAATGAGTCTCTGCCAACAAGGAATAACTTCTCTTGTTTTTATTTGTTTATTTTTCTTTCTCCTATATATCAAAATGATTAGAATCTTTTAGGGCCTTTTTAAATGATAAACCTTCAAAGAGAATATCACAACTTCCTATTACGCATGCAAGCCTGGGAGTCCTGACCATCTTCTCCTATGTTGCCTATTTATGGTCGTGATGAAATGCTGATTAGCTCTGATTAGCTAATGGATCTCTGATTAAAATGTCTAATTAAGAAAGTAGGTTATTTTATTCATGCAGTCAAATTAACTTCCTCGACAAAACCACCATGAAATAGTTGTACATGCTGTGTAAGTACTTGATTCTGGAAGGTGAACAGTGTTTCCCAAACAGTGAGAATTTAATGTATCTAAGTTCATTTCATTAGGTATTGCAAGTTATGCAAGCTTATACCACTTTAATGAAAAGTATTTGTGCAAATAATGTTTTCTTGAAAACACTGCTTTATGTTATAAAGCAATGAATATCTTCTAACTGCTGTTTTAATTGTGAATTTATGTTGTGTACAGATTTAAACCAGGCTGAAAAGGTATATTACTGGGATTTAACTGACAGAATAACTTTAAATGAGCATTTTTATTGCAGAAGCAGAAATTAAGTAATATTTCTTGAGTGATTATTTAGTAACACATGAATAATGATTTTGACTGGTCCGCTTAACTTTGATAATACAGTGTGATGAATTGAAATACACAGACTTCCACAGTTCAATAGTTTTTTAGAGATTTTAATTTGACTGCCCTAGCATTAATAGAGAAAAAAAGTGAATTGATTATGCTGGCACAGTTGAAACAAATTAGTCTAGCAAAGATTTAATAAATCACATGACAATTCTGTCCATAAACTGACGCATCCAGCAACTGAGTTAGTAGTTCATAAAGCATGCTGTATACCCGCTAGGCCAAACTACTATCTGTATTTAGCTATGGAAAACTTCTTCATTTGATGCTCAGTAGTGGTACAGATTGAGCGCAAAAGTTACAAACAAATAATTTCCAATTGCCAATAATTGGATGTGCTTTAAAACAAAACTCTGGAGATCCATCCTCATCTCTGCAATGACAGTAGGAAATAATGGGGGTCTATAGGAGAAGGAAACAAATTGACAACTTTTTTAAAGAAATGCACTGTTAATTGCACTTAAGAAATGGACTGTGCAAATTTAATGAGGGCTTTGAGGAAGTGAATTTACTGTGCAAGTGTGGCAGCCAATTTATCTATCCATGGATTTAGGAGTCCCTTAATACTCATAGGGGTGATAGACCATAATGGCTCTGAGGAACTATTAAATCCATCAGGTCAAAAGTAACTTAATATAACAAATTTTACACCTACATTAAAAACTGGTATTAGTCCACTATCCTTGCTGCCAGAACAATTGCTTTAGTTGCTTGTTGAACTACAACATTCAGAAACTATGCTTTTGCTCAATTTTTGACATATTCTTCATTGTATGACTTTGATTTCAGTAAAAATATTGTCCTATGTGATGGATGACAAAAGAATTTATCAGGAGTTCTCTAAGCTACAGAAAACTTAGGTTTGGAATTGTGAAAGAGAAAAGCAAATAGAGAAGGAAAAGTATTGTGCCATTCGGAGTCAAGTTCCATGAATAGAAGTTGGAGTCTAAGGAAAAACAAACCTGGTAATCATAGCACAATAAATTTACAGTGTCTAAAATTTCTTCTGGAAATGAGAGGAAAGAAATGAAAATTCCTTTTACAACACCATCCTCACTTTTTTCTATTACGTACCTACTATATATCACTCCTTAGAGACCCATCTACTACTGCTTCATCTGTCTTTCTAGTAACCCTTGTGCAGAATAATGTCACAGAAAGAAATAAAGGGGCAAAGTGGAACACCACTGATAGCACTGCCCAAGGGTAATTTAGTGGGCCATGACAATATTCTTAAAAGAAATATATGGGTACCTATTGTAGCAAGGGTATGGAGAGAAACAAATCACTTCTGCATGAGCTGTTGGTGTGGGAAGATTCCAGTTCTCCCTCATTACGTATGTTATTAGAAAGCTGAGGCAGGCTTATAACGATCCTCAGCCTTGTTTTGGGTGTTAGTCAAATCATTTAACCTTGTCACCTCCCTTTAACCTTCTATCTCAACCCAAGAGTGTTGACAAGACCAGGGAACATAAAACACTTCATATGCTCTTGATGATGGAATGTGATACAGTAGCAAGAGAATACTATTGCTTTAACTCAATTATTTTATCTGGTTACAATATTATTGGCAACTCAAAGGGGATTTAAAAAAAATAAATTAAATTTAAACCATACTAAGAGTTTGAAACTAGGCAAAAAGGAGGGTTCATATATGGAAAAGAATAGTATTTAAAGAATGGGAAATATCTACCCATTAGTTTAAAAAGAAAAAAAAAAAAAAGTGTGTGGGGGGGATTGTGGTTCATTATAAGCAGTATTTCTGGCTGTGTTGAAGAACTCATGCAAATTGTAAGGTACAGGTTATTGTCCATTTACTGTAGCTAGTGTTAGAAGTAGGTCGCAAAAATTTGTTTAGGGAATGTCTCTTAGAAGACCAGTTAATTTTTAATTCCATTGATACTCTTCTGGGAATCATTTCCTAGACATGTTGTTTTGAGCAACTGAATGTGTAGAACTGAAAATAAAACGAAAACATTTTTAAAAAAGAAGTTAGGTCTTTGACCAAGTATGGGAGTTACAGTTCAGGTAATTTCTATCTTCATTCTCCCATAGAATTTTTGTTCCCACTGAATTCACAACATTTAAGAAGCAGTCTTATGAATACACCAAAGCAGCTAAAAAATATAAGGGGGGGGGGGGGGGGGGGGGGGGAGGGGGAGGGAGGAAGAGGGGGAGAGCAAATCACATTTGCATCCAGTTTCTTAATTTTCCAGTTGTTACTGCTTCAGGGTTCCAGTGTAACACTGAAGAGCTACTTTATTTTTTCTCTCATTTATTTATTTATTTTCCCTGCAGAAGGGCACCATTTTCTCTGTACAAGTATATATATTTTTCTGCAAAATCACCAGGGCCTTTTGGATGCTGGATAATATGTTTTATTATGAGTATTTATTACAGCATTAGCAGGACTGCATTTCCTAAGTTGTAGTTGCTGCTTCAATGTATGTGCAACACCCTCGGAATGCTTCCTAGCAGCGGTATGTCTCAGAGGGCAAATGTTCTCAACACCAGTGTTAGTGGAGACACTGAGAAAAAGTCACCCCTAGAAAATGCAATGGAAGCAACTATTCAGGATATTTTGTTATTGAAGATAACATGAGGATGAAGTAACTTTCCCAATCAAAGACAAATGTAATTTTTCAGGAAGGCTCATTTACCTCTGCTGTTTGTCTATAAAATAAGGGATGGAAGGAAAAAGTACTTTTTTTTTTTTTTTTTAACTACCTTAAATTTCTGTGCTTTCTCTCTCATATAACCATATCTATTTTTTGAATGTGTATTCTTAATAGATGGATAAAGACTGAGTATTTCTGTAGTTTTATTTCTATAAGACTTCAATTAAATCAGTGACCATAGAAAGCAAGAAATCTTTCAATTATCAGCAATATCTCCTATATATACATATATATAGGATATATTGTCCTTCTTCAAATCCAGCATTGTATTTTGTCCTTTGCTGTCAAAATAACCTACTACTCCTCTTGCAGAAGAGTTTTACAATCTGTTGAGGAAAACCAAAAGAGAAAAAATGATGTTCAGTGGGTAATAAATCCTCTAGGAAAACATATTTATTATATGCTCATGTTGCAGAACTGTGTCTGAGAAAGATCTGCAAGCAGTACTTTAACTGTGTTGTACTGCAAGCCAAAACCCAATTTGTATCCACTTTTTCCACTTTACATTGTAGGTGCAAAGAAAGTCAATATTTAAAAGCTAAATACCATCACAGTCTTTATATCTCTTTTTGTAATCATTTAAGCACACAGGTAATGACCCATAAGAAAAAATCTATCATGGTATTTAGCACTTCAGCTGGGTACAATTAAATTATAAGTTAATGATTTTTCTTAGTGACTGAGTCTACAAAAAAATCATTTTTTTTTTCTTTTGGTTTCTTGAGCAAGGAGCGAGATTACTTTTTATTTATTTATTTATTTATTTATTTTTCCCTTTTTGCTTCCTTGTTTGATGGTTCTTTGTACAAGCGTTACCGGCTTTGATTTGAAAGAAATACTGATGTTAAGATTCCTTTCCTCAGTGGAAATGCAGAAATATTTTTTTCCCTTTGTAATCAAGGTACAAGTCTCCATTCTCTTCTAGTGATGCTTTGTGATGCTAGTAATTCCTCCTCCTTGAGATCTACCCACATGACAGTAGGACACAGCCTACTTTAGAGGGAGAAGAAAAAATGGAATGTTTACTTGAAATAATTTATTTTCAATTTAGTATATTTCTTATAACTTGAGAACTCTCAAATTAAGAGATTAGAAAGTATCAGAAAACTGCTGAGTAGTAGTAGTAGTTGTTTTTTTTTTTTTTTTTTTTTTTTTTTTAAAAAAAAAAAAAGCCCTGATGCTTTTATAAGGTCTGGTGTAAGCCAATACCTTTTTCTTCTCCTTCTCCATGCTCTTTCCTTTGCCATTACAGAGTTTTTCTAGAAGGAAGATTATCTGAGCCCAAGCTCTAAGCTACAATCTTCTTGCATACTTACCCTAAGTGTACAGACATAAGCTATCCTTTACAAAATAGAATCATGCTGCAGACGACTTCATTTTCATGATGGTGAGATAAAAAGGGCTGATGATTTATTAATGAACTATATGGTATATGAAAATAGTATCCCAGCTTCTTTTCAGAATGTTTTAATCAAAATTTTCCTCAAACTGAAAGTAAAGAAAGATCCTAGTACTCACTAGACATCTAGTTAAACAAACTAATTCAAAAAGCTTATGGAGGTGGAGCAAGAGGAAATCTTTATTAAAATCTCATCAATCTATAGCTATATCTGCTAACACACAATTCTGTTTTGTAAGAGTTTTGCTCTGTCCGTTGTACAGGACATTCTCAAGCACAATCAGCCTGCAGGATCTCAGGGTATGGGCTTTGCATTTCAATTTGTCAAATCCCAAATTCTGCCTGCATAGACAGATGTAGAGTGTTACTTTCAGGAAATGTGGGAGATTGGCCTCAATGGCATGCAGTATATTTTTCAAATATGTACTGATAGAGCTCCTCCTGTTCCTATGTGGTTTTTAATGGTGGTGATGGTGGTGGGTTTTGTGTTGGTTTTTTATTTGTTTGTTTGTTTAATGGGGATGTAATCATGGAAGTTGAAAAGCTTTCTGGAAAGATGTTGAACCTCCTAAGGGATTATTGTTATGTTTTAACCCCCACAACCTCCTCCTGTTGAAGATGTATGAGGCCAGAACACGATAAAATCTTAAAGGATGAAGGACTCTACTTCATCAATGCATTTTCTCGGAAAACAGAAGTAATGCATCTGGAATATATATTTTACCAGGTTAGTTCAGCTATGTTTAAACAATGACAGTAGAAAGAAAGGAGAAAAAAAGAAAAAGACAGAGACAAGAAAACTTTGCTTTAGAAATGTACTCAGGAGAGGCAATCTGAAATACCTGAAGACTGGCATATGTAATAAAACTGCGACTGTGTCTCTAAGCAGTGTTTTTTTGTTGTTTGTTTGTTTGTTTTTGTTTTGTTTTTACATAGCCTCTTGCATGTGAATCTTGTTGAATTAAAAGCTTCTTGAGGTGAACTGTACAAGGAATATATCTTTTGGTCTGCTTGTTAAAATATATGTTCTGGTAAAATGCTGTAGTTTACTAGATGCAGATTTATTGTTGGAGGTTATCAAATGGTTTATAAAGGTTCATCCTGGATTCATTGTAATGAAAAGAAGGGTGTAATAACAATGCTGTGTTAGTAATAGTTAGCTTGAAGAACTGGAAGATGGTGAGATCTAAGGCTTTCAACTTTGCTCAACAATCAGCACACCAAACTAAGTACAGCTTTGAATGTTAAAGAATGGATAAAAGGCTTTCTGTGGAAACATGGGTTATGGTCTCAATACAGAAATAATCGGGTGTCTTAATAGGTTTGTAGAGGCATATGATCTCCCTGTTCCACCACTATTCCATTTTCCACATCATGAAAATATGTTACAATACTTACTGAAGTTTTGTTTAGCTTCATTACTAGTTTTGAGTGTACTTTTCCTTTTGACTTGATTTGAGGCCAATATTTTACCTGTTTTATCAGATTCCTTTTTTCTTGCCCAAGAACCTCAACATTACTTTTTCTTCCTCTTGCCTTAGACCTTCTCCAAAACTTATTAAAATCAATAGGTTTTCTTGCGCTTGTTATTCAATTAATTCATTTTAAGGAGGACTGAAAAAAAAAAAGAAAAAAAAAAAAACATAAAATTGTCACAACATTGTATCAGCTTCACATATTTATGAAAGCACAGTAAACTTTCAGCTTGTTTTCACCACCATCTATTAGCATTGAAGAGTCGATACTTGGATGAGGATGGTAAACCCCATCCTCAATATTCTTCTTATTTCCAGCACAAATTCTTTGAATGTAATATCCCTTCTGGAATTATATAATTGGATTTGATATGGTTATGAAGCTTAAGTAGTATTGTACAGGCTAAACAAAACTAGAAATCAGATTTCAAAACAGTAGCAGTTGTGTGATATCTGCTTTAACATGGTGTTTTTTTCATTAATGAAATCTATCAGGACAAAACATGCTACATTTCATAACGTTTAACACATTAAAACACACAACAAATTTCAGAACAATATAAATATGTACTAATTTGGGAGTGTGAAACATCAAGCATATTCCAGACAATAAATTCTGTCAGTTTAATATATGACAAATATATTTGCCCATGTGTACAAAGATATTTTTTAAAATCTGCAGAGTAGGAGCAAACTGGTAGATGTTCAACAGGAGGTAGGAAAACACCCTTGGGTGTTGTGTTGTCTCTAGGGGGAACCAAAGAGCTTCTGCTCCACCATCCCTCTGTTCCTCCACCAAACCTCTCACATCTGTAACCCATCTTATTCAAATTACACCAACATCCAAAATATTACACTTGACCCTGTTTGACTTGACCTGAAGTCAAGTGGGGTTACTCTTCTGTGGTTTTGCCTAGCAGGGATTCGTGCTAATTTTCTGAGTGCTCTGGGGAAAGTGCATTTGTAACACCTTAAATTTCACCTTGAGACTTGTGTCCATTGAGCACATTGAGTTGAGATCCTTCTGAGACGGATGAAGCTAGCTCAGAGGCTCTCAGTAAATGCTGGTTTTAAAATAAAACAAGTCTCTCTTTGTCTGTGGGCCTTCTCTGCAAACACAGTTGGTTAGACTTTGTCTTTGAGACAGAAATATCCCAAATTTGTCATGAATTTTAAATTGATTGTGACTACTTACGTAGGTCTATTCATTCTTCAATACCCAGACTGATGATCAACAGCACAAGGTTTCAAGAAAATTTAGGTGCTAAAAAGTCAGTGTTAATTCTTACTTTGAGGAAATTCTGTATCAAATAAATTAAAAAAAAAAAAAAAAAAAAAAAAAAAGATTTAATAGCAATTGGATTGGACAGGGACTAGAGAAACAGATTATTTTTTTCTCTTTCTGGTCTTTCACCCTATTAATTAAATGATTACATAATTAATTTTGCCATTTATATCAAACAAAACAAACAAAAACCAGCAAATATACAAAATATGTTTCTAGACTTACCACAGTGCATTGAAAGACGCATCATTTAATGTTTTCATAATCACGCCCACAGATGATTCTGTGCTAACCTATATTTGAATGTGGCCAAGAAGGCCAACAGCATCCTGGCTTGTATCAGGAATAGTGTGGCCAGCAGGGTCAGGGAGATGATCGTCCCCCTGTACTTAGCTCTGGTGAGGCCACATCTTGAATACTGTGTTAAGTTTTGGGCCCCTCGCTACAGGAAGGACATGGAGGCCCTGGAGCATGCCCAGAGAAGGGCTGTGAAGCTGGTGAAGGGCCTGGAACACAAGTCTTATGAAGAGAGGTTGAGGGAACTGGGATTGTTTAGTCAGAAGAAGAGGAGGCTCGGGGGAGACCTTATTGCTCTCTACAACCACCTGAAAGGAAGGTATGGGGAGCTGGGGGTTGATCTCTTCTCACAGTTAACTAGTGATGGGACTCAAGTTGCACTAGGGGAGGTTCAGGTTGGAAATTAGGAGACATTTCTTCTCAGAAAGAGCGATTGCTGTTTGGATTGTTCCAGGCATTGGCACACATTGCCCAGGGAGGTGGTGGAGTCACTGTCCCTGGGGGACAGTGTTTAGGGAAAGGTTGGATGTGGTGTTTAGGGACACAGTTTAGTGGGTGACATTGATGATAGGGGGATGGTTGGACCAGATGATCTTGGAGGGCTTTTCCAACCTTAATGATTCTGTGATTCAGGCGATTCTGCATATATCATTCTCCCCTCTCTGTTTAAGACCTCATTAGTTTTAAAATAGTCTTAATTGTAAGATTGCAGAGGTTACATTTCACTTTTACGCTTCAATACAGGGAGTCTGAAGTTTGTATTTTGCCGGTCCACATAATATACTTATTTAGCAGTAGTAATTACTTCACAGTGAGATTTGCCTATATATTTAGACTTTACAGCAATAAATTTTTTTAAGGGATTTAAATATTTTTTTTCAGGAGTTTATAAACATCAGCCTTCAGCCAAAAGGAAAACACAGTTATATTCTTCCACACATAATGCCATTCACTGTGAGACTTGCAAAGATCTGGTCCTGACTGACACCATCTCACTCTACCTATAAATATAGATATAAATTCAACCAATCATCTAGGTCACAATGGTTATCTGTATCCAATCCATTCTTTTGTTTTCATGCATGCACATGCATGTACAGTTTCTTTGAGAATTAGGGAGTGAAATATATGGCTTTTTAGCAGCAAGATTTCCCACTGACTTCTACTTAGTGCATTATTTTCACAGAAAAAAACAATGTCTCACATGATTTACTAGGTATTTCTTAAACAGAAAATTTTAACAGTATCCAAGTCATCTTTATTTCTTCCCCAAATATGTATTGTGTCATCCAAATACAACACAGTAATTTTCTGAGGAAATAACTTTTCTCTAGTTGTAGCGTTGATAAGCATTTTGCTCTTACTATTTAACTACTTCATTGGGGATTTGCCCCACGTATGTAAAACAGAAATAATTTTCTATATTGCCACCTAGATTATGCAGAACAATGATTTAATCTAACCAGAAAATGTTTGTCTATAGCAGGCAATTTCAAAGTAGAACTGTGCATTGAGGATGAATCCATTTTAATGTTAGTTTTCCTCTTCCACATATAGTTGGGTGAAAATGAATGAATGACTGAGCATGTATGATTTATAATAGTAGTTATATTAAGAAGCAAAGGGTGTGCACTGCTCACTTCTGCTAATAGCTTTATAAAGCTGCACTGTTGGCATGTGCTTTCGTTGATTTAAGACAAACTGATCTTGCTATTCTGATCTTTTGCTTTTATGGGTGGTGGAAGAAGCCAACACTATTAAGCCCCAATCTTAGATCTTAAAAGAGAAGTACCAGTCCTACGGAAACTCCTCTCCCAGAGGAATGAAGAAATATGTCACTTGCCATGATGGAGGAAAGTCTAGAGATTAGCGTTAAGTGTTACTCTGAAGAGTCACTCTTTCTGGAATGTTTCCATAGTCTCCCAAAGGAAATGCAGTCAAATGTTTAACAAAAGTTAATCCCTTCCCTAGTTATGACTGTGCAGCTGAAGCTGTAGCAGACAGCCAATACTTGTATAGCATTTCCCTTACTCGAGGCTATGGAGAAACAGGTTCGATACACCATATACAAAAATCCCAGCAGTTCTGAAACTTCTGTTTGATTTTGAAGTGCTATTATCCAAAAATGTTTTACCAAAATGTCCTTCTCCTTCCTGGAAGCAGCAAGAAGCAGCACAATTTACTGTGTGTGTGATAAAGCATTTTAATGTTAAAGGCTAATAGAAAGCACTGTTTAAAGAACAAAGTTCTGCCAGAGTAACTCACTTGGAATAGTCTGAGTCATACTTATAATATCACCCTTGAGAATAATAACCGTGTATGAGTTGAAGACCTAAGTTTTAGGCTGATTTGGGTAAACTTAAAGGGTATTGCTGTGGAATTATTTTTAAGGACCTGTGATCTCTAGCATTTTTTTTTCTTACCTCATGTGAATTGAAATAAGAACCTAGAATAAGCACTGTTTAATTTTAATGACTTAGTTAAACAAATGCATTTTATCTTTTCATCAGGTTTATGGATTATTTTCTTCATCGTTGATCTGTACAATACAAATATTGGTTTTGCAGATAAGGAATTCAATTAGCATTTCAAAGGGGTCAAATTCACTCCCTCTCAAAGCAAGTTCTTATTAGCTTATTTGGGATGACTGGGAGTCCTGATGAAATTACATAGCCTAACAAAATTAAGGAACATATGAAAAGAGAGACTAGTGTTTTATTTTGATACAATACAAAAAGCTGTACTAGAAATCATCCCAGAGGCTTTCAAAAATTTGGAGGAACAAAGTATTTACAAATATTAGCTGTAGTATGGTAGCTCACAACAGAGAATGCATTAATACTTAGAACTGTCATGTTTTAGAACATCTTCAAAGGTTTGAAAAGTATATATACATATCTGTATATGTTTCAACTTTTATGCTTCTAATTAGAATTTCATTTGCATTGTATTGATGTCTTGCAAGAGAGTTAAGTTTCCAAAACAATTTGAGCTTATTCTATTTCAAATATGGCATGGTCTGTGAGACCATTTTCTGAGTCCTGGTTAATTTCAGCTATTCTTGACTATTCCAGCTATTTATGAAGTAGTAAAAGGAGGTGAGAGAAACAGCATTACAAGAGGTTACCTGAAGAGCTGCTGTGCTTTTGAGAAGCTTGACCTGCCCTGTACAAAGGAGCAGCATGGTTCTGCTATGTGTTCCAGTTCAAAGACCTATGTGGCTTTTGACTGCTCTGTTGATATGAGGATGTAGGCTGGTTGGGAGGCCAGTAAGACATATTGCTGCTGCAGGTGTCTGTCCTGCAGAGATGCAGATGCAGCTGAACATCACCTAACAAAATGCTGACAGGTGTTTCACAACTTCCACTGCTCTCATCTGCCCTCTAAACTTGTAGCTGGGAACACAAGTAGCCCCGAAGTGTACAGACGTTGGCACCCCTCCTTCTAGCAAAATATAGGCTTGAAGCCACCAGTGCAGGGACTCCCACATATTGCAGCAGAACTAGTTTCCAGTTTTATCTACTCCATCAGAAATAGAAGAGGGGATCCAAAAGTGCCATCTCAAAGTGGGCAAAGCTGGATTCTGAAGCGTGAATCTATTTTAGCAAGAACAACATGTTCAGGTTTGTTTGTTTGTTTTTATTTGTTTGTTTTGTTATCTTTTTATTTATTTAAGATTTTTGTTTGTTTGTTTCAAGGCTTCTTTTTGTAACAAGGAGGTGAAGGAAGGGAGGAGAGGGGAGCTGTTCCTGTAGAACTTTATGAAAAGCTGAATAAAAATAAAAATGAGCAATAGTACTACTCGGAGTAGCACACAGTAATAAAAGAAGTAGTATGTGCGGAGGCCAGTTACTACATTCAAGTACTTGTGACAACTAGCCAAATGGAGATTAGAAACTGGACAGCATAGGCAATGCTCCCAGTGTTCTTTCCCAAATTATCTTCTCAGTTAAAGGTATTTTCAAATGCATATTTTACATGCAAATAACTTCAGTAGCTAATATTTGTCTAATTTCTTCCCATACTTCTGCCTCTGTTCATATAGATCTATGTTGTGTAACCTCTCGTTTGTAGCTTTGATGTCTAAGACATCTTTCAATCATCTCTGAGTATTTGCTAAATGAGAACCTTCTCAGGAGGAAATATAATGCATAGTGTGAGTCTTTGCAATTTTTAATGATTTTCAGGGATTACGACTTTGAAAATTAGTGCAAAATATTGCAAAACATGCAGAACTACTAGCTGGCACAAAGATTTATGTAACTGCTCCTTAGCATGTGAGAAGCTTGGTTTAGTCTGGTGTTTGCCTTAGTGGTGATCTACCTTCCTAGCCTTGCATTTAGTTAGTAACAGCATGATAACCTCGTTAAAATGCAGAATATTGCAGCCTGTCTTTGGTCTTGACCTCAGGTTAAATTCTACTTCTGTGTAGGAAGATGCAACTCTTACAGACTACAAAGCAGAATGTAGTCCTACTGGTTCTTGACTGCTCTATAATAGGAGTTAATGTCCCAAGTTTACTTCAGAAGTTCTGCCTTGAAGACAGCAGATGTGTTGCTAAAGCCATCTGGCTCTTTTTTGAATATAATTTGTATGCCTATAAATAATCACCATGCATATGGGCTGTATTTCAACCGTGTGTTCCTCAAACTATCTGAGTTAGGAAAATTTATTTCTTTTACTCTTGCAAAGAGTTTCTACCACACATTTATGTCCTCTTGGTAATATTCTTGCAAGCTATTGGATTTTTTTTATTTTTTATTTTTTTAAAAAGCAAAAAACTCTGTGTACTGTGAAGCCAGAAAAGTTGATTAGACAAGGAAAACTAAAATATGCCTTTAGGCTCAAGCAATCACTGTCTTTTTTCAGTATTTTCCAGTATTTGAAGTAGCAATTTAGAGTCCTAAAGCTGATTCCAATCTCAAGCCTGCACATGTGTGACATTAGGAAGAAAAGTGTTAGAGAAGAGATGCAAACAACCTTAGTCAGAGACATTATTCTTCTGAGATTATTTTCCGCGTAGTGTGCAAAAATCTGATGTGTGAACTCTCGCTCACCTTTCCATTTAGGATTCTCTTACTGATCAGCTGCATAGTTATGACTGATATGCATAGAAGATTTCCTAAGTCAGCCCTAAATTTGTCTTTGCTCTGAACTGAAAAAAAATCAAAAGCTTACATATATAAAAATCCTCATTACTTGTGCTCAGTAGAATTTCCCACTGTAACAAGCAAGCCTTTAAGGTATATGATGACTCTGCTGCCTATATTCTTTAGCAAAAAAAAAAAAAAAAAAAAGATTTTGAATATCATTTTCTCATATATGGGATTGCCTTTCGGAGTATCATGAATAAGGAAATAAAAGTGAAAGTCATTTCATCTCAAATGAAAGCAAGCTTGTTTTGCACTTGATAGCATCAGCAGAATAAAGTTGTGCAAACTTCTTAGAATATGGTTTGAAAATGCCTGTTACTTGTTGGAAAATAACAAAAAGCACTGTTACGTTACTACTTCTGAATGTGCAAATTATATATTGCTTGGAAAACATACTAATTTTGTTAATACAGTTAGCTGTGGATTATTTCTTTCCACTTTTAGGATGGTCAAAATGTAACCGGCTCTGCAGACATGCTTGGAATCTCTGTGAGATCTCTGTGACAGGAGGCTCCCTTTAAAGTAGAGGGCAAATGTCTTCAGGGGGGTTCTTAGTGTCAATTTATGCACATGCTTGATTATGTGAGCAGTCTTTTGATTTCAAAATGTGTATTTGCAAACTCAAAGTATTGCATAGCTAAGAATTTTGAGGAAATAGAATTGCAATACTTAGTATTTTAGACATGGTTTAAATATTTAGCTCAATAACTTGCAACTAACATTGCAAATTTTGTGTGCCTAGCTATGGTAACTAAGAAGGTCTTGCAAGTCATCTCAGAATTAGAAAGTCAGATGAAAACTTTATTTAATAAGACTGTTGTATAAATACACACTTAAAGGTTGTAGATGCAATGCAAAAGAATGTAGTAGTCCATATAACATTTCAATTTCCATTTAACATACTGGTTTTGGTCAATTGGGGCTGGTTAGAAGTCTTCTAAAGAAATGCTTACAGACTGACGCATGTTGATTCAATGGAAGCCAAACACTGTTCTAGCATAAATAGTTTTCTCTGTGTAATACTTTCAAAAGGAAAGTATTTCTGAAGTGTGAAATGGCAGTCCTCTTGGTAACTGTCTAAAGAATTTCATGGTTATGAGCTTTGGTCTCCCACAATGGTGCTGGCATAGTTGGGCTTCTGGTCACCCTGTAGTGTTTCTTCTGGCAAAGAAACACTGTTTAATGTAATTCTTTACGATACCTTGATGTTCATCACCTAAGAACTAATTTTTTATTTTTATTTTTTGGACTACCAATCTTGCAAATAATTGGGTAGGATAATTGTTCTACTGATGTGGCACTGGCCCATAAGAGAGCCCTGTCCTTTCTTGATCTTACATCATACTGTTCCCTGTAAACTGAAAATAAGGAGATGCTACATAAGATTTTCATCCCTCTCGAGTGATGAATTGTATTTCACTTTTCTTGTCAGTACCTGGCATAAAAACGCATCAATTAATTTGGAAGATATTTATTAGGAACTCATCTGGGTTGCAAATGGGTGTGGGGTGGAGGGTGGAGCCAAAACCTCTAGAATATTGAGAAAACATGAGTTTTACTTCAACAGAAAAATATTATTTGGAGATTTATTTTGCCTCAGATGTTTGATATACACTATGGTTCTCGCTTTGATCTGAAACCATGCGTTATCTTCAGCTATGTTGTGTTTGGAACATAAGATTCAGAAGCCACTCTGAAAAATCAAATTTACACTTGATTTACACTATCAGTTTTAAACCTGGAATTCTGTCTTTAGCTTTAATTTTTGTTCAATTAGCAAGAGGCATTTTGAATTTATACATGTATAGTTCTTAAGTTTCTGAAATTTTGCTAGTGCAAATATAAATCTGATAGATAATGGACTTTGTCACTAATAAACTTGCTGTGTTACCACCATTTGCAATTTCCTCTGATTCATAGGTGGATGAGGAAGCCATGGAAAACTGTCCTTACATGGTTTGTACTTACTTTGTACATGTCCTTACATGTCCTTATGGTTTGCATGCAGCTCTTGGGGGTGGAGGTGAGAGAGCAGAGGCAGAGACCTCTCAAATAACAAAGACGCTGCTGATGGGACAGCTTGTGGCAGAAGTTTATGTACTTGCTGTGGCCAAGGCTTCAAATATCTCTGCTGCTCAGTAAAATTGACTTTTCTTTTGGCTTCTGAGAAGCTTCTTTCATCATATACTTCAGCATATCAAGGAAGCAGGTGTGGGGAAATGTGTATACAGGTATAGACAGATAAATCCAATCTTCAAGATTTTTTTAGCAGTGATTGGAATACACAAAAGGGTTGTGCTGTGTGATGCAGTTAAGGGTCTGAGAGGGTTCTGGAGTTGCTTGTTTTTCATCTCCAGCATTAGTTGAAGCCTAATCAAGAGACATTGTTGCATATTCATTCACAACAGCCATCTGTTTTCCTCCATGTCTTGTATTCTGTCTTAACAATATGAACCTGCATCCTGAAAGCTGTATGAAGGATGGGGCCTCCAGTTAAACTGGGATGCTAGGCTGCTCAAAGAGGTAATGGTAGAAGAAAGGGTATGAATCTGCTCTTCCAGTGCCTTCTATTACATGTTGATCAGTAAGTGGGGTAGGGAGAGGGGGGAAAAAAAGAGACATAACTGCATGGTAGAACTTAATGCTAAAACCTTAATCCTTAACATTAAATGCATATGCACAAATCTTCACTAAAGCAAAATCCTTCTGATTAAAGTTACATACAGGAAATTTTGACGCTTTTTCCTGTAATCTGTATCACTTATTTCTGACAAAAGTCTTTGTTTTCAGAAGGAAAAAAAATGAAAATCAGATGTAAATGATGAAAAATTATATAATTAAGCTTAAATGCTCTCTTATGGTTAAAAAAAAAAAAAGAGAGGATTGATTGGATGTTGCTGTCAATGTTGCATCTGATTATTTTGTATATACATTTTAACTGAGGTAAAAGAGGATAAAGTGGAACAATATTTTTATTTTTTAGTTATTTATTTTTTATGCTACTCTGTAGGTTTTTTTGGAAGGCCTTTCAAACCTGACTTTAGGATACTTCTCAAACAAAAGCAAACTAAACACTTACTTCTGAGATCCAAAGCCTTGTGAAGCCTGATCTCTGTGTGAGTGCACTACAGCCTGCCTTCACACAAAGGGTGGAGGCAGTGAAGGGTGGTGATACATCTATTAAACAGCTCTTTCCAAACATCCAGTGAAATTGAAAATAGCTGTTTTCTTGATACTAGCTGTATGATCAAAGCTAGAATTCCCATCTCCTTCCACTTTCTTCCCATGGCTATAAACTGCCTGAAAATGTTTGTTTGATTAGACGTTGTGGTTTCATTTACCCAACATCTGTACAACATTTGTGTGTAAAATCCTTTAAAACCTTCTCTCCTCCTTCCCAAATTCTTTGTCCTACTTACATTGCTTTGATTCTGTTGTGTAGTGTTGGAAGAAATAGAAATAAGTTTTTCAAAATCATAGTTGTTGTTTTTTTAATGAGAAGCCATAAAATGGTGGATAGGATTGTGACTGTATTTTCAAAGACACCTCCTTCTGCTTCACCTCTGTCACTCAGGATGGAAGCATGGTGCAATCAGTCAATATAACATGGTGTTGTAATGCAGAAATCACTAAGACAACAGCTAGTGATGCTAACGGGGAGAATGAGAGCATATCCCGGAAAACAAGGAAGGGCAGAGCCTATGTCACCTAGCCACAGTGTTAGTCTTAGCTTCCTTGAGCTAAGAGAACTTTCTTCTAGGTTTCTTAGGCTCCCCTGGATTGTGATTACTTGGCTAGTGCTCCAGTAGAAGCTGGCTGAGTGGATGGCGGAAATATTCTTCAGAATGCTCATGTCTGTTGATACCATTTTGCTCCCCATTCCTTCCTTCCTTCTTCTGTCCTCCTTATTGCTGCCTTGTTTGCATGCTTCTTAGAAGACTGAATTGCTGACCTGTGCTTGCTTTGGTCTTCTCAAATTGATTGACATCATAATTGTGGGGATCTGTTTGCAGTACAAAAAAATCTTTTACAGAATATATGGAATATGTATAGCATATGCAATATATTACAATGGCATCCTGTATTAAATAGTTTATATTAAGCACAAGCTTCTTGAACCACACTTAAAACTACCCCAAACTGGAGAAATCCAGTGTGTGTGAATGAATTGTACTTCTACTGTGTTGCATGGCAGTCTGACCATCCGAGTTTCACTTTGGTGAGAGTTACCAATAAATGTGCTTACACAGCTCCAAATCTTATTCCATATACAAGCAGCATTTCTAAATCCCATTTAGAAGTAACTTAAGCTGTACCCTTCTGGTTTTCTTTGCTCTGTTACATCCAAAATATCTCTGTACACTGATTAGCTAGGAAATGTGCAAGAAATTTAATGGAACCTTATAATCTTTGTAAGAGCTTAACACCAATAGAGAAAGTCTATCTAATGGTGTTTGCTGTGACCTGCTGTAGCTACTGTAAGATAAGTGGTAGGGAAGGATTGCATCACCTTGAAACTCACAGGTTGCCACGTTAATCCCTAGGGCTGTGTGTGGCTGCAGAATTCACCTCTCATCCATGAGGTGGAATTCCTGAGATATAAAAAGCAAAGCTCATTGTCTGGACTGGGATTCATAAACCCCATTAAGACTGTGGCCACTTTGTGATTTACCTCCTGATGTTTTCCTGATGTCACTGGAATGGCTATGCACCATCTCAGTCTCTAGTTTAAAGTGCTGTGTTATTTTCCTACTTTTAATACATTGGGTTGGTTTTGATTCAGTCCCTCTCACTGTCCAGTTTGGTGAACACTTAAAAAGCCGTTTTCCTTATTTAAGGACACGCAACGCTCTTCCTACGTGGCACAAGCTTATTTTTTAAACTGCAAAGTAGCATCTTTTGCTTGCCTAAGTTACATGACAAAGTTGAGAATTGAAAAGTTAGGGTAAGGGAATTAAAATGATGTGCCTTTATAGTGCATGGAGTTCAGTAACTGATCTTTTTGTCTTCACAATTTCGGGAGCTTAGTAACACATTTTAATAATCATAAGAGATCTATAAGCCAGCTTGAGAAGTGACATTAACACAAAGACCATATGGATGATTGTGAAATATCTTGTTGAATTTTTAGGAGTGTGAATTTGTCTAGAGTCATGTCTCCCTGAATACAAAAATAATTCCTCTTCTGTTCACTGTGAAGTTTTAGTTGCTAACAACACAAAGCTTTGCAAACTGTTTTGTAGTTTTTTCACTCTCTCCAGATCAACCTTAATTATAGATTTTCTCTAAAGGACCTGAATATCAATAGTAATCTACATGCTGAATATTTTGTTTGTGGGTAGGAAAAAGTAATAAATTAGAATATGAGGTCTTTTCAACAGAGCTGATATCCAAGAGCAACTGACTCAGTTACTATTCCTGAAGTAATTTTATCTTCAGTCCAACATCCTACCTTTCAGACTTTCTTTACAAGCACACATATTTCTACTTTTATGTACACATGCCTTTGTCACTATGTGCCACTTTCAGCTGTTGATGA
The DNA here is from genome assembly GCF_965140915.1 of Aythya marila. NCBI lineage: Eukaryota > Metazoa > Chordata > Aves > Anseriformes > Anatidae > Aythya > Aythya marila. The sequence continues at coordinate 104,745,058 of NC_139042.1, forward strand.
ATTTTTGATTTTTACTATCACAATTCTCCTGTTGCAGTACTCATGATGCTGAAAAAAAGAAAAAGATTCATTTTTTTAAAGGTCTTCCAGTCTCTTTAGACTTCCTTATTTCCTGTTAAGGTTATAAAAAGGGATGTTGAAATAATCCTAAGAATAAGACATCAACCTGCACCCAAATGGGACAGTTCCTTTGAAATATCAAACAAATTGATGAAGATAGGAACAGAGTTTGGAAGTATTTCTGTCAGAAGTAATTTTTTTCTTTCTTGTCACTGAGGGAGGAACATACTTTTTCCTGGCTTCAGCATGGGCTTTCAGTCAGCCTTTGAAAAAATAATCATGCTTTGTAAACCTACTGTGAGCTAAGCTGGTCTTTTCATCTTTCTTTTCCAGATAGAATATCTTTAATTGAAGAGAGAGGGTAAGAAAACAAACCAAAATAAAACCACTACAAGTTAGTGGACTACACTAGTATTATTAAATGTCAGGGGTTTGATTTAGACTTCCAAGAATGAGGATTTGGGCTTAAACAACTTTTCCTATGTTGTTATGGGTTTATTCATTGGATATTGGCATTTCCTGCTCTGGGACAGTGCTCCAGTTCAGGAATACCGGCTAGGGAAAAGTTACTGGCGGCCACATGCTGGCACCAGCAGCACTGGTCTAGGCCAATCTGCTACCTGTTTCCTCTAGTATCCTGGCATTAATTGACAGTTAATTGGCCAGTAATTTAACAAAATTGGCTGGTAATTTAACAAAAAATATTTCAGAGAAATATGTAAGATCTCCAGGCAGATATGAGGTGTGTTTGCTTCTCATATTTGGTCTTTTTCTCGCTCTTTCTCACTAGGACTCATGCCAGCTTCTGTAATTTCATTTAAATTTGTACTATCAGCATTATATATTTGGACACTTCATATCCAAGCACTAAGGTGTGTGTTTTTTTAAATTAATTAATTTATTAATATACATAGTATACATAAATAATATGCATTATTTATTATTAATGTATACACTTTAAACATGCTGCACTATAGAGTGCCACAGTCCATTTATGGGCTGGGGAGAAACAAAGTTCTTTTATCAGTTTTGCTACTTTAAATGGAGTTTAGTTTGGGTGAGAGGGGAATTTTATTTTTTTTTAAAGAATTCCCTGAATTGTTTTAAGTCTGTGTAGATTCGTATCAATACTAGACAAATACACAGGAGTAACATAATGCAAACAACTGTAATGTGTGCTGATAAGTGGTTTGAATGGTGGGTACATTAAAAACAAAAGAATGCCTTGATTATTATATGTGAATCAAATTCTCAACTTTCAGCCTCAGAAACTTTTTTTTTTTTTTTTTTACCAAAATTTAAAGATCTTTTTTCCAACTAATAATAGATGCCATGCAGTATCTGCAAGTAGAATATAATTTCTCTTTGCATTGAGCTCTATAAACATCTTGTCAGAGAAGTAAATTGTTTAACAATTAAATACAGGATGTGCAGGAGACTTTAGTCCAAGTTTATTGTTGTTTATGCAATCTGCAAATGAAATGATTCTTGGCATAATAGGGGAAGAAACTTCAGTAAAAGTCACTATTGTGAACAGATGACATATGCTTGTGTTAGTAACATATATCCTTGCAGATTTATCTTCATATATATATATATTTTATTTTATTTTATTTTATTTTTTTTTTCTGATCAGAAACAGTGGAATAAGGAAAGAAGTTTTCCACTATCTTTTCTTGTCTGAGTCAAACTCAGATCTATTATGATGTAGGATGCATTTCCATTTCTTGTTTTCAGACTGTTTCTATCACTATAATACAAAGGCAAAAATAAAAAATATTATTTTGAAATAATATTTAGTTATATTTTAGGATACATAGAAAAGAGAACCTCAAGAGAAAGGAAGTTGATAGTCCTCCTGTCTCACAACAGTCATGAACGTTTGTCAAATCCTTTCTTAAACTTCTCTGAGCGGTTTATTCCAGTGCTTAACTGTTCTTTCAACTATACAGATTTTCCTACCTTAAATTTACCACACTTCAGTTTAACTCTACCACTTCTTACGTTGTCTGCTATAAATCTTAAAAGCAGCATAAACATCCTCTTGAATTTTAAGCCTGCTTTTCAAAGAGCTTATTAACCCCTTGCAGCCTGACACAAATTTAGAGACAGTTTTCTATCATCCTGGTCTTCTGTGAAATATCAAAAAGTGTGAGATTGGGCTGGGCTCTCATGAAGCCCAGCTTGATACTTCTTCTTTCTGATTTACAATTAAACCTTAAGAATTACTCAGTTTAGTAGGTCGTTACCAGAAAGTTGATCTAGCTCACATTGTCTGTAGACACTGTGCAACAATTTCATAGTGGATTCATCTAGACTCAATTCCATAACTCATTTATGATAATGGTCGTGTAAGACCCTTTCATAAATGTAAGACCGTGTAAGACTGCTTTATTAAATTCAAGGCCTATGGTGTTGACTGCTTTGAAGTGCAGCATGTTATGTTGCTCTAAAGGGAAAAGGGTTTGTATTTGACAATACGTAGTGCTGACAAATACCTGTTGTCTGTTGCTCACCTAATGTCTTCTTTTAATTTGCATTTTTTTCTCAAGTTATGTAAATAAATACAAATTACATTTCATATTACTGTTTAAAGGTTAGTTTAACGTCCAGCTGCAGGAATGACATAGAAAATAATGACATTCCCAGAGTTGAAGGCAAACTCACCATGCCATTTAAAAAGGATATTTAACACTAAAGTTGAGCCATTTTCAGTCTATGTGCCAGATGTTGTGCATTTGGACTTACAAGTTCCATCCTAGGTATGCTGGGTTCAGTCAGGGGTTGTTTATATTGGCCATCTCCTGGAATCATTTTAAACACGTGCTTTGTTTAATGTAAGTCTACCAGGAATCTGTCCCTCTTTAGTTATTTATTTCCTCCCCTATAAAAGACTTTCTAGAATCCTTGATTCTGGGCTGAGTTGGTCAGAATCTCTGGCCTGCTTTTCATAACAGCAGATTCATTTTTGTTGTTGATGGATCCTGGAAATATCACTTTTTCTAAGAAATATGATTGGTTGCAAGCCATGAGCAAGGATCAATGAAAAACACAAATTTGTAGCTTCTGTGGGAGATATGGCCTAATTTTTGAGTAAGGTACTTTTATCCAATGATCCTTTTTGATGACTACTAAGAATGTACTCTGTTCGCACAAATATTTCTTATCCAGTCCAAAACAGAAGAGCAGTGTGACTGTCCCAGGCTTCCTTTGCTTAGACAACAGGTCCTTTATCTCTCCTTCTTTCTTATAGAACTTAAAATTGTGATACCAGCTAAGCAAATGACAGCATCATGCTGGAGCATGTAAATTCTAGAAAACTGTGTTTGGTTTTTGTTTGTTTGTCTGGGGTAGTGGGGGTTAAGTCCAGTATATTTGGAAGATTTTATTTGGAAAGCCTGATTTATTGCAATACCACCTCCTGTGAAGAACTTCTTTGTAATGATTTGGATAAAATTTTTACAGGTAGGTTTTCAGCCATAAAGTATGGATCTGTATCTAAATCAAGTAATAGGGAGTGAGGTCAAGGGGCAAAGACAGATGGAGTCTGAATTTATTCTGTTGTTTAATGCATTGGAGCAATAGTGGCCCGGTACACTTGGGAAATTCAGCATGAAAATAAGGAAGGACACACCAGCCCTTTCATTAATTTATGCAGCTGGTGCAGTCACTTCTTTCTTTCACTCACCCACAAGAGAAAATGATCCATCCTTCAGTGTTGTTGTGGTACCTATGTTTCATGTGAAATTCTGCACAAAATCTCTTCACCTTCAGGTGATCACTTTTGTTCTGGCCAAAGAAATAATTTATGTGTTTTGCTGGTAAAACTGAGCAACAGGGAAATCTGGCAGCACTTTTCTCTCCCCCACAAGTAAATGACTTTATAGCTTTCTACCTATTTAATTGAGTATTGTCAAAACTGAACTGCCTTACACACTTTGCCTGCAAATGTCAGTCTTTCTATTAGATAAGGTAAAAAGCTAGCATGCAAAAAGTAGTATTTATGAGTTGACAAGGACTCAAGGCATAAATGGAGCATAAAACTGGACAGGAAAGTGGACATGAACTTTTACTGCTTAGGCAGTTACAGATGAACAAGCCATCACTGTTGGAATCAAATGGAGAGTGATTATGCATGGAAACTGGATGTAAATTTGTGTAAAACTGCACGTTTTTAGAAGATATGATAGTTTTATTGCTGAACAGCATAAATATATCTTGAGACACTCACACAAAGGAAGGAATGAAAGCAGTTAACACTGAAAAATGATCACTTTCCTTTTTCATTCTTTTTACTTCACTCTTACCACTCCCAATCCTGGTGCATTAAATGCACTACAGTGGGGAATAAAGTGGGATAACCTCATCCAAAATCATCACAAATGTTGACATGATTGTTCTTTGTTAGATCAGAATAGCTTTTATGCCATTCAGTTGCTGCTTTTTTCTCTTAGATTCCTCTCTCACTACTACTCATCTATGAATAAGAGACGTACGCATAGTAATGAGTGGTGTATTTCTCTGTTTTAGAATTGTTCTGAAGTAATGCCATTTGACTGAGTTTCCTCCCTAACCTCTCCAACTTTGACCCAGTGGTCATTCTTCATCCTATATCTTGTACCTGGAAATGTCCCTCAAACCTGGAAATGAGGTCTGGAGAAGCACCTCCAAAAACTGCAGGAAGGATGCATAGCAGGCAGGCAGCGCACATGCATGTACACACATGCCCCCCCCCTCCCCCCCCCCCCCCCCCCACACGTTATTTGCAACTTCACCTCCTCTTCATCTCTGTACACTTCTCAGAGCTTCTCTGCACATGTACATCTGATATCTTGGCAGTGAAAGCAAGCAGTATATAACACTTCTAGGGAATTAGAGCAACAATTTTGTGAGTGTTGTAGTACGTTTCTTACTATCAATGATGTGGTAGTCCATATTTGGTTTACTACAAGGGTATTTTACCTGAGGCCCAATGGATGTAATCTGAAGCTGATAAGATTGGGTTTTGTTTGTTTGGTTTTGTTTGGTAATTTTGTTGGTTTTGTTTGTTTGTTTGTTTTCTTTCATTCATTCTAAGTTAAAGTACTTTACACTGAGGTATTTTTACTTACTAATTCCTATCAAGACCTTTCTTGCCACAAGCTCAGCTTACTGACTGGATCTTTTTTTACCTTTCTTTGAAGGAGAAACTATTGTGTAATATATAAGAGTACTTTTGGTAATTGTATTTCTTGTTGTTATAGGAGATAAAATACATTATCTTACACAAAGTTTCACGTTCTCCTCCCATTTGCTCATGTGGTCATTTACACTAAATAATACATACAAAGCTAGCATTATAATTATGCCTTCAAAGCTTTTATAGTTTTTATCACTTTCATTATTTAACAGATGTTGCGTTGTCCACTGTTTATGAAAAAAACATTTTGTACCTGCATATAACACTGGCATTGTATCAGTATGTAAAAAGTTTTTGCAGTTGAACAAGCCAAAATGAGACACTTTTCTTTTTCCTTTGGGCAGCAAGTCTTTTACAAATAGGAATGTTAAGACTATCAAAATACAGCCTTTCATAATACTTTCTATAGAAAGCTAAATCAAAGTATAATTTATGGTAATAATGTGGGAGATGTTTTTGTCCTTCTGTAGGTTTTCTGTCAGTCTGTCGTCATGCTCTCTTGTCCCTTGTACCTTTGCATCATTTTCTATGTATTTATCTGATGTGTCCTGTAGATTGTACTTTGAAAACTGAAATATTTTGTTATACAATAAACAAGCCTTAAAAAAAAAAAGTCAGAGAGACAAGTTCTCCAATACTAAATATTACCATAACATCAATCCACTTCTCTGTCCTTTCTCCATCTACACAACTTATTCTTTCAGGCTTTGTTCACTTAATCACAAGGGAATCTTTTCCTTTCCTTTTTTCACTTATAATTATTATTTTTGTCTGTGTTCAGGTTCCAGCCTTACTGCAACTGCACTCGGGAGTGGTGGCAGCTGTGACAGGTGCCCCTTTGAAGCTTAGGAAGCAAATACACCTAATGACAGGGTCTGGATATTCTCTCTAAAGGTGTTTCTGGATCAATTCTAACAATTTAATCTTTCCTATCCCTGCACTATCCACTGTTTATTAGACTCAATTTGACTTATATGAGGAAGAACAATTCTGCAACTATGCTGGGAGACAGGATATTTGGTTCAAGCTGATGTCACAGGCGTCCTTTATGAGATGAATGTTTTGGACCTGCCATACATGTTGTTTAATTTTTGACAGATTTCAAATACTGCCTTTTGGGAACAATGATCGCTTTCTGGCAAGTGCTGCAACATCAAAGCTTTACCAGATGATGAAGACAATAGTAATCACAAACTTGTTTGAAAAGCTTAATTAAAATTGGTGACTTTATCTTCCCCATGATTTATGGACTTTAAGTTTCTTCTTAACAGGTGAGGTATGTACATTTAAGATCTAGAAAAGCTTTTTTTTAAAAAAAAAAAAAAAAAGTTGAATTTAACAATGCTTGCTGAATTGTTTGCAAGCAAGATTTTCTTAGCTATTTCTATGTAGTTATTATCTCCTAGTCAAAGTAAAAATTGCTTTGGCCCCATCACATGGCTCAGGTGGTTTCACTCTGTTCATTTCTCTGTTGTCAGTACAGTAAGCTCCCACGGGCCTAGAGTTGGAGCTGGACTGGCAGGGGCTGGTGACAGAAGAAGCCGTGAGAAGCTTCAGACCCATTTGTAGCCAGTTTTTGGTCCCTTCGAGGCCTTAGTATGCTGGTTTGTCTCTTCCCAGCTCACAGCAGCAGCTCAATTCATAATTATTTTTACATCACATCTCTTCTGAGAAATCACTATCCCTATTTAGTAAATGGGGGGTTGAGGTTGCATTGTATAAGACAGAAAGGAAAGTGAACAAGTCAAGAGAACAGCTAAAGGGAAAGGATGCTTAAATTATTTTTTATTTTTGCCAACATACAAATTACTGCAACATCCTGTTTGCAATGCCTGAGTTGTGAGCTTCATATGTGTCGAAGCATTTCTTTGTTTATATTTGGACGTTTGTGAGCACAAGTAAAATGACACATAAAAGTGTATCTACTCTTCATTGCATTTCTTTCTTGTATAATGAGCCATAAAAATCAAAATCATTGATATCATTACTCGTTTCAAGTATGCTGTATTTTGCCTCATATTTCTTATTTGTGTTTTTGCATTCCAGAGATTTCTGAAATATGCTTAAGTCAGTATCCCTATTGCATCCCTGAGATTACTGCAGTTATGCTCAAAATTACTGCTTAATGCATTTTCTTTGTGAATATGTGTATAAGTTTGTATGTGTATAAATGTTAGCTGAAAATATTTTCATATTCACCTTTGGAGGGTTAACTGTCACCCCTGAAAAGGGGCATCTTTTAAAATAAGTGTCTCTTAGCTTTCATTCCTGGTTTGATCTTAAAAGAATTAATAATAAAAACCCAACTGTATCCAACTATATACTGTACAGCAGTGTTTTTTGAATTAAGTATATTTCTTGGAGTAACAACTTTCCACCTATGGGTAGTTTCACTGTGGCTCTGTCATCAGTTTGCAGAGTTGCCAGCACAAGTTCAGTTCAGAGGGGACAAAAGTGTTTTACCCCAAAAATGCACTTTCGTCAGGTACTTGTAGTGGTTGTTTTTGTCCATGTTAGTAATACACCTGGCTTATTCCAAAGCTAAATATTTCAGTTTCATTTTATCTATCTTTATTCTAATTTATTGTGACTACGGGTAGTTAGACAGACTTGCTCCATTTATACTCTTGTATTTATTGAGAATGTACCCACAAGTTGGGAAATGGCAGCCAAAGGGGAAAGAAACTAAAAGTGCAAGTTGCAGTGTATAAATGGCATGTAAAGCCATTACTTGGAGAGTAAATGATTCTGGAGAGCTCTAAAGCTGCCTAAGACCTCTGTGCCAGAATAATACAGTGATACAACAAATGAAAATGCCTTCTTGCTGAAATGGGTGATGTCATCTGATGAAACTGGAAGAAAACTATGTCAGATGTAGCAGCAACAAAGACTGTACCTCAGCTTTTCAGGTGGATAAATATAGTAAATCATTTCCTAGCAGAGTCAAATAGGCACATGACCTGTGAACAAAAGAACATTTTTTCCCTGAGCTAGATTGCTTTGCTCAATGAAATCTTATTCAAGCTATAAAACCAGGTGAAAATGACTTCTGGTGAACTTGGCAAATTCTTTAATAATATGAGGATTGCTTCAGCCTTTTCAAGAACTCCAGGAGAAATATCAAACCTGTCAAATTTTATCTAGTACTAAAGAACCCGAAAACATCAGTGCACTGAGCCTCAAAAAACTAATGCAAACAGGAAAATAGTTTAGAGTATTGTTACTGCTCAGTTAAAACACAATTAAAGTAAACCTCTAAAGATGTAGAAATAGTCTGAAGGAAAGATGTCTTTATGATTTTTAGTTGATTTGGATTAAAAATATTATATAGGCTCAATGATGGTCAAAACTGAATCTAGAAGTTCAGAGGAGGTTATAAATATAATAAGTAGTGTTTATTCAATCATATGAAGACTTTCATAAAATAAGGCTAATCAAATAAGTCTAATTCTAGTGTATTTAATCAGATTCCTGGAGCAGTTGTTACCTGCAGGGAGTGTAGTGATAGGACAAGTAATGGTTTTCAACCAAAAGAGGGTAGGTTTAGATAAGACGTATGGAAAAAATTCTTTACTGTGAGAGTGGTGAGGCACTGGCACAGGTTGCCCAGAGAAGCTGTGGATGCCCCCTCCCCGGAAGTGTTCAAGGCCAGGCTGGATGGGGCTGTGTACAACTTGATCTGGTGGGAGGTGTCCCTTCCCATGGCGGGGGGCTTGAAATTAGATGATCTTTATGGTCTCTTCCAACCCAAACCATTCTATGATCAGTGCAGGCCTGACATGAAAGCACCACAACAGAAGCACCTATGTGCTGTATGCTCCCCAGCAACTGCTGCAGTGGCGGCAGCAGCAGGGGCTCACTTTGTGAGCCTGCAGCCTTATTGCACTGATGTGATGCAAATCATCACAAAGTGAACTCAGGGCTTGGGGGATGAGGGCACAGGAAAATGCCCTTGCAAAAACTGTTTCTTAGGGGATTATTTGTGCTTCTTTAACCATTCTAGTTTGCTATTTTGGCATGCCCATATTAGGGTGTAAGTGCTAAAAGCAAATCTGTGTCTGTGGTTGCTGCTTTTGTTTTACAAGCATCTCATGATATTTCCCTATGATAGTTGTGGCTGAAAATGGCACTTATTCAAAGTGCCTTTATATAACCTTTACCCACTTGCAATCTTCCTAAAGAGAACTCCTTTCCAGCAGAAGTGTTTCCATTCCGAAAGTTCAGCCCTGTAAATTCAATGGGACGTGCCAGGGCTTGTGCTGGTGAGTAGATTTGGGGCAGCCTTCTCCTGACCTCTCTGCAGCAGCCTTGACACAGGCAGATGAGACCCCAGCAGCCCACCCATCCATGTGAAGTTGTTGCAAGGGTTCATGTCTGCTCCTGAGCACAGCCAGGCAATCATCACCTTGCCTCGAACTGCTAAGAGGCTGAATGACTTGCAAGTACTGGCAATAATGCTTAATTCAAAGGTGATGACAGGGAAGTACTGGGGCCCTGTCATGAAAACTCAGATCACCCCCAGCGTGAGAGGATTTAAATTTGACTGGATCCTCAGATCCCTGCAGTGCAGGGAAGGTCTCATTGGATTGGAATAGCCCTGGTACAACTATGAGGATTTCTGAGCACTGTCTACTGGCCCACTCAAGAGGCACTATGGTGTAGAAATACATTTATTGTATATAACATTTAAAGTGTATGGCAGGATATACCTCTGAAAGAAATGGTTAATTAGAAAAAGGCAGATTTGGGTTTTCAAGTGGACTGCATGCACACATTTCCCCCTAGCCATTAAAATAAATAAATAAGGTGTTGCTAGCTCCTACCTGCAGCTACTTCAGACATCTCTGGCCAATGGCCAATTCTTGGAACAATGGAAACAGCCCTTGCCCCTTTTGCCTTCTTCTTAGATTTTTATTCCTGCTGTCTCTGTTGTTTCTGCATTTATTAGTAGTGACAATTAGGATCCAACTTTTAGGAGAGAAACAGCCTCTAATTTTAACTGCAGTGTTATCTTTGAGGATCACTGAAGTAAGCAATGAAGACAGGAGCAGACTCAGTGGAAGAGCATCAGCAAAGGTGACCAGGGGTGGGGTCGTGGGGTGGGGGATTTCAAGGCCTTTTCCTGATCAATTCCTGCAGCCTAGTGGTCAGGCAAAATCACCTGTATGCTGTAGTGTCACCGGTACTACCAAGAGCATAGCTGATGCATGTGATGTACTTTCAATACTGATGCAGGCAGAACAGTATGAGACTAAAATTACTTTTTGTGGAGAAATGGGAAGCTGTATATTTGGCATGTTAAGGTAACAAAGCAGCAGTTCAAATCCATCACCCTTACAGCAACATGCTCCCTTTGGCACAAAGCTCAGTTACATTGCAAGTATTTATATATACCTCACTGTTATTCTTGGGCTACAGATATCAATTCTGTTCCTGTAGGTAGATAATCTCTTGAATCCTCCAAATTAATCCCGTAGCAACAGCTGAGAGAACTAGTGTGTATCAAGATTGCTATCACTCCGAACAGCTTGTTTGCATGACCCCTGACTTTTCCAAATATGTCATCACTATGGCTAGCCACATCCCTCTTAAATATTACTGAGTCTGTAGAGAGCTTGTACATTTTAGGACTAGCACTTTACAGCAGCTTTCTGTCAGTTAACATTATTTCATCTTTTTTTTTTTTTAATTGCTCTAAGAATTTAATTTATTATTTCACAAATGCAGGTAAGATGTATGTACACATTTTAAGGCATATAATAATATGGCTTTAAAGAAAGTGTTATTTCAAATATATGCTATTATTACAACTTTACATGTTTTGTAAACAGTGGTACCCTTTTTTTTTAAAGATAAGAATATTTCTCTTATGTTAAAATATGGCTAGTATTCTCCTTAGAATTTTTTAAAACATAGCTTATTATTTATGAGATGGTTGGGAATGGAACAGAGATGTGCCTAAACTATGTTGTTGTTGCTTTAAGTCATTTAGACTCCACAATTAATTCTTTGTCTTCTTTTTTCTTTTCTACCTGTAAATTTAATTGTAAAACGGGCCTTTAAAGCATCTTAACAATGTATTGTGATCTTAAAAGTAATGAGACTAACACTGAATAGATGAAAAGAGTGCTCTGCCAGACCTCTCCCAGAATGCATCTCTGCTAGGTACAGGATTTTGGCAGCATTCCCCATTTCACAGAAAAGTAGCTGTAAGACACAGTGATGTTATACAGGAGGCAAGAGTAGATCCTGGACCTTTTGAGTATGGTAGATATGCTTTATTTACAAGACTATCTTGCTTCAACAGCAAAGTGTTCATTATCACTATCCCTGCAGAAGTATTCAGACCTACTAGTGTAGTGGGTTTACGTGTCAAGGTTTGGTAGCAGGGGGCCATAGGGGTGGCTTCTGTGAGAAGGATCTAGAAGCTGCCCCATGTTTGGTAAGGGGTCACTGCTGACCAGAGCTGAGCCAATAAGAGATGTTGTTTTGCACCTCTGTGAGAGCATATTTAAGACGGGGGAAAAAAATACTGCGATACGCAGCAGCTGGGAGAGTGAGAAGAGTGAGGAACAGCCTTGCAGGTGCCAAGGTCAGTGAAGAAGGAGGGGGAGAGGTGCTCCAGGCGCCGGAGCAGAAGTCCCCTGCGGCCTGTGCTGAGGACCATGGTGAAGCAGGATGTCCCCCCTGCAGCCCATGGAGTACCACGGTAGAGCAGGGTTCCACGCTGCAGCCCGTGGAGGAGACCACGGTGGAGCAGGTGGCCCTGCACCGACGGAGGCTGCCGCCTGTGGAAGACTCCTGCTGAAGGAAATTCCGAGCCGGAGCTGGAGCCTGTGGAGACATGGAGTGGAGACCACACAGGAGCAGGTGACCTGGCCGGAGCTGCTGCCCGTGGGGGACCCAGGTTGGAGCAGTTTTCTCCTGAGGGATGGACCCCGTGGTATGGACCCATATCTGGAGCAGTTCTGGAAGAGCTGCTGCCTGTGGGAAGCCCATGCCGGATCAGTTCATCAAGGACTGCATCCCGTGGGAGGGACCCCACAGCACAGGGGATGAGAGTTACCGAGAAGGAGCAGCAGAGAAGAAGCGCTGTAGACTGACCATAACCCCCATTCCCCCATTCCCCTGCGCCGCTCGGGGGGAGGAGGTGGAAGAGGGTGGATGGGGGGGGGGAAGGTGCCTTTGGTTTCTTTCCTTTGTTTCTCACTTCTCTAGCTTGTTAGTAATAAGCAATAAATCTTACTGTTTCCCTATGCAGAGTCTGTTTTGCCCATCACAATAATTAGTGTGTGATCTGCTTGTCCTTATCTCAACCTTTGAGCCCTTTTCATCGTATTTTCTCCCCCTTCCTCTTAGAGGAGGGGGAGTGAGAGAGAGGTTGTGGTGGAGCTCAGCTGCCCACTTGAGTGGAACCACCACAGTCCTTTTCAGAACGGGGAGAAAATACGATGAAAACTAGTTGCTCGTCATACATGGTTCTTGACTGGATATAGATTTTAACATTTTTATCTGCTAGTGGAACATCGATGTGGAATTCTTAAGTAATATGGTCATTTGCTTAACAGATTAATACTTGGACTGACAAATACCTGGAAAGAAGTTATATTGTGTAGTGATTGCTTTGTCATTACCATTCTATATCTGACATGGAAGCTGTATGCAGTAAAGCATCTTACATGAAAATGGAAGAAGAATTAATTGTAAAAAACAATAGTAAAAATTTACTTTATCCATCCCTTATTATATTATTAGATATTCACCCCTCAATAGACTAGAACTAACCATACATTTATAATGGAAAATATTACACATTAATACATGAGTTATTCAACTGAATTGTGGAGGAGACACAAGGGGAACGTTTCCTCTTGTCTGTAACTAACTTGGGAATTTCTAGGGGTGTATAACATTGTGCTCAGATGCTTTCATTACCCTTGGGAAGAGAATAATGCTCTTCACTGCTTATATATTTATTTTTCACTGATTAGCTGCTATAGAAATAAGTGACACTAAACATGTTCATTTAGAAAAGCTTCCCTCGAGTCTTATGTTCTATGCTTTATATTCTCTGACTTTACCTCCATCTGCAAGTACTTTCCTTGATGACCAACATATCTCCGCATGCATTCTTGCCTTCACTGTAATTTTTCTTCCTTTGTGTAATGAAGTAGGTCATCATTCAGTACAAATAACTATTTGTTTTCCCTATCTCATTTCTTTTCAAGTTGCTCTGAACCTGCAAGGAAATTTCTGCTTTTCTAAATAAATTCTATTAAAAATGTAGACTTCTAGTGGAGAAAAAAATCACTAGTTTAAAGGCTTTGTTAAGAAAGAGAGGAAACTAAGGCACTTTTTGAGTGAATACATGAAAATTGAAAAAGAAAAAAAAATGTTTGCTTTTTCTTTCAAGAAATACAAAGACAAGTTTCCATCTATATTTCTCATGGAAACAGAATATTGGAATCAACTGCTATAGCTAGACAGAAAGAACATAGTTTTCATTATTCAATGACTGTTCTGCTTTTGTGTTTTCCTGTAACCATAATGTAGTTTGTGAGCAAATGGTCCTTTAATGCATTAATTTTATTCAGCGAAGGTACAAGTTTAGTCATTTTTCATTATTGGTGTGACATTATTTCATAATGTTAAAATCATGAAACAGACTATATAAATTTAATCATGTATGTATGGATCAATTGTATTATTAATAGAACATTCCAAGGTTTCTGAAAGCTATACAGCCATAGGAACTTTAAAGAATAATATGCGCTTGACTTTTTTAAGTAACTCTGTATAATGTGTGGGTGATGTTAGAGCTTTCTAGCATGCCTTTTTCCATGATAGCATGCCAGATACGTACTGACACATTATGTAAATTTGTCATTGTGATTTACAATCTTTAATGACCTCAAGATGCTCCAGACTTACTTTTAGATGCACATAGACAATAAATGAAGAACAGTAAGATGGATGAAATTAGGCCAAAAAGTCAAGACATGTCAAAGGAATATGAGTGGCAAATATGAAACAGTCAGCCAATATAATTTTTCCTAGATGCTATGCTGAACCGATATAAATATTTGACTTGATGGGTTAAAAAAAACACCCAGCAGCAATATTTTCCTGAAGGATGTAGACTCCAGCAGTTATTTTCTCCTATTTTCCAAGCATACTGTGCAAAAAATTCACGTGGCCTGGATGAAAGAAAGCACAGAAGCATCCAGACTGGAGAGAAAAGAAGGAAGAAATTTCAGTCCACTAAAACAAGAGCTTTGTTTTCTTAAATTTACACATAGTTCATAACAACTTCCTGTTTCAGATTCAAGTAGCATACTTTCTAACAACAATCACCAAGAGCATAATAGGGTAGGAGATAACTTCAGAGTTTTGGAGATGCAAAATAGTTTTCTGTCTTTCATGCTTTTACTAATGTTACATTTTAAATGGTTATGAATGGAGGTTTTGAGATTAAAAACCTATATTACAGTATTTGGGAAGGTTAATAAAATGCTGGATAAGAGTGTGTCTACCTAGGTTACTCATGTGTAACACTAACAAAAAGTAAGTTGATTTGAAGTACAGTAGTCTGGAGGTCAAGGGCTACTTTTAAGATCAAGTCTTTTGAAGCAGAAGATACTTGCACATTAAATGATACCTTTTTTTTTTGTTGTTGTTAAATTTAAGATCAGATGGAAATTGGGATTGTAGGTTTACCATTGGGATAAGAAAGCCCTGCAATCTGGACCATTCTCAGGTCCTACTGAGTTGCACTGGAGTTAGTCATAGCCTCCTGGAGGGACAATGACAGAATCTGCTCTCAGTTAAAGATGTTTTCACGTTCACCTGAGCAGAAATCTTCAGTTTTGAAGTGACATTGCACAAACGTGCATTGAAACTAGAAAGTCAGGACTGTGAATGACTGTAAAAACTGACCTTTGCTTTCTCTGTCATGGTTCCTCCAGATCAGAGTTGATAATTTGCACAGCAGCATGAAGAAGCTGTTATGTGTATCACATCGGTTTTGTGGCATTAGTTGTCACAACTATCAAGTACCTGTTGGCAGCTCTAGATTCACTTGGGATTCCTCATGAAGCCTCACATTAGCAAAGCTTCCTGGATGTTCTAAGACTGTCCATACAATAAATGACTCAAGTTATGACTGAGTTTCAAGATATGAAACAGAAGCTGACATAGTAGTTCTGTTTTCACTTCTCTGATATATGTGTGACCATCTATCAAAATGTAGTGACAAAAAGCGATTGCTATTCACTCTTATAAAGGAGCCATGAAAATACAATTAAATTTGGTTTCTACTACAGTCCTTAAAACTGAACCTTTGCCACTTCCTCTGAATAGCCTTAAACTCAACCTCTCATGTAGATCCGCTTTGATCAGGTCAAGGAAAGGAATTTTATTCTCTTTCAATCTCTCTATCCATATGAATATGAATGATATAGGAACTAAAAAGTAACAAAGTAGAATTATTACTTTCAATAGAAGGATGAGGGTGAGTTTGTCTAGGCTTTTTATGAAAGAATTGGTAGGATATTTGCTTGATATTTTCTGTTTAGACCATGGTGGACATTTGTGGGTTTGGGAAAGGACATGAAGTAAAAGAATGACAAAATATTTTTCAGAGCAATGAATAGAAAAATGGAAAATAAATGGCAAGTTTAAAACCTTCATAAGAGTTTATTTCACTGTATAAATAAGCAGTTTACATTGCTATTGAGTAACTGGAGTTTACGTTTGCTGCAGAACCTCATTCAGCAGCAGCTCCTTTGTGTTCCATGGGCCTTGGTTCAGCAGCCTGTTAAAGGCAAATTCAATACTACTTCTACTGTGTTTTAGTTGCTACAGATTTTGTATTCTGTTTGGTTTACTGTTTTTCCTCAGACTTAATTCAATGACAATGATCTTGCTCATTTCCAACAACACTTTAAACAACTTATGTCAATATTCATTTTCCTTTGTAAAGGCTGACTCACCATTTGATTTATTTGCTGACATGTTTAGCAAGCTTTCATCCAAACCCATTGTCTTCTTGCCTTCTCCCTTTTTAGCAACCACTTCTCCAATGTAAAGTATTGAAAGTTGGGTGATTTCTTTGCATCTGATTACTGTCCCGTTTGTTTGTTTGTTTGTTTTCCTGTGGAAGTGACTGTATACTTATGGAAAAAGAAAAAAGAACAGCATATGCACGCAATCCCCTCAGCAGCCTTACAGCAAAAATATGGTTTAGTGCCTGAGTAGTTATCATGCCCTTACAGAATCACAGAGTGGTTGAGGTTGGAAGAGATCTCTGGAGGTCATCTGGTCCTACCTCCTTGTTAAAACAGGACCACCTAGTGCAGGCTACCCAGCTCCATGGTCAAATGGCTTTTGTGTATCTGCAAGGAAGCAGTATCTCCACAACCTCTCTGGACAACCTGTGCCAATGCTCAGTTGCCCTGACAGTAAATGTTCAGAGGAAACCTACTGCATTTCTATACATGCCCATTGCCTGTCCCTGGGAATCACTGAAGAACCTGGCTCTGACTTCTTTGCACCTTCCCTTCAGGTATTTATGGACATTGATGAGTTTCCACGTCAGAGCTTTTAGGCTAAAAAATCTTAGCTCTCTCAGCCTTTCCTTACAGGCGAGATTCTCCAGTCCCTTCATTGTTTTCATGGCACTAATGTGTGTACAATTAAAGCAGTCTAGTTGACTGTTACTGGGGACTGTTACTTTTTATCACATACCATGATGAAAAGGAAGAGAAAATCTGGTGAGAAACAATGCTATAAACCATGGTTCACTGAAGCATCAAAAAATGTATTTGAGAACCACTGTAGAAAATAGTGAGAAATGTTTGAAATTTCTGAGTTCTTATAGCTGTCATACCAGAATAGTCCTACATGATAGAAATAAATATGATTTTGTTTGTTTGTTTGCAACACTATTCATCACTAGACAACTAACTTGGGAAAGGTGAGTGATTTATTATATTTTGAATCTGCAATGTTTCAAGCATATTTGTTTAATTTACAAATTCATCTATAACACAATACATCTGAAAATCATCAACACTGTGAATGGTATGGAAAATGGACCTTTAATGAGATGTGTCAGAGCTGTTATCACGTAGCTTGTTTCAAAAATGAGAACATTCAGCATACATACAATTACACACCATATTGTTCTGTGGTAATGCTTCATCCACGTGCATAACGGTGTTTTGATTGTGAAAAATATTTCCAGCCACGGTATCCTGTTCCTTTTTTAAATCTATCAAGTGGATATTTGGTATGTTTTGGGAGAAGAAAGGAGAGCATGAAGATAAAAAAAAAAAAAAAAGAAAAAAAAGAAAAAAAAAACTTCAAAATGAAATTTTGAATCAAGTCAGTTTAGATGTGTATTAAACAAAAAGACCTAAACATATACAAAATTCTATGCTACTACTTAGAGAACATTTCATACTAAGATATGTTGGCTATTTGAATAAATTCTTATTTCTTAATAAATGTAATGCTGTGTGTGAGAAAGCATTCTGCAGATTATACGAGGTTTTTATTTAATTATTTTTATTAGGGATAGAGGATAGGCTGGGATGTGCAAGAATTGAGTTTAATTTTTGACTTTTTGACAGTCTTGAATAATAATGGGAAAGCTAATTAGAATGAGTCAATGAAAATACTGCTACTGATTATAATGGAATCAGAATACTGTCTTTAAACTTCCATGAGTCTGTTTCCCTTTCATAAAATGAAGATAATAGTGCTTACCAGTCTCACATGGGAGCCCTAAGAATGAAAACATTACAGGAAAAATAATGTGGGTCAACTTATTACTAAGATAATATATAATAGGTACCCAGTTATGATTCATAGATTCAGTGATCAGATCAGGTTACAAAAATCTTTTTCCACATATGAGATGATGAAAATCTGTTTTCTGCTCAAAATATAATTAAAAGATTGTTGAAAATAGCTTCTCATTCAGATTCTAAACATAGTAACAACAGAAACTGTCACTATTGCAAAATCACACTGCGAACATGACTGGCCCTTGCATTTAATTTTTGGTAGTCATGAAAGTCAAGGAAAAATTTATTTTTCTTCCTCCTTCAAAACTGGCATTCCTTTAGTGCTCTTAAGTAATACATATAAATCTTTCTTTTTCATGCACACTGCTACAAATTCTTGTATATAAGAAGCCAAGAAAATACTAACTCTTTACAACATTTTTTTTGATTAAAACTCCAAAGACAAAAACTGAGATCATGACCCAAATTAAATACTGTCCCTCTGTCATCAAATTATCATGAAAGGGGAAAGAAAACATTGAAATTGTTATTTCGGAGAAACAAAATGTTAACATGATTTTTTTGCCACAGCAGCCTTTATTGGGTTAAAAAAAACTGCAACGTATGGGATGAAATGTTTGAAATTAAATAGTGGATTGGAGAAGACAGTCAAACTGAATTCAATCAAATGGAAATCAGGTTTTATGACAGCATAAATGAGTGAAAGGGAGTGACCTCAATCCAAAAAGTATAGAATATGGCAAAGTAATCATTCATAAATGAGTAAGAAAGAGAAATGTTCATGCATTCTCTGATAAAGTTTTAATAGTGGAGTGGTACACTATTGAGAATGTTTAGGTGCAGTTTACACATCCTGAATAATTTTAGTTGTGATGGTGCTCTTGTAAGCTTTTGTATGTGGTAATTGTTACATTAATTCCTGATTAGAAAGGAACTCTGTTTCTGCAACTGCTTTCTGAAAGCCTCTGTTCATATTGCTGGCAGGAAACACTTACGGAGAATACGAATAAACTACAAATTTGTCACAGAGACTTGCTAATATACCTGTAGGAGGGGAAAAAAATCTGAATGAATCGTTTCTGTAATGGCAAATGAAGTAAGAATTGTCACCCAAGCTTTTTATATATACATATATATATATATTTATATATATATATTTTTTGTTGTTGTTGTTACAAATATTTGACAAATTTCAAGCATGTATTTTCTGACTTCTTTGGTAATTTCTAACTCTGTAGCTGAAGAACATGACTACAGACAATTTTTTCTGTCTTTCTCACAACAAAAAGTAGTGTTTACAAATATGTCTATTTGCTGGGGCCAAATCCTTTAACCTACTGTACATTACAGGTTTGGAGAGGCTATTCTAAACCTATCTGACTTTTGTGGGAAGCTACCTTGAGTAAGGCTCACTCCTAGGAAGTGGCTTGAAAGGTTAGTAGGGAAAAGGTACAGAACAGTAATTTGCTTTTTCTCTGAACACAAAATCTCATAGACACATGATTAAATTACCAAGTAACAGGCTTAAAATAGAAGGTAGTTCTTTTGTTGACTAAATTCTTTCTTAAATTGGGTATGTTACTGTTGGATTATGCTGTTGATGCTGAATGCATGAATAGGCTCAAAAAGATGTTTGGGGGGGGGGGGTGGTTGAACACATTTTAGAAGGTAGAGCCTTAGGATACATCTAGAATTTCTGATCGCCAGAAATACAAAGAGTACAAAGATCATACCACATTCAGCATTTACAAGCGCTACACAAGATCAAATGATCAAATGTTGTTTGCACAGTGTAAAAGCTAGGCAGCACATATTGGTCCCTTTTTGTCCCTCTGAGTTCATTTCTGCAGTAAATGTCTTACTTTTCTTCCAGTGAATATTAGATCATTCAGTGAGAGAGGAAGTGTGCTTTCACCATCCTTTCGCTGCAGGATACTTGTCTGGTCTAACTCTTTTTGACAGGTTCTACCACTGTCCCCCTTTTACCCGCTTCTTCCCAGAGAACATAACAGTCTTAATACATCCTAATAAAATGAGCTGTTTCAAGATAGTACAGTATTCTATTTCACCCACAGATATGGATAAACATTTGAAGCAAGAAAAACTTCCCTCAAAATACATGTATATTCTCAAGAAAAATTGAATCTTCTGTTGTTAACCTTGCATTCCTGTAATAGTTGCTCTGCTATTTGGTACCAGTTTGTATGGCTTCTTCTTCCTCCTCCCTGCGTCTTGAATATGGTTGTTGCTAACATACCCACTCAAAATTCTTTCTTGCTTAAACTAATTCATTTTTTATTATTGCATTTATTTCTATTTCAGGGACAGATAAATCTTGCCAGCACAGCAAACCTAGGTAGGTGATTCCCCATTTAGCAACTCCCCTTTGTTCTTTCATCAAAAACTCTTGTTATGGTCCTTTATTTCATATTCTGCTTCATTTCCTTCTGATTTTATCTTTATGGAGCTCTGCAAGACAGTATCAAACAAGTCCACTGAGGTATTTATAGATAGTGATAGTAAAAATTTGTTTAAGTGCCTGCATTAGAATAACCTGAATTTAAGCATGTTTCACTTACATTTCCAGTAAACAATTGAAATGAAGACAATTTTTCAAAATTTAGATTACTCCATAGAATATGCAAAGAAGTCTGTCGTGATGCAAAGGGTAATTTTTTTACATACCTTATAACTTCAAATCACAAGTATTCTCCATCATAAATCATTAAAATAGTGCTTTAACTCACAGAAAATGTTTAATCCATCAGTAAAATAATGAAATAGTTTATTTGCCTCTAATCTGCACGTTTTGTTTTTCTTTTAAACTGGAATAATCAGTTATTCCCTGTATTCGTCTGTTTCCCCATCTACAAAGTGTGGGTAATGCTTTCCTCTTAAAAATCATGAGATAATATGTTTAAAGCAATCTCAAATCCTCAGGCTTAAAACACTCTAGAAGTGCTATGTATTTTTCTTTGGAGTGTATTTATAATCAAACCCTTTATCCTAGACAACAAAATTCTCTTCTCTTAATGGAGATTTCTTTTTTTTTTTTTTTTTTTTTTTTTTTTTATAAACAGTATAGGAAAATTGCAGTCAGCATAGCAGTCAAAATCCTCTAAGAATTACCCTTGCATGTGCTTCTGCCACAAGCTAGTGATTAGATTAGCTGTGTGCATCATTTCACATAAACTGGGAATAGTGTTTGGAGAGGGTTGTGTGATGTTAGCAAGTTAAATGCTAAGACCTTGGCAATCTGCATATATAAAACAAATGTTTTCATAATATAAAAAATAAAACCATTCTTTTCTCACAAGATTGCATAATTCCAAGATCATCATCCATCTGTGTATATCTTTTTTTCCTCCTTTTCGCTTACTTTAATAGCTTTATTTTGCAACTTAATGTTTTTCCACCAGCAGGTGAAAGCATTCATAAATCTGTCACGAACAGTTGCCAATGAATATTCATATCTGAACTGTCTGATTGCAGTACTTTTGACATTTTTATTTGATTCTAGCAGGAGAACAAAGTTAGACATGCTTCTTATTTCCTAAAGTATTCCAATTGATACCTCAGTATTGTACTGCTGAGTAAGTTAATGTAACTGAAAACATCAAACTATTAATTTGGAATATAAGCATACATGAAAAGACCATTTAAAAACTGAAGTAAAATGCTCAGCAACATGATGAAGGAAGGCTACAAACATGTATGTTATT
This sequence comes from Aythya marila, assembly GCF_965140915.1. Classification (NCBI taxonomy): domain Eukaryota; kingdom Metazoa; phylum Chordata; class Aves; order Anseriformes; family Anatidae; genus Aythya; species Aythya marila. Next base: position 104,766,828 of record NC_139042.1, read on the forward strand.
TCTAAATTTGCCTAATGAGTAAAACCTTTTGAAGATAAAATTTCCTACTGTTCAGTCATACATTTAAACCTCTTGGTGGGGAGGGGGCGGATAGGCAAATGGAATAATGCTCTTTGGTTAGCTAAGTTTGCCTCTCCTTGCAGTATTTTTCTATTCTGTATTGGCTTTGCTATTTAATCATCAGATTAAGTGAGAAGCGTGAAGTAGCTCCTTATTGTTTTGGCTGCTGCATTTAGGTAGTAGCACTTTTGTCCTTAACATTTTGTCAGTCACGATATTTTTTTCTACTTGTTTGCTTTCTATGGCTAATGTTCTTTTTTCTATGAGCTCAGCCAAGTATAACATGGCTGTGTTATGTGTGTGCAATTTTTTTGTTTGCTAGGGTTGTTTTTTTTGACAACAATCTTCAATCTATGCTTACCTAAAACCAAGAATCTTAATTTTGCAGCCCTTATTCTCTGGTTAGTCTTTGGAAACCCAAGTTTCATTCCTTCTCTCAATTAAGAGAAAAAAAAAAAAAAAAAAAAGTTACTGTAATGACAGGCAAGAAACATATACTACTGCTGTTTTTCTTTAAGCAGTCATGTAAAATAGGCAAAAAAAAATGTAATTTATGGAGAGATAAGATCAAACTATAAGCTGAAAAACATGAATGAAGGTCAAAGGTTTTAAGTGTGGTTTGTGTTCCTTACAGAGAAAAAAAAAAAAAAAAGTGTATCCCAGGCATAGGATTTACAAATGTATGTGCTATCAGTTTAGGCGTATGAGGAGTGGATGAGGTCACTTGGCCTGTTCAGCCTGGAAAGGAGGAGGCTGAGGTGAGACCTCATCACTGTCTACAGCTTCCTCACGAGGGAGAGTGGAGAGACAGGTGCCGATCAGTTCTCTTTAGTGACCAGTGATAGGACCTGAAGGAATGATGTCAAGCTGTGACAGAGGAGGATCAGACTGGCTATCAGGAAGAGGTTTTTCACCAAGAGGGTGGTCACACACTGGAACAGGTTCCCCCAGGGAAGTAGTCATGGCACCAAGCCTGTCAGAGTTTAAGAAGTGTTTGGATTGTCGTATGTCCAATAGATCATATATCTTCATCATATGGTCTGAATTTTTGGGTAGACCTGTGTGGAGCCAGGAGTTAGATTTGAGGATCTTTGTGGGTCCCTTCTGACGCAGGATACTCTATGATTCTATGATTATCTTTTAATAGTGACAGTAGAAATGGGTTGACAACCTAATGAAACCTTCAGTTGTGAGTTGTTATTGCAAAACCATGAAATACCTTCAACTCTGAAGATAGTGCCATCAAAGTAACAATAGTATTTTTCAATCAAGTCTTCTAACTGTTTCACAGGATTTGCTAGCCTTAATTAATGAGGTGTGACATGACTTACACCTTGAATACTCACGTACCACTGCCAAATCTTGGAATTTAGCAGTCACAGGCAACATAGATATTATGAAATCATTTATCAGTTTTAACACAATAAGAGTTAACATAAAGAGTTAAGATAAAACAACACTTACTATATCTTTAAATAAACTTTTAAACAATTTTAAAAAACAATTAAATAAACAATTTTAAAAAAAAGTTTACTTTCTGGCTGTTCCTCATCGGTGTTAAGAACCTGGCAGTTGGTGAATGAAATTAATGTTATTATGTTATTCATTAGCTGTTTGGAAGGCTATGTCAGTTTTAAAAACAGGATTCCAGCTACTGGGTCACTTAATCATAGCTGAAAATTAGACCTAAAATTAGATCTGTAAAATCAAATCTACATTCAAGAAAAAAAGAAAATGGGATTCAAAAGTGTCTATCTCTATAAAGAAACAAAACTGTCCAGCTGACTTTACATTAATGCTTAATAGCAGCTTTTCACAATCTGTGAACACTCATATGTATTCTTCAATCATGAAGAATATCACTGTTTTCTAGAACCAGGTTTATGAATGAATGCAAAATAGGTAATTCTATTTATGCATAAGGTGCTGAAATTTGGCTTACATAACTGGAAATAGGTGATTACTGGAAACTGTGATACTAAAATTAAAGCACGTTTTGATCCTCACATTAACCTTGTGTAAACAGAACTGTACTGATTATTTGATAATTTATTAATTTTCCAGGAGCAGTGGACAAATTAATGCTTGCTAGATCACAATTGAATGAATGATTTGAACTCCTTTACAAATTACAGTTCTTAGTACAAAAATAGTACTTTTGATCTTATTAAATTTCTCTGCACTATACTTGGTGATTATTTGTACTCTTTTCTAAAGGAATGTCAGGAAACAGTTAAAAAGCAAAAGTGCATAACTGTAAGTCTTGAAGAAGGCTACTTGTATCAACCATACAAGTTTCCCTACTGTAGATAAGGATTTTAAAGAAGTAAAGGAAAAGACAAAGCAAAACAAACAAACAACAACAACAAAAAAAAAAAAAACACAGCACAATGGTACCGTAATCCTGAATTCAAACCTTTACAGAGCACCAAATTCCAGTGAATTCTTAAGTGCACATCCTTTGTTCTATGTCAAATTCTTATATGAAAAGTTGGGATGCCACTCTTGATTTGAATAATTGCTGGTATTCCATTGGCTCAGTTTTTCTGTTACAAAATAATCAGAGCATGGTAAACACAATGTATGATAAGGGAATATTTGTATGAGTATATTTCTAGAGTTTTTGTCTTGTGTAGTTATTTAGAACTGCCATTTCATTCAATAAAATTTTTGGGAATCCTAAAACCTTATTGGATGATTATCCATCCAAAGCAACAAATCTTCAGGAAATTAGAGATGGGAAAAAAAATAAAAATAAAAGAAATTTGAGGAGAGTTATCAAAGTAATGAAAATATTTAATTCATAAGGAATACGTGCACAGAAAAACAAAAAAAAAAAAACAAAAAAAAAAAAACGAAATGAGGTATAGGTTAAATGTATAACTCAATTCTGATGAGCCATTTGAACACATTTACTCCTTAAAAATTAAAAAACAAAACAAAACAAAACAAAACAAACATCCAAGACAAACTCAAGCTCATGTTATGCACACTGCAGGGCTAGATCTAATCCCAGTGTAGTTTACTAGCTGAATGTATAGATCTTTAACCTTATCGATGCTAGGAAATAATGTATTTTTCAGTAACATTTGTCTACACTCCAAATGTACTATAATTTCAGCTTTGTTACTTTTTTCTCTTCTATGTGGTCTGCAAAATACAGTTACTTTTAAGCAGATCCTTTCCGTTAGGCTTCACCAAGCAAATTGCACTGTAATAGCGTTTATTTGATCTTTCAATACCTAAAAACTGCCTAGAGGCTACATGTTTCACTTCATTTCATTGGATCAAAGAGAGGGAAGTCTAGGGTTTTCAAAGCACGTCCAGACTCCAAGTGGTGAAAAGTGTTCTTTTGATTTCAACCATCCAGAACAAGCAGCATGGATTTAGTATGAACCCCATTAGTCACTGAAGTCTATTCTATTTAATAGTGAATTATTTTTTTCCAAAGTAGGACAGTTATAAGTATGTCACAGACAGTTCAGTGTTACACTCTTCAGATGTTTAACAAGGCTCATATAAATACAGGTTGAAACAGATTTGCTTTTAATTACATCCTGATTTTATACACAAAATTTTCTTAGTGAACAAATGTATGTCAGTGAGTGTAAGTTGTATTCATGTGCTCTTTTCCTGATGCTGTTAATTTAAGACACTCAAATGGAATTTTGAATCCAGTTAAAGTACAATTTGGATATTATCATGAAACGCTGTTTTGCAACAGCAGTGAAAGTAGCAGTAATTATCCTTCTTCTTCTAATGTCTATACATATCTTTAGCAATTGTGTTTGGGAAAGCTCTAACAGCTGTACTGTGCAAATGTCTAGGAGCATTGAATCATATTTGAATCTGAAAGAAAAGATGCCTTTTAAACTTGATATCCCTTTTTTGAAAGAGCCCTAAGATGCCAAAAGAATGCAAGAAAACAACTTAAGTGTATTTTAATCCAACTTTTGAACTAATTTTAAAATTTAATAGGTAAATCTTCAGTGGAAAGCAGCCATGGTAGTATTCAGCTACAAAAATCTTCAGAAAAGTTCAACCAACTATATTGTTTTTAAATTCTGGGTTAAAATGAATGTTCAGATAACTCCCTTATTAAGTCCTTTAAAAAAATTAACAAATCATTAGAAAATACAGTCCAAGAAACCATCCTACTTTGGCCGAAATATGACCTGGATGATGTTATATATCTCTAATTCCAACACGATTATATCTACTGCTTTTCATCTTTGAGTACATTCAGTTGACCTTTTACAGTCACTGTATCATGCTCTTTAGCTGATTAAACAGCATAATATTCAGAACTGACTAGTAGCTTTCAGGAAAATAAATATCCAATAGGTTTTGATCAGAGAGATCGAGAAAATATTAATACAGTGCTGTAAACATCAGTAGGCTTTCAGTCATAAATTTGAAATAGATGCTGACTTTTTTTCCTTTTTTTCTTTAAGTATTTGCAGAAGTGCACCTCTGCTGTATGCTGCATTTCCTTTATAGGTTTAACCTATTTCTTTTCAACAGGTGTTTTGAGAAGATATGTAGTATAACTCTTACAACAGTACACTTTTGAAAATGAGTCATGTATAGAAAAAGTAACAGGATCTTGCATATGTAATTAGATTGAATTAGCTGCCAGAAGAGGATAATTTCCAGAAACTGAGTAGTAGCACCTGCACATCTGAACAACTACTCTTCATCCCATGGATTTCTCAAGAGTCTGATCTAGTTCAGTCATTTACTAAATGACTGAATCACTCAGCCATTCCTACTGGTTTTACAAGAGAGAATGACTTAAATGACCTCAGTGATGTAGCTAGAGCAACATCTTATTAACAAGTTGTTTCTTTGTAAACTATGCTCCCTTTGCTTCCTTTCAACTCTGCATTACAACACTGAATTCTGTGGGAATTAGAAATTTCTGCTGGACAATCATAAAAAAAAAAAAAAAAAAAAAAAAAAGAATAAAAATATCTAAAAAAAAAAAACAACAAACATGAAAAACACAAAACTGTGCTTCACTATCACGTTTCATCTGAGCTGACTCTTCCTGAAGTGCGGCTATGATGTCATATAATTTGTAAAAAAGATTTCTGTAATACAGGCATGGAATTCAGATAAAGTTGTCCCCTGTATTTTGCTGATTTCATGTATGCTCAGCTTTATTTCTCTTGATCTAAGACATATCCACTTATAAATTTTACTACTTTTTTTAAATGAATGTTGTGCATTTGCTGAAATTTTATATAGTATAAAATGCCCTCATAAGGTTTGTAACCAAATGTTAAATCTCTATATCCAATGTTCAGGTTTAAAATGTTAATGGATGTCCTCATCTGAACTTCAGAGCAGAAGGTTTTTGGGGTTTTGTTTGTTTGTTTTTCTAAATACTTGTTTTTTACTTTGAGGTGTTAAAAGTCTAGGAGCTAATGAGTTGAACTTCAGAATTCATTCTTTGAAGACTGCCTGGCTTAACCTAAAATGCAACAGGATTTTTTTAAATTTTTTTTTCCCACAATAGACTAAGTAATCTGTTTCTACCACTACCTCACACAAAATATGAACACTGAAAAAAATCTTTTTTTTTTTTTTTTGGATAGTATCCAGGACACCTTTCTTGACCTCTGTTTTCCAATAGCTTTGTCAGCTGGATATGTTTTATGGCAGCCTGCCTTTACTAAAGTAACCATATATGAAAAACTTTAAAGGTTAAAAGAACCGCACATACAAAAAGATAATATTGGATTTCAAAAACACACATGTGAAAGGTAATATCTCTCTTTATCACACTTCAGTCTAATGTTAAATGAAAGCAGATGTACTCTTGTGGTCTGATCTAAAGTTCAGGAAGGTCAGCAGGATCTTTGGTAGTTTCTATGAACATTTGTTCATAGTCTCTCAATTAAACTTTCTCTAATGGGCTAAGTCTAGGGACTCAGAAAACTTGTTGGACCAGAGAATTACAAAGGTTTATAGCAGATATTTTGTATGCCAAACTTTTCAAACAAATCATTAAATTATTTAACTATCTGCTGCACAACTGTGTAGCAGTTTAAGTAGGTACCTCCACCATAATTATGATACTACATGCATCCACTGAGCCTGCACGTCTGCTGCTCCTCCCAGTTTTAGGTCCCAACATCTCATTCAAACAATTTAACCTACACTAGTAATAACTTACCTCATATCCAGGTATTTCCTCAAGCTTTAAACACTTTTTTTCTAACCAATATGTATTTGATTACCAGAATGGATTATCATCCATTTCAGCTGTTTTCAGTTACAGTGCAGCAACTTTTTTTTTTTTTTTTTCCCCATTCCTTATGGTACCTTGTTTTATTTTGATCTTCTGGACTGGGCAGAGGGTTATCATGTCCTGCAAATTATATGTCTGTATAGATTTTTTCATGTATTCAACTTTAAGCTTGCTACTCTTCTATTTTCACGCTTTCGCCCCTTTAGACTCATAGCAGTTTGCACTAGGTACATTTAATAGAATATTTTGAATTGTTTTCAAAATTTGAATAATTAAGTCAATGCAGATAAGAATAGAAAATACATTTAGAGAACAACAGTAAACGTAATTAATGCAGGTACAGATGACCAGACATTACACATGGCCCTAGGAAATAGCAGTACTATAGAAAGGGTTAGAAAATAGTAGACTTAAAGTTTTAACTAACAGCAAATATTTCCAGCACTGGAAGTCTGAAAGAGGAGATGCACTCTTAAAAAAAAAAAAAAAAAAGGCTCTGCCTTAATTTTAATTTTGCATAATTAATTTTAATTAATTTAAAATAATTAATGCATAATTAATTTTACATAAGTTCAAATTGATCTTAGTAATATGTCATGAAGCTCATCAGGTTTTCATTTTATTGAACTGTATTCAGCATATGGAAATTATATTGTTGCTATAATTACTTATATGGATTAATCATACAAAGTTTTAATTTGGTTCTGAACTTGATTTACTTAATTCTGTTTAGTTGGATATATTACTTGGAATCACCTTTTTTATCCCAGTGCTGGTCATTTCTTCCAGTGAGAACAACTGTGAGTTATGGTACACAAGATATGTGACAATCATTTTCTATCATAACATGTGAAAGTAAAGCTAAACTGCATGTTTTCCACAAAACTGCTTAGCAACAGAGTCTAAGAGGTATGTGTGTATTGTGATACATACTCCTCTGAAACAGAGCAAATGCCAGCACTAATACCTGTAACATTTTAATGAAACCTCTCAAAAATTTTTTTCATTTCACAAATCTACACAGAAAGAAAATAAAAGTTGATTTAACAGGTATTTCATATATAAAGACCACAATTTGACAATAGATTGGAGTTTGGAGACGGAAATAAAGAAGTTTAAAAGCTTTCATCATAAGAGATTAGCACAATGACAAAGAAGCTAAATATAATGACTATAGGAACCTCAGTGTGGGCCTATTTATTACAGAAAAATGGGTACACGAGAGATTTGTTCTCCTTATTACAAAGCTGGATATAAAATTCATCTTCTTGATGAGACATGATGGGCAAACAAAGGTAAGTTCCATTAAAAAGGTCCAATAATGGACCTTTGGAAAGGAGTGGGAGAATTTTCCTCTGTAGTGTTATACACTGCCTAGCTACAGTTCTCCAAATATTATAATAGAGTTTTGTTGCATTTAAGATATGTGTTGGCTTCATTCTAGATAACAAGATTGTTTTCAATATTTTTATCATAGGGATCACGTCCTTCTCATCATTTCACAAAGCAAAAGATGCTTTATAATTTTTCTCAGCAGATTACAAATATGTATTTAGAAAGTTGTTTTCAAAATTATCACTTGCGGTAGTTTCATGAGTGTATAAATGACCAACATTTCTATCTGCAGAGCTCCAAGAACCCCATGTAAATAATACACTAGAGTAAATTCATGTCATAAATTTACACATCTATTTTATGTCTCCGGCCCAGTATTGCTTCCAGTGCTCAACATCATATCATTGTTGGCTGCAAAAATGTCATAACATTCAAAATTCTAGATCATGAAAAGTTACAGAAAATATTTATTAAAAAAAAATATTTATAACTTTGTCTTTCCTTTTTTTTTTTTTTTTTAATTTTTTATTTTATTTTGTTTTCTACTTGTCCATTTACCAAAGCATGTTTTCTCTATGCCTTACAGTAATTGCAACAAAAGCGTGTTTGAGCTCTGTGAAGTTTCAGGAGTGTGTTCACTTTAGTGTTAAAGTAATAAGCAACAATGTGCACTCAACATCACCATATGATCTACATCACTTTATGTTATTACCGTGCCATAATCATCCTTCTGTATTTTAGCCCTGATAAGGGATAATATATATATATTAGCCCAATATATAATGCTTTAGAGGCATCACAAACATCTAGGCAGTATTTACAGGAGTGCAGTATTGGGCAAAGATATCTTCTAGTTCACATTAAGCATTATAAAAAGTAATTAATGTCCATTGTTGATTGGTCACTTAAGAAAAGTTAAACGTCTGCTGAGAATAAGTTTGTGTGCTCTCGGGCAATGAAAAACGATTCAGAACTATTTCAGTTTTCTTAAAGACTTGCTACAAGCTAAAGATTGTTCCATGATGAACCAAAAGGATGCAGTTGGACTTATACATATGTAATTGCTTTTATTTTACTAGAGCTTCCTATAGTTTTCAGTGCTGGAAGAGAAAATGTGTAATAAAGTTAACTTTATAATTTGGTTACATTCCCTACAGACCTAAAATACTGGTTTACTGGGAAATATACAGGTTATCCAAAGAGTTTTTTGTACTCTAGAATTATTTTTCTTGCCAATGATAGTTTCATGTGCTCTATAAATTTAATTCTTAAAGCTTTAATCCCAGATACTACTAATAGAAATAAGTAGGAATAACTCATTCAAGTTTAAGATGTGTAGTTTATAATCTCCTCACAGATTGTGCTTGCTTGGGGTTGGGGGGTGGAAACACCTACAATTGATATTACATTGTTAGATAACTAATCACATTAAGATTACTTTCCAAATTTGTGGGTTTTATTTGTTTGTTGCAGTTGGACTTGTTGTGGGTTACCAAAACAAAGCCATGTTAAAACACTAAGGCAGATGTCTGTATGTTCTTTGTACAGAGTAAGACAGATTTGGTTTAGTGTTTCCTCTGTTTGCATGCCTTGTACATGAGTGAAAAATACCTAGAGCAGAACCATAGTGAAATGGTGTGTGAGCAGGTTAGGCAGAGCACCACATGGTAGCCTTTGCCTAGTAGTTGTGATTTAATTAAGTCTTGGCTGATTTCAGGTAGCTTGCAAAATAAAGTTTCTGCCTGTTGGTGGACAGCTATGTTGTATCTTGTCTGAAAGCTCACCTAGTGTGTTTACATCCCATTTTACAGATTGTGCTAGCGTAAGGCAGAGGTAGCTTTCTCCTGGATTTGTATCACCACTCACAGGGCAGAAGCTCTGCAATTCTTCCATATTTTTCATTGTCATCTATGTGATTGAGCCCAAGTAAGGGCAGGAGCAAGAAAATGTTTCTGTTCTAGGGACAGTGATCTCAGAGGTGATTAATACTGCTGGCCAGACAGAATCCTTGAAAAATCAGAATCTTTCTTTAGTCTCTCAGGTCCCACAAATTACCCCACCCAGTATTCATGTAATTCTTAAAAATGATACTGAATGAAACAAATCAGATACCTTGAGAAACATGAACAATTCCTGATCAAATCTCTTAGATGAGAAACTTAATAGAGGTTTTCTTTAATAAAACAGACAGGAGTCTTATATTTTTAATGTTTCTGTGATATATTTATTCCAAAATTAAAGGAAAATCCTAGCATTACTATGTATATGTCTATACATATATGTCTATATGTCTATATGTATAGACATATACATAGTCTAAAGTATAATACCCTGTTCAAATTTTGCTCCATGTGCATGACCATGGAAAATCAGTTGGTCCCCACTTGTTGCCAGAAACTCAATTTATTTTGTTAGGATTATGAGAGGCTTGGATATAAAGCACCCGGTGTGGGTGGGTGTTTCCTTAGGGAGAAAATGAACAGAAAAATATTGACCAGAGAACCTCTCAGTTCCACCACTGCACAACTCAGTTTGTACCATGTAGTCCCTTTTTATTTTTAAACAAAGCCAAATGTCAGCGATAAATAAGACTGCAAAAATCTCTACTACAGACTGCATCCCTCATGCCTGAAAAAGGCAGAACAAATTCCTCCCCCATGAATGTCACCATATTTTATGTACCTCAGTCCCTTCTGCAATGGGGGTATGATAAAGCATTTAAGCAAGCCAGTAGCCTGGCTTGTCCTGATGTCATGACCCTAATACAGGTCAGACTTCTGAATTCGTTATTCCTTCCATCTGTGTCATATTCTTCATGCATCATACAGGTAGGTAAGGATCTGTAGTGTTTTCTTTTCTTAGTAGAATTTGCGTTATAATGAGGGTAACATTTACCTATAATTGTCTATTGTTTTAAAAAACAAACAAACAAACAAACAAACAGCAAACAAACAAATAACAACAAGAAAACCTAAAAGCTTATAGATTAGATTAAAAATAAATAAATTAAAAAAAAAAAAAAAAAAAAAACAAGCTAAATGCTTTTTACAAAACAATTACTTCTCTAAAACTTTTTAAACACCCACTAAATGGTCTTGAAGTTTTTTGATTTTACTTTGATTTAGATTGTACATCCTTTCAAATAAGAATTATTTTGTTTAATAATTAGCCATGGGACTAAATTTGTTGAGAAAAAAGTACTTTGTTAAGAGAAAGTTTAGGGAAAAATATAAGCAAGTCTTAAATACCATCTCTGTTATGTACCTCTCATCTCTGAATTTGTAAGTCCATTTTCTCTTAGTTTATAAAATTATTTTTGATAGAAATTGCTTATGCTAGGGGACATTTATATATAAATTCTGCTGCTTATATATTGGCTTTCTGTAAACACAGAAATTACTCCTAGAGCTAGTAATTCCACTCTGGAATATACAATGTAGATACATTGCATGCAAAAATGTTGGTTATTAAATTAACATTAAAGGCAATTATCTCTGGTATTTCTCTGAAGATTTTGGAACACAATGTAATAATAGCTTATCTTTTCTGTTAAATTCAGTGTGGCCCACTTAACATGACAATGTGAAAGAAAAAAAAAGAGCAAGTAATGTGAAAAATGACTTGCCCTTCTTTTCAGAAAGACCTTTCTGCCATATCCTGATTGCATTTGAACATGTCATCATGCTAGAAAGTGTTAGCTAAAATGTCCTGGAAATTCAGTACAAGAAAGCAAGGATGGGTTTACTGTCTGCTAACAGGATTAAACTGAAAGCTGGAAACAAGTTTTCTTCTTTCCAGTGTTTTAGAATATGTTCCTAATTAGATTTGCTTTAATCTTAATCAAGAAAATACACATTGAGTAGAGAGAATGCAAATTGGCATGGCATCATTTGTAGGAAACAAGATGAACAGGGTATACATGGCCTGGCAGTGCAGGGACAGGGCTTCTTACTGCTCTGGACAAGTGTATTCTTTGCATAGGCATCCGCTCCATGCCTTCATTCTGATGTACTTCAGAGAAGTACTGGCCAGTGTGTGGCCAGGTAGCCAGTGTACCTGAGGTGGTACACCATAATTTTGCTGCCCTAGGGCTGCATGTGGAAAGGGAAAGAGAAGGATGTCTCCTCAAACATTTCCACTAGGAGGAAAGGGGGGAGAAATGCTTCAGGTTAGTAGGAAGTAACAGTGGTTATATTGTGTTTTGGTTTGTTTGGGATTTGTTGTAAGGCTCATGAATTCAACCAAACAAATAGTTTCAGCTCCTCAAAATGTGTGCACTTCTGACTGGAATGTAGGAAGAGCATTCGATAGTTTGGATGCCTGTTTTCAGGTTAAAATTAGATGAAGGATATGAATACACAGGAAGATTGAAGCAAGTTATGTACTCATTAGAAGTCAAGAAAAACAACAGGAATAGTTCTTAAACTGAATCATTTACAGGCAAATTTTCTGTGTTTCCCAGGAACCTTTAGGCCTATAAATAATTCATGACCTTCTATTTCTATAATACTTTTGATTTCTTTCTCTGAAAAAAAAAAAAAAAAAGACCAGGTCACATGGTCAGAGTTATCCTTTAATGTCCTTTAACATGTTTTTTCACTTTATCATTTTTCCATTTTGCTGAGGAATACATTAGCCTTTGCTATTTACCCTTGAAACATCTTTTACAGTGAGTTTTGAAGAGAAAATGAATAGTGAAATACTTGTTGCATCAAATATAGCTGAGGGAAAAAATTTACCTGGAAGATTGAAAATGTTCAGGAAAAATATTGTCTCTTCAGGCTTACATATTTTTTTTTTTTTTTAAATGCCAACTATGTTAGCTTTAGATATTAAAAACAGAGTTCTGGCTTCTTCTAAAGATTCAGATATCAGCTCCTTTTTTTTTTTTTTTTTTTTTTTTCCCTTTTTTATTTTTTCCCCTGTGCATGTTCAAGCTGCTAGAAAAAAAAAGTTATAGATTTCATAATATAGCAGGACAGCATAGTGTTACAGTGACCACAAAATAGGACCACTCAGGCTCCTTACTGTTCTTCTATAAAGCTTAACCTGTGTTTCACCCATCTAGTGAGACATTACAGATCCTTCATATTTCTGTGGATTCAGGCTAGTAAAGCTGTTCCTCAATAGACTCTTCCTGATCTGAATTTTGGATATTTTTGGATATTACACTGTAACAAGCCATATAAATTCCTCTAAAATTAATATAAGTTTCCAGAGGCAGGAGTCCATTCCAAAAACAAATTCCAAACCATCCCAAAATATGTATCAAAATCAAACACTTTAACCTCTGAGACTATTAAGGTTTTGAAAACAGATCCAAAAAAAAATTAGTTTTATTCCAGGCTTTTTTTTTTTTTTTTTTTTTCTGGGACAAGACTTTATTGACATCGAAGGATGCTTCAGTGATGACTTGGTTAGTCTGTCTAGAAAGCCAGTCTATTGAGAGGAGTTGGAAGTATTCACTTTTATGTATGCATATAGGCATTTATTTATTTATTTAAACAGTGCTGCCTTTCCAGCCTCAGGAGAGTTCTCCTATATTAATTGCCTCTGTGCTTAGATACCTCCAATTATTAACCTGCAGGTGTCTCTAATCACTGTATATTCCCATCAGGTTTAGGTTGAGGGCTATAAGCTATGGTGGTTAAATACAACACATGCTATGTGTTTTTTGTTTACTGTTTTATATCTGAATTTGGCATCAAAGACTCCAGAAAACAGTCATAAGCAATCAATTCTTACTAACTGTAGCACCTTGGATCACATTTTCCTCCTCTTCTTCTTTCTTAGGGAAAATATTTAAAGACAGTCTGTAGGCTAAAACAAGACGAGTTTTCTGAACGTTATTCCATAGATTTAACTTGGAATCTGGTTTAGTCAAGAAAGCCATCCAACACTTCTGCTATCCAAAGCCACAAAAATCCTATTTGGAAGTATATGTGTTTTTGCTAACACTGCAGAGCTAGGATATTTGAAAATACAAGGAAGAAGTGGACTCCGTGTTCGTTTGTATAGGGTTATCATGGTGTACTCATCAGTAAAATTGTATCTAATTATGTTGGTACTAGACTGAATCTCTTTTAATTGATTAATTATAATTCACGTGTAGATTAACAGCTTTTAAAGGTCAAAACCTTTCAAATTGCACTGAGTACTTGTTTATCTCTCCCTGTGCTGTGTAAACCTGGTATTCCACTGCAGTCTGAGAGCAACACCATAATTACAGATTCAAAGGATGACAAAAATTGATTAGCAACCAAGGCTGGTTAGGAACAAAGGAACTGAGTCTGGTTATTCTGTTCTCCCTTCGGAAAAGCAAGAGTTTTGATTGCATTTTAGAGCACAAGATTTTGACAGCCTAAGTTCTTTTAGGAGTAAATGAGCACAGTTTAAATAAAAGGTATCATTGGTTATGAAGCTGGCACACCAAAATCAAATATTTAGTTGTTCTTTAGATTCCAAATAGCATGAGATGCTGATATTATTACCTTTTTTAAAAATGTGCAATTGATGCAAAATTACTTAAACTATGTTTAGTCTAAAGCTCCATTATACTTTGTTCTTTTTCTCACTGAGGTGCTAACACAGAACACTATTCTTTGTATGTGCCACCCCAAGGGCTTCAAAGTGGTTGAATAAAACATGTTATTTTCACCTACTGGAAATACCCCCAATGCTTTCTGTACTCTACAAGCAGCATGTGATTGTTATCACGTTTTTTAAAGTGCTCTAAGTGACAGACAGAGAAATGAAAAATATCAAAGTTTTCATTTGTGGTGGAAATGAAAATACATTTTTCACAATATGGAATTTGCCTGTATTTCTAAAAGAAAGACGATTTATTGTTACTACCTTTGAGGTATGATATCAGAAAAGAGGGGTCTGTTGTTGCTAGCTATGTGACATGTCTTGTGATAAAATTAGCATTCTGCATTTTTGAGTGATTTCTTCTTTTTGTGACCCCTAGTATTCTCTTGCAATAGGGAAGAATTTAAAGCCAAAGAATGTTATTCTCTTTAAATATTATATAAAACCTCATTGGAGCTACTTTTTTCATTTGTTAATTTGCCAGCAATATGTGAATAATATCCATTCCTGAAATACTCTATTTTGCTTAGGAGAAGAAATTAAGGAAATAGTGAGTGTCATTTGATTCTGGATGTGCAATTAAAAGCACAATGTTGTTTCTCAGAGAAAGACAAAACAAAGAGAAAACTGGCAGTGCAGTTTATGGGAGAAGGCAGACCTGGAGGGAAGAGCTACCTTACTTTTAGACCTGAACCACCATTTTCTGGGTAATGTTGGAGTCTGAGATACATGAATCCTTGCAAAGGAGACAATGCAGTGAAAGTTCACTGAGAAACTTGTTCTTTGAATCCTTGTCTTCCTCCTATCCTATGCTAAAATAAAAACACAGTCAAATATAACGATGTAAAAATACAATCAATGTTATTAATGGTTATATGCATGTTTTGTCTCCCTTTATTTGGTTAGGTTCCTTCCAAACTGCTTTTCATTTATAGACAGGTTCCTTCCAAGCTACATTTATCTTGTAGGCAAGATACTACTGAATACAGTTTATAAGGTCATCCTATTGAGTTTTGGAAGTGATTATGAGCATGGCACACCTCAAATATATATGTATATATATACAAATATATACTCTGTGAGTGAAGTAAAATACTTTAGGACAGTACCTGAAATGTATCAAGATTCATCCCTCTTGAGTTGGGTTTGTTAATAATAGGTAATCTTATGACAACTCAGATTCTAGGGTACAAAACATCTTCTGATGAAGTCTTAGCCTCACTGAGTTGGATTTCAATTTTTGTGAGAACTGGAATTCACCCTTTTCATAACATTTTTTTGGAAGGAGCTGTATAAGTCAGTGGGAATGTGGAACAGGAAAGATAAATACATCTTTGAAGAGAACGATGAAGTAAACGTTGGGTAAGAACACAATAGCTATAAAATCTACTTTAAAGTTCTTTAGTTTTTCAGGGCAGGTCAGGTTGTCAAGACTCCTTTAGTTCAGAAATCAGGAGAGGTATTAAAAACAGAGGAAATTATAAATGTTAGAGTTAATTTTGGCATGGTTACTAAAATGACCAGAGTCAGAGGGGTGTTGCTTAGAATATGTCTATAATCAGTAGGAAAATGTTTATAAAAATAAACTTTACACATTTGCATTCACTCCACAAAGAGCACAAAGTGCACAAAGGAACTATGTGAAACCTCACAAATTTGTATGCCATTTGTTGCTGGGCAGTATTAGGGTAGACATCAGTGTGTTGTCAGCCCACATTTTGAAGGGAGAATAGACAGCCAAGTAACCGTAATAAAATAGAAAGAACAAAGATGCTGGGAGGAAAGATCCTGTCCTTTCCATGGCCCTGTTGGGGCCACCAGTGTCAGAGTAGCTGCTGTGGGGCTGGCTCTCTGTGCAAGCCCCCTGGCTTCCCCATCACTTCTGAGACTTTCTGTGCTGCTTCCCCTCTCTAAGCCAGGCACTGAACACAAGTACCACATGAAAACTGACCTCCTACAAACATTTCAGAGCCTTTCCTGTCCTCAGTGCTGAACAGTGTGTTGCAGTTCTGAATGGACTGAATTAAATTCCCATCTGCCTGCGAGTATCAGAAACAGGCCTGGTATGAAGTACATATTGAGGGAAAGAAGATGACATTATTTTTTATAGTGGTGCTGATTATATAGTAACTAAATCTAATTTTCATTCATCTGACTGCTATAACAATGAAATCAATTTAAAAGTCACAATTGTCAGCAACTTGGCAGAACAACAGTAAACATCTAAGCAAGATTGGCAAGGGAACTTTGAGATATTAAGAAAATGTGCATTTAAACAACATTAATCCTCACTTTCTTTATAAGCTCTTCCCTTCTAGGCTCCTTGGAATTTAATTTGGCTCTGGCTCAAAGGAGTTATGAATGGAAGTAATTTAAAGATGGATGGATGTTAATTTAAAGATGCTGTCGTTTTCTGACAGAGCCGGGTACTGAAGTGTAAGAAAATATATAAAGAAGATAGCATGTAATCAGGAAATGCCAGTCAGGCAACAATTTGATAAGTTGATGAGAAAGAGACATGATGCTTCTAATAGCCTTTAGTCTCTAGCAAATACAACACATTTGATGAGCTAATTTCTGCTATGATGCACAAAGCAGATTTCCTAAATTGTATTCCTCAATTGTGTATATTTATACCATAAATAGTGATTTTTTTTTTTAAATAAGAGTAATATCAATATTATTTCCACTAAGCAGTAATGTAAATTGTTTAATATATAAACATTAGAGTGAATTGGAAAATTAATTAAAAGAACAAGTCACTATAATTATGATAAATAAAGCTTATCTTTATTGCTAGCATGCTTCTCCAAGCAATCTGTCTAAATGAGAGGAAATTATATACCATCAACTTTCCCAAGAGCTAAAGTCTCATTTTAAATATCAGGTATGCTACAGTGAAATAAGAAAGAAATCTGCTTATTCAGTATCATGCTTTAAGGAGGTTTATAGAGAGACTGAACCTGTTTTTCCACCTGCTCTGCATTAATGGAATACAATTGTTGTCCCTTATAAGTTACTGACTCATCACTGAATTTCACTTACTGTGACTAATTTAGTCAGATTTCTATGCCAGGCAAACTAGTCATTATACTCTAATGATAATGTAGACATAACCACTAAATATGCAACACTTCTCAGTTTGGGGCATTTGATGTTGTTTGTTGTGGTATTTTTGAATCATAGTATTCTCAAATAATATCTAGTATATTTTCACATTCACCAGATTGTAGTCACCGCTTTGAGGAAAAAAAAAAGTCAGCTGAATGTTCCTACAGTTTACCATGCTATTAGAAAATATATAATCTCTCAGTCCCCTCCTGCACACTTCTTCTCAATAATGTGTTTATTTAATGTATTGGGAGGAAATTAGATTAATAATTATTCACATTAGTGTTGAACAAAGAAATATTTTCTTATGTTGAAATATGCAATATGAATGCAATGTGCATGCAATATGCTGCTTTAGCCCAATAACTGTGGCGATCACTTATTACAGCTTCCAGAAATCCTCCTCTGAGTTCAGATGTAGGGAAAAATAAGGTAGATTAGAAGATGCTTGTGTATATGTGGGATACGGAGAGAGGGAATGGAAATAAGCATCGCAAATCTACACCCTCTTTTTAGTACTGTCCAAGCCTAGTGCAGCCAGGGGCAACTTTTCCTCTTCTTCCTCCTTCTCATGCACCTCCTCCTGGTCTGGCATTGGGCCAGTCTCAAGGTGCTTCTTCAAGACCTCAACCTGTTAGTCCAACACAGCTACTACTGTTGAGGGATTGGGACTATATACAGATGAGATTTAGACTATTACTTCCCATGTCGTCTTGGTTGCATAATCCTATAGAAAAATTACTTGTTCAGTTGAACTAGATAGTATTTGTGCTCACATTTATAGTTCCATACCAGAACAGTCACACTTGTTGGGACATGGTAGAGCTCTCCAAGTGACATCATGCGTTTTGTAGCTTATAAATCACAGTCTGGACATCCACACTACGACCCCCCCCCCGCCCCCAACCTTCCCCCCCCCCCCCCAGAAAAATGGCTTTATCTCACATTGCTGGGAAAAACTTGACTCCAAGTTTTAATTAGTGCCATATATAGAGGAGGATGCTAATTTATTACTTAATTGTTTAGCATAGAAGTTCACACATGTGGCAAGTTAAAAATCTTACCATCTCTGATTGTTGAAACCCTTCAAGCTCATTTTTTCCATTGTTCAACCTACCACAATCCTCAAAAAATCACATTAATGTGAAGATAAATTCCCCAGCAACTTTAATGAGAAAAGTGTGAACTTCCTTCTAAAACCACTTGTAGATCACAAGCTATCAAGTTAATTGTATACATTTTATATTCTTGCCTAATTTTACTGTACAAATGAGATACTGAATGCATATAAAACTCTTGTATTAGTGCCTGCAAGTATACTTTGGCTGAGATTGCATGACTGGTTTCAAAACAATGTCTCTTAGTCTTCACTGCAGCTGAAGTCCCTGAAGTTAGTCAATCAATATTTTCAGATTATCTGTCCATGACCATAATTTTACCATTGTGCTTAAATTGATAAGGTGACACTGTGAAAGAGATCTCTGGATCTGAGAGAATTTTTATCACTTATTGGATTTATTCTGACTTCTCCTAATTGCAGTATTTCTGCCTTAAAATAGAAGAGATGGGATCTCTCTACAAAAACTGTTTAATATGTAAATAAATTTATAAATAAATTCTAAGTAGCAAGCAAAGTTTTTACATCTTTGTGCTCAGTTAAACTGTTACATAAAGGAACAAAGAGGAGTCAAAAAGGAAATAAGAACTGTCATAGTATTTCCAGAAGGAAGAGCTATCTATATGCCCCTCCTAGAAATACTGACCACTGTCAGTGACAGAGGACAGAACTCTTCCTTAGGATTTCTTGGGAAAAAAATCAAGCTTCATACTGTGTCCCAGACCCAGCTAGCTAATGGAACTGAGCATAGTTATGAAATGTTTGATTTTTGCCACATGCCATCCAACAAGTGGGGAGGGCGCCCCATGGCAAGTTTTTCCAGGCATAGGGGAGGCACAGTAGAAAATTGAGTGTGCTAAATTTCCACTGCCACACAGGTTTTGTCATATTTCCCCAGAGAGTAAGGGTCAGCTTAAGCTCTGGTAGGTGACTATTTCCACTATCCTAATGTTTTTAGTCTCCCTGATGAAAGCAATAAGATACAAAGCTGGGACATAGAAGTTTCACAGACTGTTCCCAGTTTTAGCAGAAGCTCTTAGGACAAGCTCTTGTCCTAAGACATTGCTATATAAGACCTAGGTCCTAAGACATTTAGGTATCTACCCCAGGGTTTAACACCTCTAAAACAAATGTAGTAATTCTTATCTTCCTTCACAAAACAAAACAAAACAGTATAAAACTTACTACTGACTGACCATAGGACAGGAGTTATTACTATGCTAATTCAGTCATTTACTGAACTAAAACCATTTTCATCTTATTTGAAACTTTAAAACGTCACTGACTGCTGTGAAAACCACTAAATACATGTCTTCCTGTGTCCAAGAATAACAATTTTATATTGTGGTTGTGGGTGGGAGGTGGGACTTTCTGAACAGTGATAGTCAGTACATACATACATAGATCTCGTTTAAGAATCTTTTCTTTAGTCTAATCAGGGCAAACACTGAGGTGCTTTATCTTTTCAAAACACATATCTAAACCAAGACAGCCTGGAGCATTTCCTTCTGGCCCAATACAGAGAACCACTTCCCTTGCTCCCAGATGCCCCAGCTGGTGAAAAAAAGAGGACTGCCAAAGCAGGGTAGAGAGATGGGAAGATGATGAGAGCAAAGGATCATAGAATCATAGAGTCATAGAACTTGAATAATATGAATAATGAAACCATAGAATGGTCCCATAATATAATATGAAACCATAGAATGGTTTGGGTTGGAAGGGACATTACAGACCATTCAGTTTCAACCCCCCTTCCATGGGCAGGGACTCCTCCCACTAGACCATGTTGCCTAAAGCGCCATCCAACCTGGCCTTGAAGGATGAGGGCCACTAATATGTTTTTACTCTAGAACTCAGAGCAGTTCCCTGATTCCCAGTTTTTCTACAGGTCTCGTAGAAGCAATGAGTAAAAAGCTGTTACAACTGGTCACCTCCTTCATTTATTTTTATACTGAAGAAAATCTGCTAGAATCCTGACAACAAAATCAATGTCTTTAGATTTACACCAGCTTATTGTTTTTTTGGTTTTATGCTGAAAGGTTTTTTATGCTGAAAGGTTTTTATGCTGCTCACATGATGCAGACACCTGAGCAGCTAGGTAAATAACAAATATAGACATACACTCAAAAAAAAAAAAAAATCATAAGCAGAAACTCACCACGGGGGAATATTTCCTTTCTGTACAACAGAGCACTGAGTTGTCATGGCTTAATCCAAAACAGGGAAATGATACAGATAAAAATAATACTTGTTAAACTGAAAAAACTTTTTTTGTTGTTTTTGTTTTTTTTTATTATTATACAATAAATATCTCGAATATGGTGGGGGTTAGTTAGTTAGTTAGTTTGATTTTTGTACTTGGTTTGTAATAGAAATGCATGATGATTTCAATATAATACCTGGAAATTAATCTCAAGAAATTCATCACTTTTAGTGGGAGGAGATTTCAAATCTGCTTAGATGAAAATAATGGACAGAAGTACAATTCATTCAGGGATATAATTTATTCAAAATATTACAATTTTATATATCTCTCTATTTTAGACATCAGTTTTTCAAACTACCTAGCACGCAAGCACAGATTGTAATACTCACTGTCTGTTGTCTATACTCTCCTACATATAAAGACATAAGACTAAGAAAGAGAAAGATCTCAGTGCTTCCTATCCCCTAGTCTGAATTTCTGAGCATGCTTACATGGCTTGTCTGCACCACAGAGCAATGAGTTCTCTGTGGACTAGAAAGAGACCAAGATCTGGGTTTAGAGGGAAGGAAAAGCCTTCCTTTTGGAAGGAAGAACAGCTAAAAAGAGAAAGGAAAGTAGCTGAAATTAATATATATATATATATATATATATATATATATAAAAATCAGGTTTTTATTGCTGATTAAATGTTTACTTCAAAATAGTCATATTTACTTTCTTTACACATTAATGTTTTTTCTCTGCACTGTGTGTACAGTGTTTGCAAGGTCTACAGCTAAAATCTGATGCAGGCCCTACCACACTTTACATAGCAAAAGACTCCCCCAAAGAGTGTTATTGCATGTAATTTATGGATATGTGCCAGGAGCTGTGGAAACTTTAGAACAGTGCCTTTTGCCTTGTGTTATTTCCGCTGTCTAGAGGAACACAACTCATAGTAATTCTAAAAAGGGCAACAGGGATAATTGGGTTCCTGCTGCTACACATGTTTATCAGTGCACTACTGCCAGATGTAGGACATATGCTACAAATGGTCTTCCTATCCCCAAAAGGATTAAAAAAAAAAAAAAAAAAAAAAAAAGTATTAATAATCCTTAGTTTTCCCCACCTCCTTGCAGTCAAATTAGTCTAGCACTGGGACTAAATCCAGGAAGGGTTTTTTTAGCTCTAATGCACAGACCTCTTAGCTTAATGCTTTTATTTAGCTGATGGTTTAAGACGAGGGATTGCTTTATTTTGAACATAGAATAAAAAGTCATAGATTTGCATGAGAAATTTAGAGACTGTGTGTGGTGTTTAAATGTGTACACAAAAGTTTATACAGTTTATGCTTTGTAGCTGTTGAAGATTGGATTACTACTCAAATTTTCGTATCAGGTATTTCTTTACAGTGGTGAGTGTTGTTTGATTAGGTGCTTTTGTTCAATGTGCAAAATAAATGAATAAAAATTAATCTTAATTTAGACTTTGCTCAAGAAGGAAACATCTGAAAAGAGAAAAAGTCAAGTTTAATTCAAGATTTTGTGAGCAAAGTGTTTTATTAGACCCAAATGATAAGGAAATATTTAAACTATATTTCAGGAAACTTTAATATTGAATATAATTTTTAGATTATTAAAAAATTGGGAAATACATTTATTTAAAATGTTATGCATTTTCAAAATATGATATTTAAGTAACAGAACTAGAACCCAGAAATACTGACTGCAAATCCAGTTACGCTTCAATTTCTTTCTGTGACTCTAGTTTTTACCATGTGTCTTTCTTCTTCATCTGTAGAAGCAATTATGCTGCTGTGCTGTGAAGCCAGTGAAGTAGTCCAATACCACCTTAGTCATGTAGGACTTACACCACAGTGAAAAGTGTTCAAAACACACAATGAGAAACACTTAGAGAATTGACAGCTTCATGTATATGGGATGAGGCCTGCTAGGAATTCCTCCTCTTAAGACCGTAGACAGCACTCAGACATCATCTGAAAAAACAGTGGATAATATAAATTTGTGGAGCATAAGTCTCTAAACAGACTCAGGGTGGAAGATAAACTTGTGCAGAAAGCAAAAACTACATATAAGGAATATAAATATCCATAGTCTGTGTGGAAAAAAAAAAACATGGACTGAGGAGGGATATAAAGATAAAAGCTGACGCAAAAGTACTCACTAGTGATTAGCAAATAAAAGCATGAGTGTTTTTATTAAAAAAAAAAAAAAAAAAAAAAAAAAAAAACATAGAAAGAGATGTAACTGAGACTATGTAATGCTGCATATAAAATGTATCATTTGGAGGTTGGGCGATAGAGATAATCCCTGCATTGCTCCAGGGCAATAGGGTAATGGGGTGCACTAGAAGTGTTGCTTTAATTTTGTTTCATTGTTATTTCCCTCGCAATGACATTCTGGGTATATGGCTTGTGACTCAAAAAACATTGAGATATTATTTTTGTTAACAGAAATGATAGACTAAACAGTTTCAAAATGCCAAGTCAGGTTAAAATGGCACTTACTGTGTGGACACAATTTATCTCTCAAAAAGCATGCAGTTTGCAAATGTAGAACTGATTCACACATATATCAAGAGACCAACAAGGTATTCTTTAAGGATAAAATGGAACTTTTTTTACCCTTTTATACAATGCAGTATCTGTACAATAATGGATTTATGTTCAATTCACATTTAATATTTTAGAAGACTGTCTTTAAAAAGTATAAAAAATGTATTGACTAGGTAAAGAATAATGTTTATCTTCATCACTCTGGGGTGAATGTCACATCAATGAAGAGAAATTTTAATCAAATGAGGGAAAAAATGTTGGGAAAAAAAATGACGTTTTCTTTCAAAAGTTTAGTTTTAATTTGACTGCAAAGGGAAAATAATTTTAGGATCAGGAACATTCCCCTTTAATTTTCCTTCTGCTAAAACTTATGACCACAGCTATATGGAGCCCTTTAGAAGTTGTCAACAGCTTGAACTGTGTCCAGAAGCAATGATGCAGTGAGTGCTATTCCTTGAAAAAAATAATATATCTTGCAGGTAGTAGCACTCAGCAAGTAGAAGGGCACACCTGGTACAAAGCAGCACTTCAGGGTTCGTTTCCTTTGGGTAAATGAAGATCCTGAATGAGTATCCTGGATTGTTGTAGGTATTTAAGCATAAGAGGTCCAGCAGTTGGTTTGAGATAAAGCGGAGTGAGGAATGCATTTGGTCCAGAAAACCCATTTTGGGGCCGTCTAGGTCTTCATAAACATGAAATGAAGTCACATCACCATAACATTAATATAAAATGTCAGAAGCATGTTACAAACTTAGTTCAGAAGTATTGTATTGACCACAGTTGTCATTATTTAGCATGGACAGCAGACCTTGTGTTATGCTCCAAATTCTTCTCCCCATCTTTGGTATTTCATTTTCCTGCTGTCAGAAATATTCACATTCAGATTGTTACACTGTATTTTTTGGGTTGTTACCTTCGTGTCTCTCTGTTTAAGAGATATTCCTTATTCCTTTATGAACAATTACCATTACTTATGTATGGGGAAAAAAAAAAAAAAAAAAAGAAAAAAAAAAGACTTCTATGAATCTGCACCTGAACTGGAAACTAAATTTAAATCTTGAATTGCTAGTCTGTTATTTTGAGGACAGTGAGGCCGATGAGCCTATTCTCATTGCTTCTTCAGCAAAATTAGTTGACTCCCTCAAAAGAAAAGAAAAAAACATTTTGTGTGTCTGGTGAAAATGAAACAAGGCGAAGTGCCTTGTGAATAGGTAGTAGTTCCCTTTTGTTCTAGCCAAAATCGTTATTAGTAAGAGCATACAGATGTTATTAGCAGTGATAAAAAAGAAGGAGCGTGTCACTTTACACAAACACCCAAACATTTCAGTGCATGGCAGATTACCCGAGCCTCTTTTTCTCTGGGAAATTTTGCATCAAGAAGTTTAAGAAAGGAGTAGAGTAGGTCAGGCAAGCAAACCCAGATATAAAGACTGGGTTGTTTTCGATCAAGGGGAGAATTATGCACTAGACTACACTCTGCCAGTTGTGAGGTCTTTGGCACTGGCTAGCACTATAATTTGCAATTGCTTTTTCTCATCAGCATATTTAGTAAGATAAAAATATTTTACTATTTATTATCTATACATAGATTGTGACCAGCTTGACACAAAGCATCAAATGGTGTTTGGGGAAGAGAAAAATATATTCCTTCTGAGTTTAAGTAAAGTTGTTTTAGAATAATTTAGAAGGGTATAATCAGAAAATTCTCTTTGGAGTGAATTGAGAACAGGGTATACAATTTAAGACCAAGAAATACTGTGCAGATTTCTCCTTGAAACATGTCTTAATTTCCATGTCCATGCTTTGAGTCTTAAATGAAAAGGCTAGTAAGCACATTTACTATTCTACATTGGGTTAATTTTAGAGCAGTGCTTTGATTTTTGTTCCCTAATGCTCTATTGATGACCCCTTTTCAACTGCCCAGAAGGGACCACCCTGACTAAAATGCAAGGCAGTTGCTGGAATTCACATTAGTTACATGCTCTTCTTCCCTCTGAGAAGAAATTGCCAGCTGAGCAGGACTGTAATGAATTCTTATGTGTTTTGTAGTGTGAACTGCCATCAATTAGGAGCTAAGCTGAGACCATCAAACTCATTTTAATTAGAACCTCTGATTGGATTTATGCCAAGATCCCAAAGGTAAAAATCTAGTACACAGATTTACCATCTTCTCCAAGTGAAAATTTTAATTCTAGTCAATTCTCCGTGCTTGCTGTGAGTGTGTGAATATGTGCCTGCATTTGAGGTTAGACTTTATTTTCATATGTGAATAGTGGAGATGTTTGTACACACATTACAGTGCTAAGAGCATCCTATTATTCCATCCCTGTCATACACTATTCCATTTCTACTGGCAGGCAGAAAAGCAATTTTATCTCTCACATTTTTATAGTATATATTTAATTTCTAATGAGATTCAGGGATTCTCCATTCCCAAGGCACATTATCTTTCATTATTACCACAATACAATAAAATATATAAAATAATAACAGAGAATAATAATAATAACTGATGTGTAATTATCAACCTCATTCTATCTTGAATCTGTTGTTACGAAGTCTGACAATTGTATCTTAGTAATATGAACACCTAACCTCTGGATGTTGAAGCTTGGAAAGATAATTTCTTATTAAGTTTTACTATTATTATTATTTTAACCTTCAAAATCTGTGATATGAAATTCGTGCTTAGAGTTCAGTAAGCCATATCCCCTTCTCTGAAATGCAAAATGGTTTCCCATATGGTTTGAAAAATATGCAAATATGCTTTTTGTGGCACAGAATATGTCTGTATATTGCATGCGTTTGTGTGTAAAGAAAAATCCACGTGTAATGGTCTCCAGAATAGCCTTCATACTGAGTAACTTTGAGATCGGTGAACCTTAGAAACTGAATGATAGCTAAGAGATAGTTTTAGAGTTAAAAATATATATACAAAAATAAAAATCTATAGAACCCTATGTAAATAGCTGGAGGCTAGAGGAATTAGACAGAGAAAAATTGTGTCTGCTCAGGGAACAGACAATTCAGACCATGTTGTTGACCCATTAAGCCACCTATGATAGTACTGAGACAGAAGCCAGGGACTTTAGTTCAATCCCCAATTAGGTCATCCAATCAAAATGTATTTAGGAATACATCTAACCAGAAGAGTATCAGGATGTCTCAACTCCTTCCCTTTCTGTTTACCATTGACTAAATCTCAGGCAACAGCATTGGGAACAAAATAAACACAAGACCACTGGTATACCAACAGCTTGCAGTTGCACTGAAAACATGACTTGAGGTATAAATGCACATTCATACTGATGACATGTTTCAGGGGCCTCTGTTGAGACTTAGTTGTATTTATAGCACAATGAGTATTATTGAAACAGTATTATATACATAACTCCTTTCTCCATGGCTTAACTTTTTCTTGATGTTTAGGCCAGACCTCAGTTTTAAAAATATTTTCAGGAAGAGCTTCTAATGTTAAAAATCATGGAACACAAAAATTAGTGGTTCTCAATGTCATTTCAAAGGAGATTCAGTGCTTTATGTAGTTGTGGTGGTGTTTTGTTGTTGTTGTTGTTGTTTTTGTGCATGGCATGGAAACATTCGAAAGTAACCAGCCATTTTTATACAGTTCAGAAACTCTTTAAAGTTCTTAACTGAATTCTGTCTTGTGAAAAATCTAATATTTTAACAAACATTTTATTTATTTATTTATTTTTAATCAAGCATGTACATAATCTGATTATCTGGCAGGTTCAGGTTCTTAGAAAATCAAATCACTACTGGTGCCAAGTATTTACTGAAAAAAAAAAAAAAAAAAAAAAAAAAGATGTTGAAGGAAGAGCTTGAATTTCTTGGATTTCAGAAATCTCTTCCAGGCTTATGTTTAGCAATAAGCTAAAACATTAAACTTTTTTTCCTGAAGTGTTCCCAGTTATTGTCATCGTGTTACCTATGGATATTATGAGTTCCTTTTCTGGGGAAGGGTGTTCTGTGGATATGTATATGGCTATTTACCTTGAAGTGAAGTGCTGCTTAGACAAAGTGATTCATCTGCAGTTTCCATGATATAAAATAATGTTTATAGTGGGTTTTATTTTCTTGTGTTTTCCATTATATTATGAATATATATATATATATATTTTTAATCGGGTGGGAGCTGATAACAATTCAAATGGGCATTGAGTAGTCACAGATGCAAAAGTTCATAACTGGCTATATACAATAACAACGTATTCTTCCTGAATCAGATGTTCTGTGCACAGACTGCTGATTTTTAATTGGATGTGTACTTACAGCAAAGATTTTGATTACAGTAAAAAAGGTAAAACCTCTTATGCATCTGGGCATAAGCATCTGGTAGAATGTATAAATAAAACACTAGACTAGGTCTGCATCCAGGATTAACCATCCCTGTGTGCCAAGTGTCATATTTGCAGAGGGAAAGAACTAAGTGAAAACCTCATCACCCAACTTCTGCCTTCCTCTAGACAAAATTTTAGAACAATGAAGAGTACAAGGCTTTCAAACAAAGCAACCCTTTTCTGAAGAGCAAGTCCTCTTACTTTTGCAGATTATATTCAGCAGAAGCATTTCCCCCCACTACAGCTTGTGAATCTTCAACTGAGTCAAGGAAATGATATGATGTTCAGCAGACTCCAGTCAACACAGATTACATTCTTTGTACCATGAGAGTAAGGAAAAAAAATACATTTGTTGAGACCAAAGGGCACACAGAGGCAGCCTCTGAGTAATTCAAACATAAACAGGAAAGAAACTTGATAGAAAAGCTTGGCACTGTTCCATGTCAAGGCTAATTACTGCCGCTTTTTTCATGCAAAGTTCTGAATTAATAAGGTAGAGAAAATAGAGAATGGAGAGCATGCAGTTTTGTTCAAGGGTACAACTTCACCTTTAAAATCCTTTGCTTGCTCTTGAATTTAGAAGAATCCATAAGAACCGTTTCACAAAAATGTGTTGGCTGAAACAGTGAAAACAAACAAACAAACAAATTTTGATTTAATTGACATACAAAAACTGTTGTTAGGATTTCATGGTTGTTGCAGTCTTATATTTTGTTAATCAGAGACACTGGCAGATTTTATGTACAATAGGTTAAATCTTATCTGCCTAGTATTATGCAGCTAAGCAATTGATTTGTTTTCTCCTATAAATATTCAAAAAAAACTTTTGAAGTGCAGTTTACTTCTTTTAGCATTAAGAAAATATGGATATAATAATTATGTAAGTAAAATGACAGATGTAGGATTTCAGCACGTAAAGTAAAAGATACTCTATTGTTTAAGGTAAATGTGGATATAAACCAAACTTCCTCTTCAGTTTTGGCACAACCCTGAAAATCCTGCTCCAAAGTGTAAGGCCTCAGCCTGGTAAACAGTCCATCTGAAGGCAATGAACTAGCTTCTTGCATTTTAAGGGAGAGGAAGGGGAAACAGGAAAGGATTAAAATACATATATATATATATATGTATATATACACACACATACATATATAAAAACAAAAATGCAAAAAAAAACATTCAAAAATCATTTTAATAAACTAAATTTCCTGAAGAGGAATCAGTGTCCAACCACCATTTTTTTTTTTAACAGAATATGAAAGGAAGAAGGACTTCCAACAGTTGACAACCCTTCCCTCCCCCTACCTCCCACTTTTTTTTTTTTAAGAAGTAAAAGGGACCTCACTTGATATGTTTGAGGACATTGTCACTGGAGTGTAAAACATTAAAGCTGGCTGAGCAAAGGGACAAACCGCTTTCCTCCTGAGATCTTTCATGATGTGGAGACAAGATTCACATTCCATATCAAACAGCTTTCTCATGACTAGAGTGCAAAATAAGCTGTTTCTAATCGATTTCTTTGTATAGTACTCAAATAGATGCGTGTGTTTTTGGGTGTGTGCATGTTAACTCTTGGGAAAAAAAAATAAATCCTGGGAACTGATAGACAATTGATAACAATTATCTGTTTAATTTTGCCTTGAACTTAATGCCAAACAAGCAAGGGTTCATGTTTTCCCACTACTACTTTGATGTTATATTGATTGCTTTGGTCAAAGTGAAAAGCTTGAAAACCAGAAAGTTGCAATAACTTTGTATAGAATGCATACTATCACTTTCTGCTTTTTGTAGTTGAAGACATCCCTTGTTTACTAATGACTTGACATAGCTACAAACCGATTTTATGTGTGCAGCCTTACACACCCTACATATATGTGGTCACTGCCAAGTGCTAAGTATTCTCAGAGTTCAAAAATATCTATTGCCTGGATGTGTTGCTCAAGTGACATCATTCAAGCAATTTTAGCACATTTTATGAAGGCAATATGAATACCACATTTTAAATTTGCCCAGGTCCTCTTGCCATTTTTATGTCAAGAGCTGGAAAACACTAGAAATTAGATCCTTTAGTTTCAGTCCTGCTTGCCATTCTGCATGGAAAAATGTGGTTACTCTACAAACTACTTTTTAGTGAGTGCACAAGTTTGTGTTCTCAAGGCCAAGAACATTTGATACTTCCAGGCAGATTAAGAGCAATTCTAACAGCATAAATGCAGGACACAGTATGAAGGCAAAGACAAATCTACTGTTTCACTGAAGGCCATTAAATACTGTGATTTTTGGCAAACTTATCCATTACTGTGTTAAACTATAACAGAGATACGTTCAGAGGGGAAACAGTATCCCCTTTGTTGAGCCAGAAAAAAAAATCCTGTTTCCAAACTGCCCTTATAAATTCTTACTGAACCCTTTCAAGTAGCTTGCCAAAACATTAGGCAGTTTTAGGAGAACACTGGGGTGCAGATTAATTCTTAATAAATTGATTGATATTCCTACAAGTAAGCAAGCAGTCTGTGTGCTCAGATGCAATTTAAGTCCCGTGTATCTGACAGTTTCTTCTATAAATTATGGTTTAATTCTTTAAAAGACCAGTGTGTCATTTGTATTAGGAGCCTTCAAGTACTTACAGTTGTTTCACATTATAGCTTATTGTATTACAGTTCTGGTATATTCTTTCTGTAAGTAATCTTGTGGGAGCCAAAGAAATAGGAGCCCTTCAACATGCAACAGCAATGACTTTTCCATGTTTCCGTTATGAACTGTGGTAATGGGAGAAAAGTCTGAAGAAACTAATGGAAGCTTCTTGAGCATCCAGTTTTCTTTCAATTTGATTTTCAAAGGTTTTATTATTATTACTATTATTATTAAAAAAAAAAAAAAAAAAAAAGAATCAGGGGGAGTCTGATCAGGGGGAGTCTGGTGCTTCCCTCACAGGCAGTAAATATTCACTGAGTGTTGAGTTGAAAGAAATGGAGAAAATTTTACTAAAGTAAGTTGTCAGGGAAGAACACAACCATATAATATATGCATCTCTTTGCACAACTTTGAGCAACTATAGTCAGTGACAATGGATATATATTTTGCAAATGCAGGCTAAGCTTTTTCTATTCTTTTGTTATGCTTCCCCACACTCCCCTCCAGTTTCACGTGGACCTTAAAAAGGCTTGAGTACACTGCCTGGACCCCTCTTGAAATACTCATGGACAGGTAGCAGAAAGAAGCTACCGTTCTTGTCCATGGTCTGCTGAGCTCATCGATAGTGCTCCCATGTATTGTTACTGAAGCTCAATTGTATTTATACAATTCAATCATGTTATCTGCTAGAATAAAAGAAGGGGAGACTTCAATGAATTACATCAATTTGGACTCACGATCAGCCTGTCATCCTATAGAGATGGGGAATTTGCTGTTTGGCCACTACAGTTCTGTGTTTGTCAGGGGCCTTCCAGCACTGTGCACACTGTTGCTGCTACTAATCCTACCATTTGCATACAGCACCAGCTGGTCAGAGAGCTGCCCATGGCAAAATGAACAGGTGGGAACACCCAACAAATCTGGCATATAATTTCTGGAGAATGAGATGCATCCCTGTCAGTAAACGTAAATTCCCAGAAACCTAAAACTCCATTTCAGTTGGTTTGGTCTGGATGGTTGTGGTGACTGACTGGAAACCCCAAAGAAATTGAAAATTTTCAGATAGAGAAAAAAAAGGTAAGATGAGCCACTTCAGATCAGACTTCACAAGAGCTGAAATTGCCCTACAGGCAAAAACCTATTATCATATGAATTTCCAATGGAAAAGTGTGAAGAAAGAATACATAAACATGAAAAGTAATAATTTGATTGCTTTGAAAGTTGTCCACATATTTGTTGCAAATGTTTGATTAGGACCATTAAGGAAAATAGCATTTTATGTGCTTCAGCTATGCTTTTCTGAGGAATAAGTGTATTTTTTCTACAACAAATATGACACGGAGTCACTGAGTTTTGACTGGGCAGGTGTGTTTTTTTTTTTTTTTTGTAATTATTGTGATTTTTTTTCCCAGTTGTCAACATATAATTTTTTACATACATAGAACAGATGAATGATCAAATGAAAGCCTTGCATTTCTTGTTTCTTAAACTGAGTTTTTATTCATATACACGTTTAAAGATAAATATCCTGTAAGCACCATTAGAAATCAAACTAGAAACATTTTTTCGAACAAAATGAAACTACCATATATTAAACATGAGAGCAAAGATTACACTAAGTGTCTTTTTTGTTGTTGTTGTTTTGTTTTGTTTTAGCATATTTTTATATCACACAGTTTCTGTCCTTTAATTATTTCCATAGTTGCTTTTAAACTTTTGGGGCTACTTTTTGAAGAAATTGGATGTACATGTAATTTCTAGTTCACAAGAAGTTGCCAGTTGTTTGGATTAACAGGTGTTTGTCCAGTGAAAAATGGGTTCCTGGAAAACACTTCCTAGAATTTTTGGGATGAGAGAGTGTAAATTATTTTATGTTGGTTAAATATACACATATGAGACTAATTTATTTAATTTATTTATTGCATCACTTAACTTTTTCTGCTAACTTTGCTTTTAAGCCAAATCTCAACCTTCAGTCTAATAAAGAAGTAGTCCAAGGATGCTAGTGACTAGCACCTATGTATGTGTGTTGGAATTGATGCCTGTGTTTCATTTTGAGACATACCTAGACAATAAGATGTTTGAATCATGGAAAAGGCCACATTGAAGAAGAGCATTACCTCCCAGCTTCATCTGTTTGTGTAGCCACAAGTTTCTGGAAACCTGAGACTATATATGATACCTAAAAGTACTCTAACATCTGAAATAAGCTCTTTATTTCTTCTCAGAGAAGTGAACTTTTGAAAAGTATGATATTCAAGTTTTGAAGCTAACTGTGGCAGAGGAGGAATGCTGCCGAACAGAAACAAGTTAAGTATTTTCCTTTTTTAAAGCAAATCTTTGAAAATATCTTATAAATATAATTCTGCAGGAAAGGTGCTGATTTATATTAACAGATCACTGAATATTTTGAATCATTACTTATGTAGTGTTAGAGCTACTAATTTGGTGCACATATATTCTGATACTGTCTTTTTTTGGTCATTTGATAATGGCTATTCTTGCATATGCATACTTTTTCCTTTATACTTTTTTTAACCTTTCTATCGATAAAAAGCTACAAACCCATTGTGGCGCCCAGGTAGTCATACAACATACAATCATACACAATATTCATGTATACTGTAAGAATGCTGTGCAAGTTTCTAGCCAACTCAAAACCACAGGGGTCGTGGTGCCATACTGATCATTTCTAGACTGTTAAAATGTACTTGCAGGTTAAAATATATCTTTCTGATATATAGAATCCAAATAGCTTATATATGAACAAAAATATTTTCTACTTTTTCCCATTTTCTTAATATGCATCCATAATAAGGATGGGAGACCATGGAGGCTATTTTATTGTTTCATTATAACGTAGTTCATTGATCCCAACGGTTAAATCATTTTTATTGCACATTAAAAATATCATGATATCAGGAAACCTATATGTCAGCTTGAGGGACTTTTTTACAAACCAAGTGCATTCCACACGGACACTGAAAACAAATCATAGCATTCTATTCTATAATGGACTTATATAGGCATTTTCCAATCTTGAAGTCTTTGCTCAAATTGATCTTTGCTCAGAGTGGGAAAAGGGCTTGGAAATAGCTGAGTTTTTGTCCAAGCTTTGTGTTATCCCTTACCTTAGAAGCTTTTTTTTTTTTTTTTTCTGGCAGTGGTGGTAATGTTGTGTTCTTGTTTTTGGTGGATTGCATTGAAATACTTAATCAAATATTGATAAAAAGAACATCTATTCTGAAGTAAATTTTCCGTCACTCTTTGGTATTTGATTTCACTGTAAAGAGCAAGAAGATTAAGAAAGCAGTTCATGATTTGGCATTATTCTGTTTCAAAATGCATGTATCATCCTCTTTATCAGACCTGTAGTAAAATATTGCACTAACTACATTTTAACTACACCACAGAAACTCAGTAGCAAGCATCACATCTCAAGCAGGAAAGTCAAGCATCTGATTCTGATGTCAGATTTGCAGCATGCTTCACTTCGTATTAGGAAAGACTTTCTAAGTAGCATGTGCACTTGTATCTATCTACCTTTCAAAGAATGAGCCTTGTTCTATTTATCTTTTTCTTTCTTTTATTCCTATAATTTCTTCCATTATTTGTTAATAGTGACGGTTTCCCTCCATTTCAAAGATCAAAACAGTAACTGCTGAAACAGCAAACATTTGCAGCCTTCATTTTTGTCTCCAGCCTTCCTTTGATATGCAGTCTCTGTTTCTAAATTCAGAAATGAATGTGAAATTGTCTGGGATGGATGCAGAAGGCTATAGAAAATCATCCAAATGTAGTTTTAATATGTTATCTTATGCTATATTAAATCGGAGCTGATAGCACCTTTGCAAAGCAAAATGAATCCTATGGAATCTGA
This sequence comes from Aythya marila, assembly GCF_965140915.1. Lineage (NCBI taxonomy): Eukaryota > Metazoa > Chordata > Aves > Anseriformes > Anatidae > Aythya > Aythya marila. The sequence continues at coordinate 104,800,930 of NC_139042.1, forward strand.
GCCAGGGGACCTAATCCAAATTTTTTGTCTAAGAAGAACTTCAGGCATCTGCTCAGAAAGAACATAGTGCCTGCAAATACCTCGGTTTATCTTCTATTTCCTGCAGAGCTTGTCATCAAAAACTCTACCCCTCTCTTTACCTCACAGAAATACTTGGGCAAGTTTTGTAGCTGTTATGAACCATCAAAGTTTATATGAAGTAATGCCACTTACTAAAAACTGAGGATATTCTCATTTTTAGTTGCTGTTTTTTTCCAGGAGAAAAGAGGTCTCCTTCACTCTTCAAGTAACTTTGTTATTGGGAGGGTGAATACTAATTTTCTAGCTCATTCTTATTCTCTAGGGATAATTTGGCTGCTGTGCAAAAATGTAAAATGATTGTGTTTCCAACCTGGTTTCCCAGACACCTATTTCTGCATAGTTCTTCTTATGTGTTTGATGGGGGAAGATCATCCCACTCAATTAGAGACTCAAAGGCTAACTTTTCAGTGATGATTATGACATGATAAATCATGTGAAAATAGCCTGATCAGTTGATAAATCATAGTTAACAAGTAATAGCTAATAACTAATTAGATGCAGTAGTTTTTTGTTTGTGTCTTTCATCTGACGTGAAAAGAAAACAGAAATAAATTTAATGGTAGTATTAAGGGAACATTCAAAGCAATGGAGACTGTATTCATGTAAATACAAGGGAAAGTATATATGATATTTGTATGACTCATTGCATTAGTATTCTACCCAGAAATATTTACAATGGCAAAACATATCTTTGCTAAGAAAATACAAAGTATATATATTTTTGCAACAGTCTTTTAACACAATTTTAAAGAGACTTCATAGTAATGTCTGGTTTTGTATAATCTTAGGTATACTGATAAGGTATTATTAATGATTTTCCCCAGGGTTTGTCTAGTGTGGTTGTAAAATACTGAAAAAAGAAAAAGAAAAAAAAAGTATGTATGACCTGTCTGAAAGAGTAACAGGTGTACTTGTCTCAACCCATGCACAATCTCCCTTCTCCTGTGTACTCATAATGTATACACTTTCTATTTCTCTCTTTTTTTTTTTTTTCTTTATTTTTTTAAAATCAGCTTTTATATGCAAAATGATTTCTGTGCTGTCAACCGGTTTAATCTACTGAGGGCTAGGTTTTTCTCTTTGTACCTATCTGTGGAAATGAAGTGATTGGCACTTAGTCAGTTCAGGAAATGTTGTCATTAAAGAAACACTCCTCTTGTACTGACAAGAAATGGTTTACTTCATTTTCTTCTATGCACAGTAACTTTGGTCATGAACAGCTCAGAAAGCTGGAGAAGAAAGAAGTTTCATTTCTCTAATACATGGATAAACATTGCATAGGTAGTTATGGTGACTCATCTACATATTTGATGTGGAAGAATAAGAGTATCTTACAAATGAACACAAATGCAATCCAGAACAAGGGAAGTTTGGGCAAAACTGCATGCAAATTCTTCAAGAACCCTTTTACAAGGGCCCTGAAAATAAAGCAGTTCATTTCACTTTCCCATTTGACAGTTAGGCTCCTTAAAGGACCAACTTTTGTGTTGTTTGTAGGTTACTTTGGTGTTCAGCATCCATCTGCTGGGAATATAACTGAGGCAGGCATGTGATCTCCTGCCAGCTACAATATATCTATACATCAGTAGCAATTAAATGTTGCTAGCTGAGCTATCCTTGTGGTAAAGATTAACATTATGAGCCCTCTGCCTACTGCTACCTGGACTTTTCCATAGTCCTTGATCTAGTTATGCACAATTTTTGTCATGTACAATCTTGAGACTTCATATAGGACTCATGTCTTGCCAGAAATGTATATATTTATTTATCAAAACTGTTACCAGAGCCATAGACTCTACAGTGGGATTCTGTTGGTATAGGTGCCCTGTGTATATGCAGCTGCATTAAAATGAAATTTCCCTTGCTGCAGTAAAAGAACTTCAAGCATTCAGCACTGCAGTAATTGCAATGAATACTTTCTGGGCAGCAATGAGTGGGAAAACCCATTTTCCTCTGACCTGCAAGCTTTTTTTTTTTTTTTTTTTTTTTAAGTATATGTTGATAATTTTAGAATTCAACACAGAGACACAGTATAACTCTCATCATCCAAGACATTGTATTTGGAGGGAAGTAATTGATTGCTGGTTAGTTGTAGCTGTGACTTGGGTTTCGATTAGAAAAATAACTTAAAAATTCTAACAGAAAGCAGCTATTCTGCACACTGCTAAAAAGCATTTGTGTAAGTTTGGTGTGTTTGACTCATGCATAATGTATACTCCTTAATGACCTGCATAGCCAAAGGATGGCACTTTAAATTGATGAGTGTGATATATTCATACGTAGAACAAATTAGTTTAAGGACAGATGAAGAATAGATGTGCAGTCCAGCTAGCATGAACTGTAACAATTATAGAGATTATTACAACCACAGTCTAATACCTTCCAGACATCAGAAATCATTAAGTGCCAGAGTTATGGAGATCTACAAGCTAGTTTATCATAAAAAAAATATTATTGTATTACAGCAGTTTCAATTTTGCCACTATATTTGATATTAAAAGAATATATCTACTAAAAATATTTATTTTCACAGGTTTCTAACTTAACCTTATAACCATGCTCAAGAAGAACCATGACAAAAGAATGTGTACCCCACATGAAAATGAGAGGAATACAGACAGGGTGGTGAATGTGTCTTGGAGCACTTTGTTTCCAGTGCACAAAAAGAACATGTTTTAAGTCAGTAAAAGTCAGGGTAAAACTACTAATCTGAGCAAAGCCTGTCTCTCAGGCAGGTGGGACTGAAAAGAGCTCATTTGCTTGAGGCCAACTTTGCAAATAAGTCTTTTAGTCATATCTATAACAAGAATCTGTAAAATATTATAATATCAGAACTCACTTCAGACTGCAGTTGTGTTAAAAAGTGAACTCGAACCAGACCAATAAATCCTAATATCCACAAGTTTGCAGGTGTACTTTGAGCTGAAAATGGTTAAATTTCATGAGTTGGACTACTCCCAAAAATTACACTTAAGAAAAAACAATTTGAAAGCAAAATTGATTAGATATGACATTTTTCCTGTTGCAAAGGCTATGAAGGAATGACATGACTACTTAACTGGATTCTTTACTACTCTTAATCCTTCCATTTACAGTTTCACTGGCAATAACAAGTTCTTCAGTCAGAAGGACTTTGCTTTTTACCTTCATAAGATAAAAAAGGTGGGTGTATGCGTCTGTACCCGAGACTACCGTGGCAATGATCAGGAAGTAATCAGGAAGTTTATGAAAAATGAGTATTTCTTCTTTTAAAGGTGAGTTATTTTGAAATATAATTTTCAACATAACCCCAGACACTTAAAAAAACCAAACAAACAAACAAACAAAAAAAAACTATCCTTTGCCCAAATCATGCTTACTCTCTGACATTCTGAGCAAATGCTGTGTGCACATTCATACCTAGATATACGCAGATTCATACATACAAGCCATGGCGTTGGTACTGATGCTTAAATTTGGGAGTCATTGTTAAGCTCCAGTATTATTGCCATGCCACTCATGGGAAATGTTAGAAATGCCATCATCTGGATGAGGACTTGGTAAGACAGTCCAGCTGCTAGGGTGCTAACTTAGCTCATGGAGCTGTTTTGACCATAAATACATTATATTTATGGTCATTATACATTAGATATTTAAGGTCAGATGCAACAATTACTTAGGTACCTACTACTTAACCCCAATGCTACTCAAATTTAGGTACCTGTATTCAGGGTGCAGCAGTGGTGCTTACAAAAATGTAGTCTGACTTTTCTTCAAAGCCAAAGAAAAGTCAGCTGAAGTGCCTTCAGCTTACCTGATATTTAGGTAACTAGTCCATAGCAGTTAAAAATGAAATTTTGTATAAACAACCATAAGGAGCTTTATTATCCCTAGGACTGTATTCTTGGAGTGAGCTAGCTTGAGGTGAGAGAGACTGAATTTAAAAGCAAGAATCCTAACTCTGGTTCAGTCCATCAGCTGCCATTGCCAGAGCTGAAAGTGATACAAAGCCCCAGACTTTCTCCCTGCAACTGTATCTCCTTATCATAACAGTACATAATGATGAAAAGTACAATTCTTATCAAGAGAAGGAAGTAAATGAATGTGTTTTTGTTTGTTTGTTTGAACGAAAACAAACAAACAAACAAACAAAAAACAGCAAGCCAACCCTTGATATGTTGCCTGTCAACAAAATGCTATGAATCTTCACATGAGAAGTTTCTTGGTTATAATGAGGTTTATATGTAGAATTATTTATTTATTTATTTTTAATTTTAGTCAGCTGCTTGCATCTACTCTAGATTTGGCTACATATGGAATGCACAACATGAAAAATAGAAATAAGGAGGACAGCATTTTGTTGTTAAATTGATGACAAGCAGGTATTTTTTGGATTTATGCATCTAAATTTGAAGTTTTCCAAAACCATTTGACCTGGTCACTTAGGCAGCTAGCTGCTGTTTGGCTGCAATGGACGTTAAATCTTAATTCTTCTGAAGATATGGCAGCTGAAATTGTTTTCTTCATAATAGCCATCAATTACTCAGGAAGGCATCATATGAGGATTCTAAATGGAAGAATAACAACAAAAATGTGCTCATGCTGAAACTGGTGAAATTCAAATTTAGGTGGTGAGGCAAACAAAAAAAATAAAGGAACAGCTATCATTGTCTTTTCTGTTCCTAGAACTTTTTAGGCAAATTTTAGACAAATTCTGCTTATGGCAGGGCACATTACAACTCAAACCCTCACAAACACAGCCATACTATTCATGAATAATATTTCTGCCTTTAAGACCAGGAACACTGTAACATGATGTAACAACTGTTACAATAACTGTAAGATGATGCAAAGAAAATAAATAAATAAAATAAACAATTAAATTCAGTGAAAGGCTGTTATTAAATAATAATAATAATAATAATAATAGTAATAGTAATAGTAATAGTAATAATAAGGTTTCCCACCATGATTAAAACATTTGCAATGAAACCATGGGTAATCTGTAATGAAGTCAGATTTTAAACTTTTCTTATAACTCCACAGTCCACTTCTGTAATTTTAGATCTATTATATAATCACTCTCATTAGTTTATAGGTCAGTTGCTGAAAATATTCTCAAAAATATGAAAATAACCCAAAGAACTGTAAGATTTCATCTTTAACATTATAGAGTATTTAATTTCCATGAAGTTTCCAGTCTATACCACTTAATGAGATCCTTCTCCATGTCATACATAAAATATTATTTTCTTCCTGTGTAAAGTTATTATCTTCCTCCAATCGTTTAATATTTTCAATTCAGACAGCAACTTGTTGATTCCAAAATTTTTATAACAACAAACAACATGTTTGTTATACACTTCAGTCAGGTAGTTTAAGAAAAAGTAACTGAAGGTGTGTGCACAGGTCAAACTCTCAAGAAAAGAGTCTCTTCCAGGTTCAAAGTGGATTCCACCATTGCTCACTTCTTCCCTGCATACAAGTGGTTAAACGGGAATTGAACACAGTTTAGCTTCTGTGCAGTGAGTCCTCTTGGCTCCCTCACCTTGCCCTCATTCCCACACAGACTGCCCTGGAATGCCATCTTCCGCTCTCCCATTACATGGGTTAGGATGGTTTGGTATTTGGTGTGTGCACCAAATGGCAAGAGTGCATGCTCTTGCTCCCTAGAGGAGTTGTGCAGCCTGTGCCAAGTCCCATGCTGCTGCAGCTTCATTGCTAATAATAGTTTTAAAATAGCTATGGCTATACTGAAGCACAAAAGTAACTGAAGTAGATATACCCCAATTATGTATTGACTGGTGCACAAAGAGGACAGAAAATAGCAAGCGGTTTCTCCCATGGATTAAGTTGGTTCTACAGCACTGACAGGACTACAAATTTGGCAGAAACTTTTCTTTTATCTGACTGTACAAAGACAAGGAGACCAGAGTAAGAGGTAACTTTTTCCACTGCTACTCTATGTTAAAGAGCAAATCCTCTACCCAAACTATTTCCTATATGGGATAGAAATACAATTTAATGAGTGAGCCTGCTTTAAGCTTCTTTTCATTTTTTTTTTTTATTTAATTTCAATATTTATTTATTTTTTTTCACATATTCTGACAATATGTTATTAGTACTCTTCCCAGCTATTTAGAAGGAAGTCAGGAAGGTCTATACTGTTAAGAGCTGCTTTGGTGCCATGGGATTCATGTTCAGGGGATTCCTTTTCACAATGTTGTAACCTCCTTATCTCAAGTTGACATTGCACACCACTCAAAACTATCTGTGGCAGAAGCTTTATCAGTACCTTCAGCAAGAAGCACTGCTCTCTAGTTCAAATAAAGTCTCTGTGTTTACAGTTAGAAATGTCAATCATTTTGGTCTGTATTCTCACTGTTACTTACTGTCTTGCTTGTCAGTGAATAGCTCCCTGGCTTTACCAGAAACCCTGATATAATCTGAAAAAAAAAAAAAAAAAAAAAGCAAGGAAAGGTCTACAACAGTGCACGATGCAGGATGTCATTTATTTATTTTTTTATTTACAAAAAAAAATAGTTCATAAAAGAGATCTACCTAGCTGTTGATACTTTTTTGTATCTATTTCTGTTGCTTAAATCTCTTAGAACTTCAGGAAACATTAGGTAGGATATGATAATAAAATGTTGTGGAAGTTTTGAGATATTTGGGCTCAACTTTTGATCTGTTTTCATGACACAGTTTTATAGATATAATGTGCACCTTTCCAGAAGTCAAATTCATTCTTTCCTTTGAAGTGGCCATCAACAACATGCATGCATTCCTTCCTCATGCCAAAATATAACTTAGCTTAGTTCATTGGCTAAGTCCCTCAGTCATTCACATTTTCAATGTTATGTGTACTTTTTAGTCAGCGTGTCTTTACACAAGTCATGGTTAAATAATACACACAAGGTCAAACTACAAAGAATCCAGTTGCTCTGGCAGAGAAAGCCATTATAGAAAATGTAAGAAGACTACAGAATCCTTTTGCACAAGGTGTGTTCTTCACATTAGTACGAAACAGCCTTAACAAACTAGACACTTTAGTTGTGCAGCTTCAGAAAACAACTTATTTTCTCCTTTGGCTCTTTGTAAGCTTTCAAAGAAATCAGTATGTCTGTAGTCTAGTTAATCCAATAGCTCTTATTCCTCTGGGTCAAGGTTATCCAGCTGTCAGATGGGATATAAGTTTTCTGTAAGACACTGACATTTGGGGGCTAAAAGGTCAAATCTGGGATTGCTGCTTTGTTCTGGTCATTTTGCTCTGCATAAAATATATAATGTGGCATCTTAAAGATCACTTGTACTGGAATTTCCAAGTCAGAGTGGCAAAGTTTGACCTCAGTTTCCAGGTAGTAAGGATGTACACCATCTATGTATTAGATGTACACCACACCAATAATCTCCTCCTCTGTCAATAAGAACAGGTTTTGTTTCTCCACTGTTTTTTTCAGCATATGTGACTCAGTAATCCACTGGGTTGTCATCCACTATTTTAATTTGTGTGGTGGCAGATTGTTGTCCTCCTACAGATTTTACCAATTTTATAGGTCATTACTAGTTGACTAAAACTGGTGTAATTCTCCTCTGCCAGCTGATATTTAATAATAACTGTCATTTCTACCCAGACTGTGCACAAGTAAGTTCTGACAATATGTAACACATAGCACATATATGGATCAACTATGTTACATTCTTTTGACAAGCCATTTACTTGACTGATAAAAATCAAGGAATGAGTGGATGAACCTTGAGAGGAAGCTAATTCATGTGTTTATTGGGAATTTGATACTATGTTGGCCTCTTTATTTGGAATTATCAAAGTTTTGTGCTAGAAATGGCTTATTTAAAAGGTAACACTAGGAAATGTGTTAACTTTACTCTTTGTACTAGTTATATAATGCTGAAGACCTGAAGCAGGGTGCATTGAATGTAAAGTCATAGAAAAAGTGAGATGTGATGGGGCTTTCCTGCCCATGAAACCAAGGTCAATTGCTTTATTTGCAAACTGTTTAAATCTTCTTGCATTCCAACTTTAAATGAGGAACTGCCAAGATTTACAGTTCCTAAGGGGGCCCTAAGAGCTCCCTACAGTGAAAAAATTGGAGTGAAAACGTGTCTTTTACTTCCCCTAAAGAAGAAGTATTGTGTGCAGGTAGGTCAGAGAAACACGGTTGGTTCACTGCTGACTTACAGTATGACCTGAGCAAGTTATATAAGCCCATTGTTTCTGCTTTCTTATGCGTAAAATAGGCAAGATATTTCAGAGGCTGCTTGTGTACTTTAATTGGTTGAGTGTTTCCTATATAGAAGATAAAAGCAGATCATGGCATGTTTAAGCATCACATTTCCCTTTTATTTATTTATTTATTTTTTAAACCAACATGACCAGAGTTTTCATTCTTCCTCTTACACTTTGCCAGTATTTGGGCCTGAAAGTTCTTTTTTTCTCACATTCCTCTCATCCTGTTTTTTCTCTTTCTTTTTTTCCTTTTTCTTTTCCTTTTTTTTTCTCTCTCTTATTTAATTTATTTATTTTTTTTTTTATTTTCATCTTCTGTGTGCCTTTGTTCTCCCTTTCTTGCCTGGTTTATTCTGCTTCTCTGCCTTTCGTCCTGCTGTTTCACTATATTCGCAACATAAATCATTTTTATCCCAGGGTCTTGCTGAGTATTCAATACACTGAGGCACGTTTTTACTGCTCTCTGTGTAGACACTCTGTGAAACATCAGGCCCTGGAGGATGCGTGGGTTCTCACTTCACATTCTCAAGTACTTCTGCCTCCTTTGTGCAAGTGCTTCAAGGTCTGCTGGAGTCAAACCAACCCTGAGAAGCTCAGGGTTACAAAAAGGACAGCTGCCATCCTTGATTTTGCCCGTGGTTCTGGTCAGGAGTCTCCCAAGGAACTTTAATTTACAAAAAATACTACTGCTGAGTCATAATCACTGACTTGGAAGGGTCTGAGAGGCAAATCAGTGAGCCAACTATTGATTGGACTGTCATTTTATGGTGCATAATACATATGCAGAGGTGTTGGGATGGAAACAGGAAGAGAAGGAATTGCCAGACCAGAAAAGGATGAAAGGAGGCTCGAGGGGCTGGGAGGCCAAGTTAGCTTAAAGAGGCCCTGTGCCAAATAGCAGCATTCAATCTGAATGCTTATATTGTTACAGAAATGATTTAAGGTAGTCAAGATTTGTCGTATGAGTGGAGGTACTGCCTCAGTGCAGAAAGTGCAAAGTAATATATGAACATTGCAGCACAGTGGTACACTTGCATCTTCTCTGACACAGCAAACAACAAAAATTTCTACAGGCAAATAAAGGCAGTCTTTTAGAAAGAGTACATTATCCTTTTTTTTTTTTTTTTTTAAAGCTGTCTAGTCTCATTCATTTTATTCCTAGTTCTTAGCTGTCAAAACACTCATTTCTACTCAGGGAGAGCCAAAACTGACTCCTGTTGTTGGACATCACAGAATAGATAGTTAGAATATTGGCATACAGTAAGTGATTGCTGCCACTCTCCTCTGCAAACCCCATATTTTTACTGTTCTGTCCTGGCTATGCATTGATAGATATATTTTCTCCCTGTCAATGTATAAAAGCTACAACTTGTGAGCCTAGAAAAAGTATACCTGGTGGTCTGAACTCAAGGATTTCAAAAGGAATATTAAGAAGGTTTGTTGTAGAATAAGGTTTGCAAATCACAGTATAGTTCTTTCCTGTTATATTTCACCCCCAAATAATAGCTAAATGAAGCATCCATTGCATGCTGGCATATTCTAGCACTCATGAATCACATGTTGACTGGAACTTTACTGACAGGTTGCAATTCTCTTTTAATATTTTGTGATTTATCTGTTGAATAATGTATTCTGAGAGTTTCAGACTCTTGATAGGTACACATTTATGGATTATTTTACTACTATCCTCTTACTCCTTCTTACTCCTACCCAGGTGCAGAAAGAAAAGGCTCATCATTGTGTGCAGGTGTAAATGCAGGTGTAAAGTGGGAGGGGTAATGAGGAGTGGGATCACAATGAAAGGTCTGGAGGAGCAAGGTACTGTATTTTTTAAAATCCTTATTACTTGGGCTTGTCTTCACTGTGGTAGGGACTGCTTGAAAATAAATGTTTCAGGGTGTAGTAGTTCATTTTTAAACTCTAGAGTTGTTTGGCCTGACATAACCAAAACAGAATATTCTCAGGTATTTAGTCCTTGTTATTGTGAAAAGAAAGTCCAACTGGTCTCCTTGGTTTATGTTTCCAATGTTTTCTGTGCATATGTCTAACCTTTTCATTGAGAAAATGAAAAATATGTTTATTAAATGACCTTTAGTTTTTGCTATCTACTCAAGCATTCTTTGTAGTGGCACAGTAATACCATTACCTTGACTTTTGTATCACTCATACAGCTTCTCTTCGTGCCTGTCACTAGCATTGGCTGAGCTAGTAAGTAGTAAGAAAAAAGATGATAAAAAGGAAAAAGCACAATCTGATTTGAATTGTTAGGAAATTTAGTCCTCTAGATATGTTTGTTCCAGCTATGCTTACTTATTGTTTATTTTTACATTTTTATCTAGTGTTTTCTATTTCTTTGTTAAATTTGTTAATCTTCAATCTAAATATGTTTAATCAGGTATATATGTGTGGAGAAACAAAGTCTAGGACAAGTTTAATGTGAGATGTTTTTGGTCTGAGTCATAGCTGTGGTTTGCCTTGATGTAAAACCTTCTACAATACCACGCTGTTACACTTCCACGTGCAAAACAGTTGCATTTCTTTGAAGTTAAAATGAAAGGGCTTCACTGTTTTCCCTGTCTTCAGCATAATCAAGCAGTAAGAGCCTATTCCTAAATCCTACATTTAACTTTCAGTCTGACCTTGGATTAATCCCTTTACATCACCATGCCTCTGTTTCCTTTCCTGCCCAGGATGAGCATGCAGTGCAGTGAGAGTTGGGGGAGCTCGGTCTTAATTCTTTAATACAGCTGGAAAAAATCCCTCAAGACATAAGCTAACAGTTTTCAAGCCATGCTTGTTGGCTGTGTTCCAGTTTGAGTGAAGCACAGAGCTACAGGACAACTAATATGGCTTGAAAATATCACTTGAAAGCCTTGATCTTGATAACATTTTGACTAATGCATAACTTGCAGAAAGATGTTTGGTTTCTATCTGAAAACATCAATAGATTTACAACATGCCACTTCTTTTTGTAACTTTGTCCTTTGTTGTGTGATTCATTTCCAAGCACAGTGGACACTGTTGTAACACATAAATTTAATAAGAAAAGTAATCTACTCAGTTTCCTTTCTTTTCCTGGTATGTAGGAAAGAAGTATGGAGTATATACATTTAAGAATAAGTGACCCCGGGAGTTCACTTGCTTTGCCAGTGACGAAGACTCCTGAAGCAGGGCTGATGTGCATACAGATAGATGATTTCCTGTTGTTTGTTTCTACTCTAATCAAGCTGATTGGGATGAATGATAATGGTGATGTCTTTCTCACATACCAGAAATTTTCTTTGCTTGGGAGATGGAAACCATTTGCAGCAGCAATAGTAGTTGACTTAAGATGGGATATTTGGCCATTACCTTCATAATGGGAGTAGCTGTTTTTTCACATATATGGCTACTTACGAGTTTAGAAAATAACAGCATGCTTCATACATCGATCTGAAAAAGCTCTTTGTAAAAAGGGTCAGCACTGTTATTCCCACTGAACAAATGATGAAATGGATGAACAGACATACAGAAAAGCTAACTCTAGGTGATGAGCAGACTGCTGGCAGGGGACTTGGGTCCTTACAGTCTCCTAGTCCCAACAGTCCTATGACTCCCCAAGTGAAAACCCTGAGCCAATTTACTGCTGCTACTTTCCAGAAATTAAGAGTGTTGGTCCCAAGAACAGACTATTCCTTAAATAAGCCATGGCCAGATTTGCATGAAGTCTATTTCTATTCTGATGGCTGGGACTTGATAGTTCAAAACCTGTCATTATTTGTATATGGTCTTGGAGTTAAATTCACTCTTCAGTACCAAAACACAAAATACAAAACCATTTTCATACAAACCCATGGGTTCTTCGAAAGGCAAATATAAATTTTGAAGTCTTGGGTAGGGATTCTTTTATGTGCAGGCTTTGTGGAGAAGGAAAAGCATTGTCGTTTTGGACAGTACTGACACCTACCTACACACAGCATTTTACTGTCTGTCCACAAAGCTAACGGAGGATATATTCCACATGAAAATTAAAAGAAGTGGCAATTACAGTAAATCATATGTTAACCAAGATTTGTGCATGACTTTTAAATTTCCCATTACCTTTTTGTTATCTAGCCATTCATTGACTTAACTGATACACTACGTATCTTCTTTTGTGCCAGATACATTTGTTTTCTTCCTCCTAGGTCACAGTTTTACAATTATCACCATAGCAACATTCGTGCTATAATAAGAAGATACGTCTTCTGAATGGCTGGTGATACAACACTAACTGTTAGAACATAACATTTTTCATGTTGGAAACATCTGGAGTTCACAACTAGCAAAGATCTGTAAAAATGTCTGTAGCTCTTTAATAATCACCCAAGGCTGCACTTGCAAGCTTTATTACGATACATTTACAAACATTCCTCAGTCATCAACCACGGAATGTGATAAAACTAAACTTTATTCCAATGCAAAAAATTAAAACATAAAGTTCATTGTACAAGTCATGTGGTTTAAAAGAGGGGGGGGGAAAAAAAAAAAAAAAGATGGGGAGAGAGAGGATATGAATTGCCATTTGTGCAGAGGCCTTTATTTTAGAGTTGGGCCATATCCCATTCCTCTGCTATTCCTAGCCTATTACCTACAGCACTAATATTGCTATTTACTGGCTGATTATATCCTCTGGCAAGATTCAGACTGTGTCTACTTCCCTGCTGCAAACTAATCAGTTTTCAAAATTAGTTATTGATCTCAGGCTCATTGTGGAGGACAAATTTAGTGGCTGGTTCATTGAGTATCAACAGTGCCACTCTTTGTGTGAGCTGCATAGAAGTGAAAACAAACAAGATATTCAGGCCCTTGTACATATAATCTAATATAAGGACATACAAGGCAAGTATAAATGCAGTGCCAAATGAAATATCTTTTTTTTTTTTTTTTTAAGATAAAGATGACCTAAAGCAATACAAGACAATACATTCCTTTGTTAATGTACACATATAATTACTACTATGTTTTAGTAACTCCTAGTAAATATTCCATCTACTGTGCAGTGTTTTTCTAAGACAGGATATATGTACCAAAACTGTTACTGGAACATGCTACTGTTACTTAATTTGAAGGTGGCTTTTTTTGGTAGTTGTTGGTTTTGTTCTGTTAAGGGTAGGAAATCATGTAGCCGTAGACTAGTTTGAATTAGAAGGATCTTTAAAGACCATCCATTTCAAGCCCCTCTCCCATGGGTAGGGACACCTCCCACTAGACCTGGTTGCCCAAAGCACCAGCCAGCCTGGCCTTGAACACCTCTAGGGATGGGGCATCCACAGCTTCTCTGGGCAACCTGTTCCTGTGCCTCACCACCCTCATAGTAAAGAATTTCCTCCCAATATCCAATGTAAAATCTCCCCTCTTTTAGTTTAAAACTGTTACCCCTTGTCCTATCACTACACTTCCTAAGAAAGAGTTCCTCTTCTCCTCTCCCTTTAGGCCCTGTTTAAATACTGGAATGCCATTATATTTGTTTCTCTAGGCTGAATAATCCCCACTCTCTTCACAGGAGAGGTTCTCCAGCCCTCTCCTTCCTGGAACTCCATGGGAGTCCATCCCCTGGACTCACTCTAACAGGTTTGTGTCTTTATTATGTTGGGTGCCCCAGAACTGAACATGGTACTTCAGGTGGGATCTCAATAGAGTGATTAGAGCAGCAGAACCTCCATTGATCTGCTGGTACTGCCTTTTTGGAGTCCAGGATATGATTGGCCTTCTGGGTACTACAGCATACATTCTCAGCTTGTTGTAGTTTTTCATCCACCAACACCCCTAAGTGCTTCTCTGCAAAAATGTTCTTAATCTGTTCTCTGCCCAGCCTGTATTTGTGTTTGGGACTGCCCTGGTGCAGGTACAAGACCTTGCACTTGGCTGTGTTGAACTTCATGAGGTTTGCATGGCCCACCTCTCAAGCCTGTCAAAGTTCCTCTAGATGGCATCACTTCCCTGTGGTGTGTCAACTGTACCACTCGGCTTGGTCCACAAACTTTCTGAGGGTGCACTCAAATGAGTTTATCTTTTCAAGATAGACCTTTCTTGATATTTTAAGTGAGAAAGGTGTTAGACATGAGGAAGAAATTCTTTACTATGAGCATGATGAGGTAATAGAACAGGTTGCCCAGAGCAAGTTGTGGATGCCCCATCCCTGGAAGTGTTTAAGGCCGGATTGGATGAGGCTTTGAGCAACCTGGTTTAGTGGGAGATGTCCTTGCCCATGGTGGAGAGGGGTTGGAACTGGATGATTTTTAAGGTCCCTTCCAACCCCAAAAAATTCTGTAATTCTATGATTATATGGATGAAGTCAGAAAGATTTTCAAACAATAGGTACTTGAAGTTTGCACTTGTTTTAGTGAGAAAAAATGTATGGTCATTATCTATTGCCTAGTTCTGTGAAACTGTGTTACATGTTTTCAATGATTATACTGTTGTTACTTCAGTTTTGATGGGAATTTATCGAATGCAGCTAATTTTTATTTGGGAAAGTTTCCTTCCAAGAAGTTGAGATAGAAAGATAGTCAATAACCCAATGTTTTCCTGGAGAAGAAAGAGCAATGTCCAAGTTGTTTCTTTACCTGAATGGAAGAATATGAATGCTGGGTTGTGGTGTTTCTAAATTTTGTCCCCAGGGAAACCTCTAAAAACAAAAATAACTTTAATTCTTTTTTTCTGAGAAAAAAGGTTCTCATATAGTTTCAGTTGCAAGAATGTATTTATTAGTCCCTTTAGGAAAAGTCATAGTCCATAGAATCATATTTAAAATATGGAAAGTTTCCAAAATACACTTAATAAGTGTTTATTGCCATCCCACTGCCATAATTTAATAACTTATTTTAAAAATCAGTATTAGATTTTTTTTTTTTCTGTTTCTTAAACAGTATTATCAATCTTTGAACTGGAAGGAAAAAAGATATATTTCACTGTTGAAACAGCATACAAAACGTTTATGAGGTATATATATGTATTTGAAAATTAAGTTAAGGTCAAGCCTTTTATTTTATTATGAGCTCCTTGAATTTTATTTCTAGCCTTGTACTTAATGTGTCCAAAACTGAGAATGTAAAAAACATTATTTGTACAGTTTTCATTAAAAACTATAATTTTCCAAAATTCATTCAAAACTTGGCCCAGTTTTCCCCAAAGCTTTATGAACCTGGACTGTATTTCTGATTTATAAGAAAACCATAAACTGTATATATGCTCCTTGGCTTTGCTTGAGTTTTGACAACTTTTTTTTGTTTGTTTGTTTTTAACGTGCACAAAATTTGGAGCCTTGATGAATAGTTGGTGGTCTGTAATTATTCCTATTTCTCTGATGCATATATATATATATATATATATATATATATATGTATCCAAGTTTCTGGAACAAAAGTTTTTGATTTGTATTGATACAAATTAGAAATTACTAAGAGTTTTATAACAAAGTTCATTATAAGTTTAAAGCCTAATTCCTGCATGTGTAAAACATGTACAAAAGTCATTTAGAGCTAGAGTGCATAAACAATACAGATCCTAAGTATCATGGGAATCAAAGAATTCTTAAAGGAGAAATAAGAGTTAACCTGATTCATTCTGTATTCCACAATCCGATTTTGTTGTATTGTGTTGTGCTTGATACATGTTTCCTGTTTTTCCACAGTTCTGGAATGAAGAGAGCATGTTCTAGAAATGCGTTTTCACTTTTGCACTTTTAGCTATTTAAGATGTAACGTATGTTTCTATACGTTTCACTACAAAATCTGAGTTAATGCATTCCATTGTTCACATATACTCTGAACCAAACACTCTTTTGTTTTCTGCATTCCTGCATTAAGACATCAAAAATATTTCAGTTTTAAATCTGGATTTTTGCTTTGATCTTCTTAAGCAATAGTTAATATTTACTCTATTTATTTTTTACTTGATATGCTGCTACAGAGTAGAAACTCTTAAAGCTGGCAGGTCATTTCTTATTTTTATAAATATAGTTCTTTTCTTTCCTTAGAGTATGAAAGCTGTAGAATCACTTTCTCCCTGAAAATGATATCTGGAGTGAGGTAGCATATCTCTCTTCATTTCAATAAAATTATGCTCTAAGAGGATACTATGGAATTTGACTTTTTTTTTTTTTTATTTTATTCTGTATAAAGAAAAGCAGTGCAGAACTCTTTCTTTCATTTGAATTATATAATTTAAATGATTTAGATATGATTTCCTTAGTGGCTGTTGATGCCATAAATAACTTCAGTAAAGTTTTTTTCTTCAGGTCTTCTCCATTCTTTAAATCCAATTGCATCTACAAAGAAAAAAATATTTTAAGAAATATGAATGAATTAAATATGTATCTAATTCAATTTGAAGATGTGCACTGAAGTCTGGAAAAAAACATCTACCTGTTTCAATGAAGCAGTCAGTGAGTAAAGAACCTGATATACAATTGGATCTATAAAAATAAGTAAATCAATAAAATTATTTTAGAACTCCATTTCAAGGCTATATATGTCAGTGAAATGTTCCATGCTCAGGGGAATTAGTGAAATTAAAAACTATATTACTTTATATATAAAATATAATTTGGGCATTCTCTGTCTGCCTGTACTTGCTCTGCTCATCTAGAGTGAATGTTTCCACTAGTATCTGTATTGATAGTCATACAGTCAGTCTTTTGTCCTAGTCTTTTATTAGACTAAAATTGCACTGAGTAATATGCTTAGAAATGTTTTGATGCACTCAGAGATGGACCTGAGTAACTTTAAAAAAAAAAAAAAAAAAAGTAAAAATGAAAATGTAGAAGTCTGTATGCAGGATGCTTTTCTTTAAAGAAACAATCTCTCATGTAATTTAAACAATTTTAGTGAGTTTTAATTAAGAAAAAGATGAGAAAATTCAAGTTCTGAAACACTCAAAAGTGAAGATGCACTGCTAAGATACTGGGTGCCAGTAGTGAGGCATAATTTATAAAAAATTTTTGGAAATTTTGAATTCTTGAGATGTTCTTGTACTGTTACACTAAAAAATGGTACATACAAATGAAGTAAAATTTAAATTTGTATTTAGTTTTGATCAGTTTTGAAATTGATTTTCTTCCCACATTTTTATCAACTGTGTGGTTGTATGCCAACTGAAAATATTTTCATATATTTTAATTCTTATGGAATTTATGGTAATTTTATAGAGCTTTGTTTTCATATGGCAAAGTGTCTGCTGTTTTGGTTATCTTATATAATAGTCTTGAATTTAATATATGTATAAATATTTACTGTTAATCATAGACTAGAATCATAGAATCATTTGGGTTGGAAAACACTGGAAAACACCTCTAAGATCATCAAGTGCAACTGTTAACCTATCACTGCCAAGTCTATCACTAAACCATGTCCCTAAACACCACGTGTCTTTTACCTCCAGGGATGGTGACTCATAAGAGATTCTTGGTTAAAGTATTTCAGTTTTTTTCAACTTTTTTATCTTTTAACTTATTTAGTATTGCTTTGAAAAATTTCAACTGTTTATAGATTATCTTTGCAAAACATTTTAAGTTGAATACTTTCAAGGCAGGAAATGCATTCTTAGGGAATTATATTTTCATATTCAGTAAGATAATGAAAAAGGTAGAAGGCAGATATTTCTTCCATAGACAATTCATCAAAGTAGGATATGGGTAGATTTTCAAAGCGAAGATAGAGCACGGTGTGCCAAAGCCTCCCTGAATGTCAGCACAGCTATGTTCCTATGGACAGGTAAGGAAGGCAGTAGGCATGTCTCACTATCTTGGCACTTTCAGCTGCAGTAACTGAGGCCAAGTGTAAGCCAGCAAAATTTAGCATGGCTGCCTGTGCTCCAGTATCAGAGGAGACAGTCTGTCTGCCGCAATTACAGATATTGTGTGTGTGAGACTCGCTCAGCAGCAACTCCCAAAGGTTGGCAAAAAATGCGGAAGTCACCATCTTCCTGTGATAGGCCAGTTTTACAGGCAGCTGTGATGAAATGGAACAGGCTGCTGGTTTGGGGACTTCTTTCTGTGCCTGGCTCACTTGAGCATACACCTGAGGAAGGGATTCTTCCTTTTGTACACCACTAATACTTAGATCACCTTACACTAATTTATGCCAAGAACAGCACAGTGAAGGGTGACCAAATATGAATACTTTGTGAAGTCTCTACTCTCTTATTAGTTTACCCACACATAAAAATATATCCCAAATGATCCAGCTATGTAGAACAGTCTGAGAAAATATACTGTGGGGCTGGATCAAGAAAAAAAAAGTCCTCAGTTGTGTGTATAGTAGGAGTTATCATACTACCGACACATTTCTGGAAAGCAGACTAACCATTCTGATAACATCCCACCAGATTCATACCTGCTTCCTAACTAAGAGTAACACAACTAAAAGCAACCTGCTGAGAGGCACTACATGTTCCCAATGCTAGATTAACTTGATTTTAAAAGAAAGAAAGCAAAGTTGGTGAATCTGCATCCTCACTTTGAGTTTAGTTACTAAATAGGCCACTACCTGTGACTACAGGTACATCTCTAGAATTAGGAAGTTATAAAATAAAGTAAAAATTATGATACAATAAATGATTTAATATAATTTTCATCTGTCCTTGGTGCCACAAGTCAGGATTAATTGAATATAATCACTTATATGACAAGGATGAAAACATGGCATCTCCATTCCCACTCTGAGTATGTTCATCATTAAATGGCAAGCACAGATGTAGGGTGAGTTCAGTCTTTACAGCTGTAAAGATAAATTACGGATGTAAACTCTAAGCTAAGAGGAGGAAAAGTCCATGTGATTTTGAGTGGTTTTAACTGCTTTTTTTGTTGTTGTTTTTTCATTCTAAATCAGTAGCTGCTAACAAAGCTAATCACATTAGTACAGATTTAGCATCTAGCATAAATTAATTTATCTGTGAAATGCAAGGTGACTGCAGTTGGAAGCCGTTTGAAGATGCTTAGCAATGTACAAGCTATCCTCACACAGGGCTGGTATGTGCATTCACTGCAAGTAGTAGTTTTGTGTTTTTAATTTGTGTTGTGGCTTTTCAGTCCAGAATGAATTCATCCCTTCTGAGATTTGATTAAAGCATGACTGGATAAAAGCTTTTATGGCTGATTGGGGTAGAAACATTGTTGCATTTTTGGTGCAGAACTATTTTATTTTATGTGGATTTTTTTTCTAGTAGAAAGTGAAGGGCTTAAAATGTGCAGTCCTCCTTTACTTCAGTAGTGCTTGGAGTTGAGTTAAGAAATCCAAACAGTGCTAAGCAGGTTAATGTTATGGTGCACTTAACAGGATTCCTACTATTTAAAATATTCAGGTTTGCTTATACATATTCCACTGAAGTTCAAAGCACAGTATTTGGTTCGTTTAACAAATACAGACACTCCATTAGCCCTTCTCACTACCAGATTCTCATCCCATATGCCTGTTTGATCCATCTGTCATGTTTTGTCAAATGTAAGCGCTCTCAGAGAGCAGCCATGATTTCACAGTGCATAGTAAAATGGGACTTCAACCTGAATAGCCACTGAACCACAGGGTAAAGTTTTAATAATAGAAAAACAAACCTCTGTAGTCATGAGGACTACAGACAGGGAAGAATGGCTACATCAATGTAAATATGTGATGTACAATAAGATATCTAAATCTTCACTAAGTGGATTACATATGGATGATAATATCAGGTTAGATTATACTGTCAGTATTCTGTCTTTGAAAATACCCAATAAAAGGTGTTGAGAATAAACCTTAGTTGGCCAAGTATTCTGAATCCTTTCCTGGTGCTTACCTCCTTGACTTAAAGAAAACAACGAAAAGAAAAAAAGCACATAAAAATTTATGAATGTAGCATTTTAGAGTAGAAATGGATGATACTGCAATTTAAATATGTATAATTCAGCAATCTGGCCACATTTACATACTTCAATTAATATTCAGGATGTCTCCATAGTAGTAGTAGGAAGAAGAACTGTTTCAGTAGTTATTGTCAAGATTTATGTATTTATATACATATAAATATATTTTTCCCTCTCTGAGCTTATACAAATGAATAAACACATATGTAAAGAGCATACACCTATAGTAGAAATATATTAGAAATCTGTTATCTATTATATAGTAGAAACCTGATTGTGAGTATGGCTTGTGAGTATGATGGTCCAAATAAGTTTTACCCTGTTTTTAAGAGCTGTCTTTTTTCTTTTACGTTTCAATTTGCATCTAATAAAATAATCTTCTTGAAAATTTCGTGTTTCTTTTTATAACATAATAATCATAAATTACTGTAATTAAGGTACTAAAATTTTAGCATGTAATATTTTATTTTATTTTTCTACTTGAGTTATTTAGACTGCATGCATGTCAAGGTAGTGCATAGCAATGTAAGAACAGCTGTACTAGTTAAGTTATATAGCCAGTATCCTCCTAGGGGAGTAATCAGTAAAAGTGCTTAGGATAAGAGTTTCATAAAAGGCTAGCTATTGAGCATTTTCTTAGTATATTCTCTAATTTTCAGACAGTCTGTGGCATAGACATTTCCAGAGCCAGAGGCTGCATGCACATCTTTGGGCTTAATGGCCGTTAATGGATCTTTTTTCCTAATCATTTGCCTAATTATTTTTTTAACTCATTTATCCTTTTGGCCTTCGCAACATCCTGTGGCCATGAGTTCCACAATTTAATTATGTGTTATGTGAATAAGTACTTCCTTTTGACCCTGGATGCATTAAGAATAGTTTATCTGTATTTCTTTATTTCTTTTCTTCTCCTCTCACCTTCTTTTCACTCTCTTTTCTTTTATTTTTTTTTTTCCTTCCCCCTCTTCTTACCTTGATGCCTGTGCAGTAAGATGATTGCTTTGAAACTTTGGTCTTTAGATTTTTACCTTGGTGTTCTTTGAAGTGGTCCTTTTTCATGTTGACATAAGCAAGTGTATGGACTCTAAACTGTACATGAAGGTTGACTGTATCCCAAAGCATAGACAAAATATATTTCTAGTCCAGCCATACAGTATTTTAATCCTTTTTGTTTACCAGAACTTTCTCTCTCTTATTTTTGGGGACTGTCTGTCCACAATAAACTTTTGTGGTCTCATTTTTTATGAATCTAAACCTCTAAGGGTTTTGAAGAAGAAGGGACCTTGAAAGACAGGAAGAAGGAAAAAAAAGTAAGAGAGGAAAATACTATAAATTTAAACTAAAAGGCCACAGAAAGACTAGATTCGGCCCAGACAGTATGGGAGAAAAAGAAAGTCATTCTTCATTTTTTCCTGTTAGATAAATCCACTATGGTCATTGGCAGATCCAGCTTTACTCTGCAAATGAAGGGAGTTGTTGCATCTGTCACTGGTGAATTTGGCCCAAAGGAATTAGGCATAATTGAAAGTCAAGATTTGATCATTATAAATAAGGAAGTCAACTTCTTTAACAGAAGTGGAAGCAGACAGGAGCTCTGGATGAGTATAACATGCTTCAGAATTGAGTTATTTTCAGTAAATAACTAAGTGTGGACTTACAGCAATACCTGAGGTGCTGAGGTCTGAAAATGTCAGCTTTATGACTTTTGATTTACTCTGACAGTGGCAGAAGAAATAAAGCAAAGAGTAAGTCTGATAAAATCTCTGAAGCTAAGGTTTTGTTTCAGGCTAACTGAAAGAATCACTTCTCTGGAAAATGTACTTTATTTTAATATGACTGCTAGCTTTTTTGTGCCAGTTTTATTTTAAATTTTTTCTTCATAGTTCTGAGGCAAACGTTCTTTCAATGGTCTTGTGGGCCAGCCTCTGCTGACCATAAGACAATAAATTATAATCCATAATGTGGATAATATCCTTCTTAGAGAGATTATCACAAATTATTTCACACCCTGTTGAGCATATCATGACTCCTGGTGTCATGCTTGGCAGTTCACTGTCCTCCAAATGCACTGCCTGGTGGTTTCCTATATCCTGTAGTTCCTGACTTCTTCATGTCTCCTCCTGTTTTGCCATCAGCATGGAAGCAAAAGTCTATGTGTAATGCTGAAGCTAAGAAATGATATTTCAGAACCTTAGAGTAAATGTACAATCTTCTAGTAAGCTTTTGATACATTGTCCTGTAAATCCTTAAATTGGCTATATCACATATTGGCTGCTCCACTATTTGAGAGCTTAATCATTTTATATTATTGCACCTGAAATTGTTCTTTAATAGGAAAAGTAATATAGCTTGATTATCTTATGCAGATATGAGGTTATTATGAGGCTGTTTTTCAGTGAGCTAGGCCTGCTTGTAAAACACATAATCTTTTTTTAACTAAAGAAATATGCAATAAAGCTAATAGAATATGTATCTTATTAGATTCCGTTTGTGGTAAATGATGATGATCTATGCAATGTGAATTGTACTATCTCATCTCCAGCATGTTTTGAAAGGACAGCTGAATCAACTGGTGAGTCTAATTATTCCTTGAAAGGGGAAAAAAATCATAATGAAAATATATTTCATGCCTGATTTGATGTCACTGATAGACCAGCAACAAGGTCTGCTCCCTGGATTTGAAGGGTCCTTAGGCTCCTGCCACATAAGGAGGCAAAGGGTTGGTGGAAGCAACTTCCTGCTTGCTTTTTCTTGCATGACTGGAGTTTAGCAGCTCAAGTCTACCATTTCCTAAACATTTTCTTGTTATGTTTAGGGTTTTGGAGCATTGGCATAGACAAGGAATTCAGAATTAAAATCAGGACAGCCTCAAAACATAGCTGACTGAAATGTTTATATGCTTCACAACATATCCTGTCATCATAGCCAAACTTCAAGGAACAGATGATTTCTGCTTGAGAAAACTATATTATGAAAATCTGGAAGGGGCTCAGTGTTACGAGTTGTTTAGACTTCTTAAGTTGCATTGTTTAGTGTAAAACTTGAAGATACTGTTCCTTTTCTGGGAAATATGTAACAGCTTGCTATTTCAAACCAATGGATGGTTCATACATGATATTAAAAACTAACTTATTATCAGTGTAACATTCATGCTGTGATGGACCATTCAGAATCCTGGGGGGGGGAAGGGGGGGGGGGGGGGGGGATTGAGTAATATTGTCTTAGTTTGTAGCATTTTAGCCTATGACTTATTTTTAAATGTCCACTGAATAGGAAATAATGCTAATCTAAATATTTTATTCAGCTAAGAAGCAACTTATTTTAGGTTTGCCTTTAAAAGTCCAAAAGTTGTGTTGGATTTTAGAGCTGATCTCTATCTTTCATTTGCAACCACAATACTACGGTAACAACTTTTACACCCCTGTTTCTAGTGAAGCCGGGCTTTCACTAAAGGAGTCCTAGGACTTATTAGGAAATGGAAATACTCATCTGTATTTTTACAAACAGCAGCGGTTGTCGACACAGTATGTTAAAATAGAGAAATAATGCTTATAGAGAGACTTATCAGAAAGGTAGGGCCCTCTCACAGGGGACTCTCATGTTCCAGTATGCCATGCCAACACTCTAATTTGATAAGTTTTAGGGAAGACAAACCATCAGTGCCTGCTCTAGTTTGCGCTGTTGGAATCCGAGCTTTCCCTTGTGGTAAAACAAAACAAATAGACAAAAAGCATGTGTATACATATACACACACATATACATGTATATACAGGTATATATGTGTGTGCATATATGTATATAAAAATATTTTTGTATATTTTTAAACAGAATGGGTCACTGGTACTTTGTAAACTTTGTAAATTTTGTTTACTTTGTTAAAATAAAATAAAATATGTCTTTTTCTTGCCATCTAGAAAGAACTTAATTTCTCATCTTGTTCTTTCTCACACTCAGTTCTTCTTTTTTCTAGTCTTGAAGTCATAATTCAATTCTACTATCACAAATCTTATTCTTTGATGATAGTTTGATGTGTCTTACACTATACAGAATTGACATAGAACATGTGGTAGATTACTAAGCATAGATGCATTGGCTAGGACTGCTGCAGAAAAGCTATCCACGCTACCACTAGGAGTATCACTAAAACTAATAGACAATGAATATTTCATTAAATACAATAATGAAATCAATAGCTCTCCCCAAATCTACTAAATTCTGAGTCAAATATTGTTGCTGGTGTATGAATGCTTTATTCCTTTTTTGTTTTTAAATAAGAATGACAACTGAAAAGCAACAAGCTGTACTTAGTAATTTCTCTTAGGGGATATTACTGATGCTGACTGATGTTTGAATACAAATGCTCTGGTCTGATGAACATATCCTTGATGGGTATGTAAAAGTATTCTACACATATCTAGAAATATTCTAGGAATACTTAATGGGGAGTAAGAAAATTGAAAAATTTCTATGGAAATATGTATTGAATCAAATCTGGGTAAAGTAGTGATTACTTTTGTTTAGTGTTTTGCATATTTTTTGTGCAGTATTTTGGAATCTGTATCCTTAGTTTAGAGATGGTGTTATAATTTCAGTTAATAAGGGCATTGTATATTTACAACTCTGGGCTGTGCCAAGTTGTGGTACTCTGATTGCACTACTGCTCTTATCCAGACCTTGTATCCTGACCTCCGTGTTGTGGAAATGAGGGTCTGCAGATAAGACCTTGATAGGTGCTTGCTACTTGAACAATACAGGGCTGGGATGCAGTACACATCTTAAGACCTGATCACACAAAAGCTTCCCACTGCTTTCTGATGTTATTCAGGGGCCTTCAGACCCCTGAGTTCAAACACACCTTGAGCAGCTGGGCACAATATGCTTCTCTGTGCTGTCATCAGGTGTCTTCACCACTGCAGACCTGTCAACTCCTCCTTCTCAGGAGAGAGAGAATAACAAGCCAATAAGTTGTAGATATACTTGCCCAAAATTAGTGGTTTTCCTACAGATTGCACTTGAGCTATTTCACCAAAAATAGCTGATGAAAACTGTGAACATCAATCTTTAGGAAAAATTAGGATCTAGGTCTAGGCTCAATCCTGTTTCTGTCTGGAATGCATTTAAACAAAAATCAAACCCATCCCATGCTGCTCTAAAGGTTTGCATTACAGTCACATACTTGTTTTATTTTTGAAGTAGTCTCTTACAGCATTTATGCAAAAGTTCTCTGCTGTTTCTCCTGTAGAACATCACTGTCATGGGATACAAGAACAGCTAGAATTTCAGGCACAGGAAAGGGTCAAATATCATAACTATTTGTACTTCTGTGAAAGACAACAGAACACAAGTTCACTGATTTAAGCCTGTGCTGCAAGCACATTTAAATGTTGAATACACATCTGAACTCCATCCCATTATTGCCCATGTGCCTTCACAATCTAAGCAAAAATTCTCCCAGACACACAATGCAATTGGTACTTTCTCTGCTGTGTTTATTCCATGTTTTAAAATTAGTACAAGTAAAATATGTAAGTAACTTAGTGATTGCTTGAGTGGTATAATTTTTGATGTTTTGGAGTGTATTTTCTGATTTTTTTTCTTTTTATCTGTTTATGTATTGAAGTTGAACTTTTTCTTCTGTGAGAGCATTTCTTAATTCTTCCCTGGTGTTCTCAATCAGTTCAGTCTTTATTTAACTAATCTTCTGTAGTTCTCCACTTCTCCATGGCTAGTATTTACTGCTAGCTGGGTCTCCTAAAATATAAACAGAAAAATAAATGCTTCAGAGTTGCTTAGAATAAATATTCTACGTTAAAACCTTGTCTGCCCCCTCCTTACAGTGAAGAAAACTACACACAGCTTCTCCTAGTCTATATGCCTGTTTAAGGTGGTTCAAGGTGATCTTAAAATTTCACATTTTAAATGCTAACTTTGTTTCCTTGCAGTCTATGGGCAGCTATAGAGATTTAGGTTTCCCATCTTTGATTTTATCACTGTGTGGCTTCCAGGAACTAGAGACTACTAGAAAAACACCCTAGTTTTGATTATATCTACTTTTTGGATTGGTAGGTAGCATTTAGCTAATATATTTTTGAGGAGGCTGTAGGAACAAGTTTACTATGCTTTTAGTTATCAATAGGGGTGCTAGAGTAAACAACAAAAGTGGTTTATGATGATGGGAGAAGTCGTGGCACTCATTGCACTGCCTGAGTTTCCTGATCTGAGTTTCCTGATCCTGTCCTAAGAACTGGGGGAAATTCACATAAAAAGATATGGAGCTATTGATACACTGCAACAAACTGAAAACTAAATGATAACATTTACTAAATGCAAATATGACCCAGAAAACTACAGCTACAACCAGGTCTCTCCTATTGTTTTTCAAAATATGACAATGGTTAGGCTATGTGGGATAGATAAATGTCCAGTTGTCATTTCATTTCACTTAAATCCACTTGATCAAACTAGAAGAACTAAATGCAAACTGGCAGCCACTCTTCCTTCTAGGAAGCTAGTCGATATTTAGTCCATGTGCAGCAGATGCGTAGCTAATGCAATAAATATGGTTCTTAAATTTTCTATATATAAAGATGAAAACACCAAGTATTTTTTAGCTCTCTCTTTGCATTTCACAAAGAGATGGATTTATCCTGTATTCCATATTTGAAAGGCAGACAATTGCTGTAAGTGATTCCAAATACTTTTGGACACTTGTTTATTAGCATAAAAGATTAAAGCTTTGTGAATAAACATAAAAACTCTGCAATTCAGAGAACCACAGCTTTGTAACTTCAGAAATCCACTTGTGGTAGCTTCTTGAGCTAATATATTTATAATCCATACATTGAAGTTATTCAGCACTTAACTGTTTTATAAATACCATTAAGCATATTAATCAGCAAGCTTTTGTGATTTCATTCATATTGAATCCACTAGAATTCCTTTCACTTTGTAAAGTCAATCTTTCCTTTTCCTATGGTGTTTTGGGGGGTATCAGCTTAGTTAATTTCTCCAGGGCTTTATATCATTCTCCCCCACTGCATGCAAGCAACAAAGAAAATGCAAGAGAGGTTGAAAAACAGAATACAAGATGAGTGCTCAAAAATACTTCAGTAGTTCTGGTCAGTTTTTTTTGTTTTTTTTTGTTTTTTTTTTGGTAGCAGAGTGAAATATCCTGTTCCACATAAACTGGGTTACTCAGCCTTGTGTAAACTAACCTTGTGCACTTTCCTTCAATTTTATCTATGCATTGATCATACTTCAGTTTAATTAGGGTAAAGGTTTCTACGTTACAAAATGCAATATAATATTAAGCATGTACAAGTATTTGGCTAGTCGAATATCTGCATTTTCACTTGTGAAATCAATTACAGTTTGAAAAATACTGGAAATTAATGAACCAATGTGTATATGAGAAAAGATTTTATGGTCATTTAATGAAAAGTGCTGGCTTTTTTAGGTACAAACTGAATGTTCACTCAGATCGATAGCAGCTTAGGGTAAGGGTTATCTAACCTTCTCACATCTTTCTGTTGTTTACTGCTTGGTAGAGTAACACCTTTCTCAGCAGGGAATGAATGAAGAAAAGTTTGTCAGTGCTAGAAAATAATTAATTGGTTGAGGTCATTAAGGAAAATCTGAAGTGTCAGTGAAAAGTTTCTCCATGAATTCTAAAAGCATGCAGAGACCCGCCAGTGTGGGGTAAGTGTATTTACTACAATTACTAAACAGCCAGGATATTTATGGCTGAAGAATTTGACTTTCTCTTCCCTTCTCTCCTGTTATATGAAAAGTTTCATTTTGCAGTAGGTGTGATATGACAATGTCTATCTCAGAAACCAGCCTGCAGCAGTAATGTTCACAAGTTTCTTCCCATATTAATGTTTTCTTACCAGGCTGAATTGACATATTCATATACAAACACTGGAAATGTAAAGTTTAGCCAAGCACAGGTAACTTTAATGTATGTTTTTCCCTGTGCCCTTTTTATTTGTGTTAGCAGATTACTTTCTCTCTCTCTTCTAAGAATATTATGCTTTTTATATCTCAATAGCCTGCCCTGATATAAATAGCCTGCAACAGATATAAAATAAGACGATTTTGCTGATTTTTCTGAATATTGCCACTGGAGACCAGGCTGAAGTAAAAACTCTCATCAATATGGAGCATTGTATGCATTTTGCAACTAACAGAAAAAGTCTAGCTTTCTTGTCCTCTTTCAAAAATCCAAGAGACCTTGATTCTGCATATAAAAGCTCTGGCAATAAGCCTGCAGATCTCTTTTCTAAGTGTATGCCAAGAATTTAAGTTGAAAATTTAAACAGAAAAGATTTGGGGCAATATGGATAAAAATTCTGTCATCTCTTTTCCCCAACTTTAAAACCCATTCCTTTTATGATATCGTAATTTCAAAAATATATGCAATATTCTTCAAAGCTTTCCTTCACTTTAGCAGCTGTTCTTGATAAGAAAACAAAGAAAGATAAAAGAGCTCTCTGGAAAAACCTTCGTTTTTAGCAAATAAATAAATAAATAAAAATATTTCTCTGCTCTTCTTTAAAGACCATGTGTTCAATATCTAATTCTATTTATATGGGTCACTAATCATTATGGTTTTGTATTGTACTGTCCAGTTCCTGCGGTAGGTCTTAAAGCAGTTAGCCATTGTGGGGAGGTGGCATGCTATTCATCTGGCAGCGTTTCCCTTTGTTTCAGGAACCGCAGTGCTGCATCAGCCAGGATCACTACTGAAACAATCTTTTCCTCATATTGCTAACAGTTGAAGTTACTGTACTGAGGTTTTAATAAATGAGAAGGTGAGATAGAAAATTGGCTTCACATGCGGGCAGTGAGTACATTGAAGGATAACAGAGATGTTGCCTGTTTAAAGGCAAGGGGAGGAAAGGAGCTGATATGAGGAGGCCTTATAGATAAGTTTTACAGGTGAAAATTCTGAAGTTTCTTTGGAAGCTTAATTATTAGAAAGTAGTGTATTCTCCATATAATTTTCTCATTTTGAAGTTAGTTTTTTCACTCTTGCTTTTCATTTTTACAGATTCCTTAATTATGCAGGTGGGTTTATTTCTTCTCCTTGTGGTATTTCAATATACAGGCATGTTCATAGCTGAGTATGTTCTCCTCAGATGTAATTAGAGTATAATACTGTGTCCCTGGTGAATGGTAAAGAGCTGTTAATTTACACTTAGGAAAAATATTGTGTATAGAATCACCTGAAAACACACATTTCTTGCTGTTTTATGTAGAGGTGTAGTACTCAATATTATTAATGGCGTGTTTTGGTTTAGTAGACAATGCTGCTATGTTTCAACACTTAGATACATTCAAAAGTAGATCCTGGTTTAAAAAAAAAAAAAAAAAAAAAAAGGCCATTTACTTAAATAGCCTACATGGCAGGCAAGTATATGAGAGTCAATGGAAATCAATACAAAATGAGACATTTCTACCACCGAGCTTTTAGAAGAGATGTATAGACAAGGCTGTTAATTGGTTTTCAATGGAATCGTTTTCAGTGTTGTTCATAATTATTCAGTTGTGTGTATTCTCAGTCCACTGTAATGCCCCCTCTTAGCTTCCAAACTGTTCACTTTCAATTGAACATTTATAACAAATGGCATTAATTTTCAATTTTCTAGCAGTTCATTTTCTATAAGCTATATTTCTCAGTACCAAAAGGCTGTGTTTTCAGTGTCTCTTCAATTGCCCTAACTTTTTACAAGAAATATGTTGTGAGCAAAGTTTAAGAAATAATTGATAGTTTCTAGTCTCCAGTTCAAAATATTTTAGTGGTCATAATTATTCATACAGGTTTTCAATATGCCACGTCTGAAGTTGTTGCCCACTTCCTTTCCAAAAATCCCATGGGAATAAGCCCTGATACATGTGTCTCTCCTTCTGCCTGTTCCTCTCCCATCAGAGTGAATGATAATTAAACACTGACTATAAAAAGAAAGAGACATCTGTCCAAGAATGTCATCATAATTTTTAGAAGTTTGGTCAACTTTTGCTGTACATTCAACTTACTGGCTAGATCTGGCTATGTTCTGCTTAGACAGGGAACTAAATTACTGTGTAATATAACACACTTTAGTTGTGCTACAGGGGTTATGCCTGCTTTGAACACAGTTTAATTTAAGCAGCAGAACAGTGTAGAGATGCCTAAAATATATCTGCCAACTCTAGGCATGTCAGTTCAACCTCCATTACCCTGACAACTTTGTGCATGCTATATATAACTACAGTGTGGGATAGCAAGTCCTGCAGCAGGGGAAAGATTTTCACTGGAAACAATTCTGTGAAAGCTTTTAGGAATATAAGCTGGGAACAGCCATAGAAGTAAGGCTGAATACAAGCTGAGTTCAAAGACAGAAAAGATACCTAAACTTAGAAGAATGCTTCATCCCTCAAATAATACAGCGTGAAAAACATATACATTTTGGATGGGAGAATAATTTTAGCCTACAAACATCCCACCCCACCCTGATTTGGGTCACATAGAAGTTTCTTGCTGCTATTTTGAATTACATCGAACACACTTATAAATAGGTGAAATAAAACTTTTTTTTTTAATAACTATATCTGAGAACGACATAGTAAACCATAATAAAACATTTCTAACAATATTAACTTAAAATTGTGTTTTCTCAGATATTGAATATTAAGAAAATAAGAAAGATCCAATGCATCAAACTGCCCTTCTGAGTCAGCAGATTGATTTAGCCCAGTATCGTGCATCTTGGAGTAGCTGATCAAGACAGTTTAAAAGCAGACTATGTTCAGATCTGTTGCCAGCATACTCTTCCATCAGACGATATTCTATTTATCTGCTTCACACCATTTATGATTTCCTTTTTAAACAACAAAACAACAAAATAATCCCCTACCAGTTGCCTCTATTACTTGTAGCTCTTCTTTGCAGAAATTTTTCTATAACTCCTACCCATACTTGTCAGCATTCTATGTTTATATTACTTGTACCATATAATTTTTTCAGATAGCATAGCCAGAACTGCACACAGTAATTAGTGTGGGCACACCAACGATTTACAAGCAGTTTAATATATCTTTGTTTATATCCAGATTTCTTTCTCAATATCTCCCAACAATCTGTTTGCCATCTTGATGACTGTTGATGACAACTAAACCATGTCCAACATTGTATATGTGTGTTTAAAAAACAAAAAACAAACAAACAAACAAAAAAAAAAAAACAGAAAAAAACACAAGCATTAATTCATGTTTATTGATAATGAATTACAGTTACTGTGTTATTTATCACTGGCTAAATTCATTTGATCATTTGGGGCTCTTATTCAGTTTTTCCAAATCCAGTTTTAACTTGACCATAATGAAGAATTTTGTATCATCTGCAAGCACTAGCAACTTTTCTGATGGCATGTGAATGGAATGGAATAAAGCGTATGGAATGAAATGAATGAGACAGATAACCACAGCAAGGAGAAGGTGATGACTGTTAGACATGAACGCTTTTTTTCTGAAGCAGTCATCTTAAGTTACTGCTTGCAAAGACTATTACACACTGCATTTTCTTGTCTGTGTTTCTGAGGAGTGTAGTTCTGAGGAGCTACTTACTGTGGGAATGGAGGTTTTACAGAATTAGAATCCATGCTTTTCTGCAGCTAGAAAATGTGTCATAGAAGAAATTGTTACCTAGAAAAAGAGAGAATCAAGCCTGTTAATGGATGACTTTAAATAGTGATGCATCCTACAATTTGGTCAGGATTGCTGTTTATATCATGCCACTCCCAAGGCTTAGCTCAGTATATTGTCATCCCTTTGTTACCACATTAAGGTATGCGGTCATATCTATTCAGGACTACGTTAGACTTCCTACAATGATGTATACTGAAGTACAATGAAGGTAACATTTCAGCATTATTTTTTCCCTTTGACAGAAATATTGACAAACTAATTGTATTCTGATGTCTCAGGCTTAGGCTTCACCCCAATTGTCTCTCTCTCACCTTATATTTGCTTGCATAAACACTATTGAAACTATGGGAAAGAACTGTCCAAAACTGGTGTACTTGTATAGACTTTGACAAAATTAAATATATTTAATTCTTGGGAAGTTTCAGTGAAAAGTTTGGTATGACGTATCTAGGTCTTTGGCTAGCATGAACAAGAATGTTCCTGTGTTCTGCTGAGGGATAAGAAAAGAGGACGTGGAATGGATGAATGTTTAACTTTCAGTTGTGATAGATCATTTCTGAATTTTACCATTTCTCTTTCAAATAAGGATATATTACCCAAATAATGACCTTTCCTTTATTGATCTATTGTCTTATACATGGTTTTATTAACTACTGTAAACTGGGCTTCTGTGTTCTGTTATTAATATACGGACGTGTTATATTTCCAGGACTTTTGTCTCTCCAAAAAATGTGTGGTTGTATTCTTTCAGGGTGCATGGTAAGAAGTGTTGACTTCACTTCTTCAGATAGTTCGGTACAAGAGCATAAGAATAGTAATACTGGCTGTGACCCAAGTTCCTTCTCTTCTGGCAATATTCTATGTAAAATATTTTTTAAGAAAGATTATAATAACCTAACAGATGGCTTGTGTAGGATAATCTGACACTGATCACTTATACTTAAAGGTCGCTTTAAACCCAGAAGTATAATTCATTTCCCCATTTTTAGTGCTATTTATCATAACCAAATATTATTTTATGTATAGCTATCTCTGAATCCTATATTTCTCATGTTAACAGCAGTCGGTTCTTCAGTCAAATGAGATCTCTTTATGAAAAAAATTCTATTTTCTGAAATTTTCTTTTTCTCATGTTATCATATTAGAAACTTTACCATTTTTTTTCTCAGCAATAAATCTCATACTTTTTCGATACTGACATTTCTTCCAGATTCATGATCATTCTTTAAGTTCATGATTTATCCCTATGTACCTCATTTCCAAAGGCTTCCAGATGAATTTTAACTATCACTAATAAAATTGCTTTTCTTTTTGCCATATTCATGAATTTACTTCTTATTTTTGTCCCTGACACACCTCTAAGCAATATGAAAGGAAGCTTAATCAGTGTGAAAAAGCTTTTGGGAATTAGGAGACCTAAGTTCAAGTACTTCCTGTTGATCAAATCAGAAACTTTCCCATAATCCTACCTGCAAAATGTGTAGTTGTTCCTAGCTCACAGAATAGTGAAAATAAGAACAGTAAAGGCTACAAGAACCCAAATTATATAAATACCTCAATAAAGTTTCTTGGATAGAGAATGCTACAGAAGTGCAGGTTAACCCTGTTTGACTATGGGCAGCCAGGACAGTGTTTTGAATCTAATTGTTTTCTGAGAAAATATGAAATTTAAAAGATTTTGACATGTAAAAGTACGTAACTGTTCCCTTCATTACAGGCATGTATATTATATATATTTATATATATATATATATATATATATATATATATATATATATATATATATGAAGTTGAAATACAAGAAATTATAATTCTGCCTGGCAAAACCAGATTAAGCATTAAAACTATGACAGGAAGATTAGCTAGACAATGAAATACAGTATTGGCCTCTTTCTCACCCCATAAGAGCTACTTTAAAAAGCAGGCATAGATAAGGAAATCATAAACAGGAACCTTTTGTTGTGAAGGGCTTTTGGTTTAAAAAGCCTAAATAAATAAATAAATGTTTTATTCCTTGTTGAAGTAATCCCATAATCCTTAGAGAATGCTGTTTATTCTTCCTAAGGATTTCAAGGATGCTCCACACTTCCTCATGAACATATATCTGGGCCACACAGCATTACTGATGATAGAATTGCCACTGAGTATACTTTACCAGCTGATGCACTTCCAAGTACTTATCCCATTATGCTCTAAAACGTGTTCAGTATCTCATGCCTGTGCATCACTTTTCATTTCATCTTCAGGTGTATTTCAGAATCTCAGCAAGTCTTCAAAGAGTTGCATTATCAAATGCTGAAAAACTGTTTGTTAGCTTGTAAAAAGCTGTGTCCACCAATGTCAAGCAGATATACCTGATGCCAGGTTTCTCAGAATCATGAACAAAGTTTTCACAATGACAGTGCCTTTATCTCTTCAGTGTTTTCCCCTTGGCTCTTCTCCTTACGATAAATCAGTCTAAGTTACAGTTGATAGACGCTGGCCTGCCTGTAGCAAGGCAGGCTTTGGTCTAGATCTCAGTAGTGAGGTGACTTATTCCATAGCTAGAGGAAATTGAAGTTTGGGTTTGTCTTTGTGATGCTAATGAATTCTCCTTTGCTTTGGGATCTGGTGAGTTAGATGTTACATTTTTTGCCTTTTTTTTCTTTAACAAGCCTTCACAAATTCCTGCGCTGAACAGCATTTTCATTTAATTTGATCTCTGTTTTCAAATTTATGGATGTGGTTCCCAATCAAGATGAATTCTATAAAGTAGTTTTGACATTTCAGCAATGAAGACCTTCCACCATGCAAAGGTAAGCCTAAAAGACAATTTTTTGAAAGTTACAAGCAGCAGGAAAAACAAGTGCCTTTATATTAATATTAGGCTTAACTATAGTTTCCACTGTATGACTCAGCAATAATTCTGTTAGCAATAAGAAACTTCAGGGAGTATATTTCCAAGCAATTACTATACTTGGGTGATTAAAGTAATTCTAGATATGACCTTGTCCCATATAACACTGCTAGCAGTATATTATAATATTACAGAAGTGTATTGCTTGTCTCATCTCATTGCTTAATTATAAAAGGTATGTAGGAAATATTCCATAGATAGGAAGTGGAAACTTGTGGAACCAATTCCAAAATACCCTCAAATACAAAATTATGAAATAAAGTGTAAAGTATGACTCCTTGTTTTGCCACAATATCATCTTTAATTTTATGATAAAATAAGCAAATAAAAAATTGCAGTCATAGATCTATCCATTTTGGAGCCATGCAAGATGGAAAGATCATAATATTACATAATAATACCCCTATTCTTTCTTTTTACTACTTTCTTTCTCTGTTATTTGAGGCCCTTTGTGTTAATGAAGTTAATAATATCTATAAAATGAAATAGTTAAATCAATAATCTGGTTTTCCTCAAAGACTTTCTTTCTCCTTGTATCAAAATTGAACCCAATTCAGAACAAGTACATTAGATTCACCTCTATTTCCTGTTCAACTTTCTTCTGATACGCACGTGACTGAGATTCAAACTAATTCTTGGGGGGGGGGGGGGGGGGGGGGAAGGGAGGGGAGGGAGAGTTACGTAGTCATAGATAGGATAGTCTTGTTTCTGTCTTCGTTCTAAGGATAAGAATATTATCAATATTCTGTGCTGTGGGGAAAAAAAAAAAAAAAAAAAAAAAGAAATGAATCCTGAAGGAATATGTGAACTGATTATCTATTCTTCCTTTGTAGAAAATGTGTATGCAAGAAATTTCAGTTATGACACAATAATATATATATATTTAGTCCTTATAGAAGTATTTATTCATCCTGCTCAAATGCCAGATGGAATAAATATGAGTCAATTCAGTTCAAAAATAAAAAAAATTGGGAGTTTATTTCACTATATAAAAATATAAACTTAAATTATTTTTTATGTGGCATTTTACAGGATTCTGAGGCTATAGTTCCTCAAAATTGTTTAAAAAGGCAAGAATTTGCCTATACTGAACTTAGACATTAATAATTGACGTATAGGGCATTTTCTAGAGATTAATAACTACCTGGGAGAGCTGATGGCCTGAGGCAAAGCCAAGGGCCATTACACCCTGGTTGGCTATTAAATCCCCAGGAAATTCCTAATACTAAGGTCACGATTGTTATTGCAGTCCCTTTCTAAAAAGGAAAACAATCTTGCTTTATTTTATTTCATCCAGTCCAATGCTTCATTTTTAAATGCTGTAAGTAAAATGATTTCAGTTACGTTGTTTGGACTTCTCTAGGAATCTAACTCAAAACCCCTCAATGTCAACAGAAAGTCACATTTTTGTTCTGACAGCCTGTGGATTAGTCCCTTCCTACCTGTTTACAGACAGCAACCAAAATACTTTTTATCTAGCTAGTACATTACCAAGGTTAATTCTTTAAAAGGATTTTTTTTTTTTAAGGTTGGAAGAAAAATGGTACTCCCCCATATTGTTGTGAAAAATGGTAGATCAGTAAGAAGTACTAAATTGTATAATTTATTTTGCTAAATCATAGGCAATATGTGCAGTCTGTTCCAGCCGTTGCTGTACTTTGCATGCAAAATCACCCATTTTATAGTGACTGGATGTAATTCACAGTACAGCACACCACAATAATATATAAGACGATCGAAACCAGAACGTAGTCAGTTCTCAATATGGAAATACCAGCATATTATTAAGGAAATCAATTACTTGGTAAAACAAGTAAGTCTGGCATCACAGAAGGAAAGGGGAAACAGTCATATTTTATTGTCAATAGAAGTCATGAAAGCATGCATATTAGATTAGAACTAACCTAATTGGAGATATGGGTGGCTTGTAGTACAGTTGTAGGAACAGGCGTTAATTTGTGTCATGCTACGGTATGTCACTACCACTTGAAATTCCATTGGGCAATATTAATTCAAACAGAGGTCTAGGCTACTAATAAATGAGGTAAATTGAGTCAATTACTAATTTCATGCTTTTCTGATTTTTGGTTTGGATAGATAATATCCACAATTTAATGCACTGTCCTCTGGAGATCTTTGCCACTTATGAAGAACATGTGTTCAGAGAATTATTTATACTATTCAAACATTAACATTGCTCCTGTACCCAGAGCAACAGGACAAAGGCTCAGAAAGAAGTCAGGCTTAGTCTGCCTCTTCTTCTTGATGTAAATCTTTCATTATTTTTGTTTTTCCAGCATTCAGGCAGATCTTTAGTTTCTCCTTGGTTATTGTTTTTCTATTTGCCTTTCAATGGCACAACCAAGACTTCATTCATGTGACTGGATTTCTTATCAATATCTTGCCACTACTTAAAGTAGTTGGGAAGAATATTTTTACCAGTGAAACCAGGCATGGACAGCATTTACACCCCTTTCCTGCAGGAGAGACCCCGAAGTTGGACTTGAATCCCATCCTCAAATGGGGATTCAAGGATTCAAATAGGGGTTCTCCTGTTTGCTACTTTTTTGAGACAAAACTCTCAATATAGCACTGGCTCTGCCACTAAACTATTGTTCCTCTCCAGCCTGTGACTGTCAACTCCAGCAGCTCACTGACTAAGTCTAAGTCTAAGTCTAAGGAGCACCCTGTGATCCACCAGTTCATTTCCAAGTATGGGACATGTGAGAAAACCCACTTCTAATAGAGACTTCTACTAAGTCTCTCTCACTGTAATGTAAAATGCAAAACGTCTGTTTGAGAAAAAACAAAGCAAAATAAGCATGATGTTTTGACCTGTGCTGCAGAATTGTCTGCCTCTTACTGAAATGGCATGCTATTAAACCTTTCTAACTGAACTCACCACTTTTTAGTTCAAAATGTGTATCGCCTGTTGTAGTTTCTTTCCATTTTTCATAAATGCATGCCAATCACTTACAAAAGTTAAAATAAATCAGGTCATAAAGAAACCCAAATATAAACTACTTAATGGGGAATTGTACTGAGAAAAAATAACACTATGCAGAATACATGTATTGAGACAATCTTTCTCCTTGCTCCGATGGAGCAAGCTGAACATTTCTGCTTCTATTTTACCTATTCACCTTTTTTTTTTTTTTTTTTTTTTTTTGATTTAGATCTAAACTTAATGAAGTGACTTCAGAAACATTATTTTGTGAGTTGTGTGGTGTTTTTTTTTCTCCTATTTGTACATTTTCCTCTGTAGAATATGTTCCAATCTGGCTTTTGCGCGTATAGAAGTTCAGTCTTTCAAAATCTTTAAAGTCCTAAGCAGAGAATGAATTGTGAGAGATAATGAGGGTAAATTATACTGAAAAAACCTTCTATACATATACAAATGTTGGGGTAATCAGGCTGATGGAAAAGGAAATACAGAAAAATGCAGATGGCAGCTAAATGACAGTTAAATGATCTGAAGCCACAGTCCCATCTTTCATGGTTCAGTACAGGTCATTGGGTGAGTTTTATTTTTTGCACTGTTCTTTGTCTGGATTTGTAAAATGAGTATTCATGCCTACATCTTGAGGAGAGGTTTGAATCCCTATATCTCATGGCCATAAATATGGCTATTCAAGTTATGTATCTATTCCCTTCAACCAGATCTTACATCTATTCAACATTACCATTTCATAACTGCAGACATATTCTGATGGAGCTTTCCTTCTTTGTTTTTCAGAAAAAGAAAAAAAAAAAAAAAGAAAAAAAATTGCTTCCCAAAATACTGGCTTTATTTTCAAATAAAAAAATTTTGGGAGAAAAAAAAGTATACATTAATTAATTCTTTCAATATGCAAGATCATCTCATTTTCAGTAAAAATCTTTTCCATCAAACCGTTTCCATGGAACTCAAGTTCATCATTGCAAACCAATACTGTTAATTTCTTTAGCATTGTCACTTGCTTAACATCTTACTTAAGCACATGTTTTACATCATGGCACAGGGCTTTCTCTAGCACTACTTTTCTGAAAGCTTTTTTCAATGTAGCAATTGAAAGTAAGGAAGAAAAAAAAAACACTTCTGTGTGAAATATCTGTCTTCAAATTCAGATAAAAATGAATATGACAATGTATTAATATTAATAGTAACCTATGTGTAACATGAACATCTCAATAACTATTCATTCTCTAGGTTGATAAACCAACAATGATTGTATCATTCTGAAAAAACGCTGTAAGGCTTTAAGTGCAGGGGAGAGACAGTGGAACTGAATTATGAAACAGATTGGTTCTCTGCTAGGTTTGTACTTTGCATGTTTGTGAGGATATTAACCTCAGGATGGGCGTTGAGTGCCCCCTAATTACACACTCAGGTTATTTTCAAAAGCTTTTAATCGGACTTTCACATAACAGTGAACATGAAAAACATGCAGATAAAAAGGGGCAATGCCTTTGAATTTACATGGGCAAATAGTATTTTCAGCATTCAGCAGTAATTTTTTCTGTTGACATTGTAGATGTGCGGTTTATGCCATCTGGGTCAATAACCTCCTTGTTTCAAGAAAAATGGCTTCTTTTTTTCTGGAATGTGTAACAGACAGTGGTGGAGATTAAACAGTAGTTTTTACATAATCTTTTCATTTGTGAGTTAAGAAGAGGTGGACAGGATGCATATAGAACGGTGTTTGTGGATTATTTTTTTTTTTTTACCAAAGCTACCATTGCAGTGGAAATCTGAAAATAAATTACTTTTTCATCACCACCATTCAGAATTTTTTTACATTTAGTCAGGTTACAGGTTTGCTTAAACCCTTTCAATGAATTTAAAAGCATCAAGGAAGGGACAAAGTACAATAAGTACAAATCCATTTCAGCGCTGAAATTTATACAAGCTCCGTCAGAAATATTCTCCAGTCGTGACTTCAGAACTCCTCAAAAGGAATTCAAGTTCCACTGAAGTTAAGGGAAATGCTTCATTTGATGTCAGTGGGGACAGGATTACATCATGGTGTTTGCCACCATGGATGCTAATTTTAACCCTCAGGAAAAATTTGCCAGTGTCCTCAAAGCAGAACTTTGCAGTATTTATTATATGCTGGCTGCTCTCCAAGACAGTGCTACTTTTGTCTGCCAATTCTGACTGCATATAAATGAAATCTGGGTGAGGAACCATGAAGTTAGCCATTTTTCTGTCTTCTCCTGTGCTTTTAGCAGAGACTGATTTTGTTAGGTGACTAATTTTTGTTAGATGCTGACATTTTTTTAAAGAAAGATTCACAATAAGATATTATCACCAGCCTTCTAAGAAACTAAATGTATCCACTATCCAAGAAAAAAGAATATAGACATGACCACCAAATATATGTCATTTTTATTTGAGAAATGTTAGACTTAAACTATTTGCTGATTTGAAATATGGGTTTAATATCACATCTTAAGAGGTAGGAATTTAGAAGTTCAACTCTTGGTGTAATTAATTAGTTGTTGGTGCATGGTTTTTTACTGCAGTGTAAAATTTATGTCTAGAGAGAGGTATACTGAAGCTCTGGCAATGGCACATTAACAACTGCTCCCATAAGGCTCCTGTTGGAGTTTTCACAAGGGAGAACAACAGCAACATCCAATTAATGGTGTAAAAGCTGCCTAGTTAAGGCTTGCAAGCAATTGTGTAGGTGAATGATAAAAGAATTTCTTACATTTAGCATAAATGT
This sequence comes from Aythya marila, assembly GCF_965140915.1. NCBI lineage: Eukaryota > Metazoa > Chordata > Aves > Anseriformes > Anatidae > Aythya > Aythya marila. The sequence continues at coordinate 104,841,390 of NC_139042.1, forward strand.
GTGTAATACATTCTATGGTGGTGTTTGCTTTTTTTTGGTTGGTTGGTTGGTTGGCTTTTAGTTTGTTTGACTTGGAAAGTATGTCTCTGTGCCCAGGAGGAACACAGGTCTGCCCAGCATATGTATTAAGAAATAAATTTTTAAAATTTGTTAGCATGTACTTGCTGTGGAGATGTTTATGAAATGTAACTTGTAAAGTATGTGTACATATGGCCTCCTCTGTTCTGAACAAAGGAAGTAAGCAGCTGTATAAAAGAGTAGATAAATACTATTAGCAGTACCAGGTGCTCATCTTGGTTTAGTCTGTGTTTTGGATGTAAACAGTCCCTAATTTTTGCCAAAGCTCTTAGGAGTGAAGAGAGAACTTCCCTCTCTGCTACTCCTTAAAAGATAACCAGTTGTCCAGTAGATTTAGTGATACAAGTCATAACTTTAACTCATGCAGTTTTGTGGACAGCCTGGATATGCAGATGGCCCTGGCATATCATTTTGTCAATGATGTAAATCACTTCTCATTGAAACGTAGCATCCCAAGCTGTTGCCATTTAATTGTTCAGTTTATACAAAGTAAATGCCAGAAGAAAAATCTGAACTGCTGGCATGCTTATTCTGTGAGGTGCTACTTGTTTATGGCTTGTTTATGACACTGTTTTGCCACCTCATTTGACTTATTTCTGTCAGTTTTGGTGCCTTCATAGCTCTTTGGTTTGCATTCTTTTATTTTAGCTCTCTGACCCAATCCAATAAAATGTTTAAATTTCCTATTTCATATCGAAATAATATATATTTTACTTAATCTGTGGCTCTGTAGTTTCCTAGAATGGCTCGTCAAAATAGTTTCCTAACTCTCTACCCAACAAATTTATGCAGATTTGAAAATTTCTATTTGTCTACAAAGTGGGAGTCAAACAGGGGGAAAACAAATAAATGCTATCTTAATATCATAGCAAAGTCAAAGTAAATAGGTTTCCTTGTGCAAACAGGTAAGATTTCACACTTTGTACAATGAACTAAAAATCTTACTTTTTCTTTTCCAGAAAGCATATGTTTATCTCCCATTCCTCTGGTCACATTTTCTTTCTTAGATCAAAACATTGCCTTTTAGATTGGGAAAGAGGCCATCTTTTCCTCTGTATGTGTACCATGCAGAACATACTATGGATATAATTCAGCTACACTATAATCTATGTTTTGTGACACAAAAGAATGCATTTGCTTAACTGCAAGTGACAGAACTGGATCATAAGGAATATGCTGGCTAACATGCCTTTAGTGTGCAGCAAACATAAAAGTATATGATGCAATTAATTAGGAACATATTGGAAATATCTTTGTGACTGCGGTGGATTTAAATGGCAATGAAAAGATTAGCTCCTTGGTCAAGCCTCTTAACTTAACGACAAATGTTGCAATGGGATAGTATTAAATACTCTGACAAGCATGCTCATTCAGGCTGGTACTGTTAGAAATAATGCTTTAGGTGCATTTAAAAATACAGTGGTTGGGCTGCAGGAAAGTGGGGCCTGAGAGAAACAGAGGCTGTGGAAATAAAAATAAACTGATGCATCAGCTTCTCCACTCGACTTATGTTTTAAGAGGATTAGGTAGAACTACTGATTGTATAGTTCTGATAGCATAGTTCTGATAGCATTTAATTGGTTGAATTTTAGAAATGGAATTGAAGTCCACAGTGCTCTTGGACTTTTGGTTTAACTCTTAGGTGTGGGATCAGGAATTGGATTTTATCATTGTGGGTCCCTTCCAGCTCAGGATATGCTACGATTCTACTCTGGTTGTAGCAATTATAGGAAAGCATTACAAAACATAACACTATATTGACACTTTATTTTTGCCATTTCATATTTTTTTCTTCCAGCTGTCAATCCATTTGGTCTGTTTATTGATATCCTTATTTTTCAGTTTTCATGGGTGACTTGCTGTGCTTATCCCACTGATACCTACAAGTGTCATAGCTTTAGTTGCGGAGGTAGGAATTTGGTTATGACAGGATTCACGTACTTTAGATTAAAAATTCTTAAGACTATATCAAATCTGTATATTTAAAAAGCAGGAGAAGTGCATCATACCTTTCAAGACATATAATCACATCAAAATTCTAGTAAAGGAAAAAGGAATAGGGAAAAGAACAGGTCAGAAAAACAAATCAGGGTTCAGAGATAATGTACAAGTCAAGATGAATAAGATCTTGCAAAGAATGTAAAAAATAAACAGAATAATTATTTCAGTCATGTAAGTAAAAGGAGAAAATGGAAAGAGTCAGTATGCATTACAAGTTCATTATATTTCAAAACTAAATAATGACTTCACCTCAGCTTTTAAAAAGGAAGATGGTTTTGACCATGGAAGTAAATGCAGAAGGCACTATGAGGGCATGAGAAATTCCTATAGGTGAAATAGAAATGAGTTTATAAGTAGTGGTTGTTCTTTGCCAAATGAGCAGAAGAATCTTCATTTCAGAATTCTAACCAAACTGGTATGTGGAGCCATAGGTCACAAGTGTTTTCAATAAATGTATCAACTAAGATTTCACCAGGCTTGGTAATTTTTATACTTGGGGAAAAAGAAGGGAAATAGTATATAATAATAGTCTGACTACAGGAGTATACAAAATTCTAAACAATTATATCTAAATTAATTTTACTACAATGTATAATGTGGTGTACCAAACATATATCATGTCAGTCTATACTGATAGTATTCTTTGTTTCCAGACAAATGTTTCAGACTTTAGGTGGACCATGGCAAGACATTCTTAAACTGCTATATGAACAAGTATTATTTAAACTGGAGAAAGTCAGAGTTAGTAGGGAAAAAAAAAAAAAAAAGGAAAAAAAACAAACAAACACGTGGATATATGAGGAACTGGATAAAGAATAAATAGCAGCTGTGAGTAGTACTAAGGACTTAAGCATTAGACAACGGGGATCTTAACCATTTGTTTTGGACATAAGTCTCAGAACTGATTTTAATTACATTTTATGAGGATGTTGATTAAAAAAGGGGATCATCCTGACAAGATCTGTCAATGAGAAAAAGAAAGTAATATAAATACAGAAGAGAATTGAGGTACCATATAATAGAAATGTATGATATAAATTATACAAAATTCAGTAATACAGAAGGCAAAGGTTTCTGTTTGGAGTGTGAGACTTTTGGAGTATGGAGAAATGCCTTAGGGTCAAAAAAAAAAAAGAGAGTCCAGTAATTCATAGTGGTCATAGCAGACCACTATATTATAAAAAGTCTCTCTAGAGAGAGCCTCTATCAGAAAGATCAGTCCCAGGACAAGAGGTAATGGTTTTAAAGTAAAAAAGAGTAGGTTTACATTAGATGTAAGGAAGCAATTCTTCATTATGTGAGTGGTGAGGTACAGGAACCTGTTGCTTAGAGAAACTATGGATACTCCATCCCTGGAAGTGTTCAAGGCCAGGTTGGATGGGGCTTTGAGTAACCTGGTCTAGGTTTCCCTGCCCATGAGAGGGAGGTTGGACTAGATGACCTTTAAGGTCCGTTCCAACCCAAACCATTCTATGGTTCTATGATTTTACCATCTGTCAATGGTCTCAGTCACAAATTAAATGAAAGTGATCCAATATATCTGGAAAAGTATTTTTAGAAGAAATAGAAAAGCAGTATTACTATCATCAGAGTGTAGTGGAATAGGATGTACGGTGCTGGCTGTCCATGTTCAAGAAGGATGAACTGGTATGCATACAGCCATGTAGGGCTTGTTTAACCTACCAGTGTAAAGGCTGAGAGGAATTACAATCTCTATCTTATAAATACCTTAAGGGGTAAAAGTCAAAAAGAGTAAACAGCTATTTAAACTCTTTAAATGTTGGCAGCAGAACAAATAGATAAAAAAATATGGCTGGAAATAAATGTGGAACATCTCACTAGAGCATTGAAATTCTGGGGATTGTCTGGCCGAACAGATACACTTAAGATGGAGCTTGAAAAGTTTATTAAAAGGGTTGTGTGATATGACTGATATTAAAGGACTGAACTCAGTGATACTGAAGAAGCTGTCTTTCCTGTAGTTTCCTATCTTGACAACAGTGAGAAGCACATCTTATGATTCTCATTTAATTGTATATTTTTTCTTAAGGCACCCTAATGTGAAGAAAAATAAGAAATAGAGTCAAAATTTGGAATAGAATGTCTCCCTCCATATGAAATCCAGATTGGAACATTGGACAATGCCAGTAGTAACAGAGTTCTGGCTGCAAAACAGTCAATTTATTGACTCATTAACAGTTCATAAAATTTAGTGCATTCTTCTGTTTCTTGTCACTGGTAAACATATGCTCTGAATTTACAATGGGCTCTGCAGTACCATTCCATAAATATTAAAAATAGTTTTGTGATCATTACGATGAATATGTTTCAAACCACAGCTGAATTTTGATCTTCAATAAAAGAATTGCAAATTGTGTCAGACAAGTTCACGTGATTCATGAACTTACTGAAATAATTCAGTGTGCAACTCACTGAAAGCCTTCATGAAAATATTTTAAAGAATCTGAAAGCAATTTCTGATCATAAATATAATTCTAGAGGTGTGGATTAAACATATAGTTGCTAGTATGTTTACCTTGTAAAGTTTGTCATAAGCTTTGGAACCTGTGAAAGTACATATGCAGGACCAATGGAATGATTATAGATCCTTTCTGTACAAGATCAAGACATAAATGCCATTTTATCTAGTATTAAAGAGGATATGGTATATCTGCTCCTGCCAGAGTCTTGTAATCTTACTCATGTTGAAAAGTGGTATTTACTGAGTAAGGGAATTATCTAAAACCTCTATGTCAAATTGTACCCATCATAAGCGCATATTGATGAGTTACTTAATGGACTGAGTGCTTTACTGTGATGTTTCTGTTCTTCGTATTTATACGTATAAAATTCTAGTGCAATGCTAGCAATTAATTTGAGAAGCAGATATATTCTATAGCATATGAGCTTCAACTGTTTCTTTTTAGCAGAAATGTGATATAGCAACTGTTTTTTTGACCACAAGGGGAAAAAAAATATATATATATATATATTTTTTTTTTTTTTTCTTTTTTTCTTGCTTTTTTTGTGAACTTCCTTGTTCAGCTGGATAAGCCCCTTTTGTAAATTATTTTGGCTGATAGGTTCTTCAACAGTATCAAATGTAGCCAGCAGTAGACTCCTACGTGTACATATATCTCTCTCTATATATAGATGTTATTTCCTCAGAAGTATTTTTTCTGGCAGTCCAGTCTGATTTGATTTGATGAGGTTAAAGAGGCAGAAAAGTCATACCTTTTATATGCAGATGTGATACTAAATCATCAAATCAGTTGTCCTCCAGTGGCAAAGAACATATACTTCTATAGAAACCAAGCATTTTTTCCCCTACAAGATATAAAATGGATTATTATTTTTATAGGTATAACTGGATTGTTCAAGTACACGCATTTGTAGAATAAAGTACATTTCATAGGGAGAAAGAGATCCTACCTCACTGACTATGTCCGATACAAGGTACTACATTTTTTGCTGCTCTTCAGTAACTGTGCAAAAGAAAATATTTATTTCCACTTCAGAAAGCAAAGTCCACCTAAAATATACAAGCAGGAAAAATATCACTGAGAAGGCTACAAAAGATGTTATTTTTTCAGCCTAAAGTAAAGTTAGAGCTGATTGTGTAAACATAAACTTTCCATCTTGTCCTTAACGCATCTCCACGCAGCTAGCTAGTGTATAGGCTGTTTTCAATAACTGATTAAAACATACAAAAGAAATGAAAGAGACAAGATCACAGGGACTGAGATTTGTTCCATAATATACTTGCCTGTAATGTTCAGAGTTTTTATGGGAAACAGCATATTAAATATGAGATTAAACATACATGTATTTGCAATCAAGATAAACATATCCTAAGCAAATGATGCATTAATTAAGACTTCCTGCAGGAAATTGAGTAACAGTCCAAATTCCCTTTCAACTGACAGGTAACTTTCATAAATTCAGAGACCTGCAGCCCAGAAAATATCACCTAATCTGGTCTTCTGAAATGAGACTGATACCATGCATCTTCTAATAATCCCTGCACTCAGTGTCTATGCTTTGTTGCTGATCTGATGAATGTCCCACAGAAGAACATTTAATCTCAATTCTAAATAATGGGGAATAACCTACATTAGTGGGTAATTTCTGAGTGATCGTTTTCACATTTTTGTTAAAATCTTTATAACGAACTTTTCCTAAATCATTCCCTGAAGACCTGTTATTTTAACTCCAAAATATCTCGCAAGTATCCACTAAATCCCTCCTAGTTATCAGAGCATGAATTAAAAATTAGACGCAGTATTCTACTGATGTCTGACACCAGATGATACAACAGTCTCACCTTGATTTACATTTACAGGCATCAGTAATCTTTACATACAGCCGTGTGTGATCATGCAACTAACGTATGATTCTTAGACCACATATTTAAAAAACAAACAAAATACAAAAACTCTTTAATGTCCTGTCTTGGCAATTATTTGCTTTGAAAATTTAACTAGTTGCTTAAATGTAAGAATTGTTCAAATAGCACATTAAGGCGTTGTGTAATTTTATGTGAGGTATTATTTATTAGGTGGTATATAATTATTATATAATCACAGTGAGAATGGTCTAACACATAATTGGACATCTAAAAACACATTTTTAATTATTTTACAGTGTTTAAATCTGTTTGATTACAGTATGGTAGTATTAAGAACATGGATTTGGCTAAGACCTAAAATGATCAAATTTATTAGCGTATCTGACAGCATTTAATGGTGAAATATATCTTATTTAAATCTAATAATTGGCATTGATCCTGGCAAGTTCAGTAAAAGGGAGGGTGTTCAAAAAGAAGTGCAGTATAAGTCTTGGCGATGGTATTGGTACTGGTCAACAAGAGGCACTACTACACACTAGGTATGTATTAGTTCCTAACAAATTAAATTAAGGGCATTTAACAGACCCTTCAAATATATTGCCACATATTAGCAGTAATTCCACTCCTAAAAGTGTTTTACATGGGACAGATTGTAATAATAAACTGTTGCATGAATCCTTGCCTCAAGATATGGTAATACTGTTATATTCATTCGAACACGCTGCCTGAATAACTACTGAGCCTGTATCTGACATCCCATTTGTTTTCCTCCTCCTGTACTTTCACATCTCAGCTTGCAGCTTCCAGCTTTGCATAGGCACTGTCTGGTGTTAACCATATGTAGTGTTATTACTCATAAACTACAGCTCTTTTATTTCAAAAAGCTGTACTGAGTTTTGAGATAAAACAACAACTCTTTTAGAAACCAGAAATCAACTTCATGAAGGTAATCTTATGTCTTGCTTTTATTTTATTATTTATTTTTTTATACTGGGGGGGAAGTGGTTATAATTTCTGTGTTTTGGATAATACCATCCATTGTACAACCAAGAGTATCTGAACAGACTACATCTAGTACTGGTTTCCAGATAAGTAAGTAAATGTCCTATTATGCATCAGATGTAAATAGTTCATTTTAACTTGTCATATTACATTGATCAGCTTTATATTACACACTAGTGTCATTCATAGCAGCAACATGAAAGAGCCCTTACTGAAGTATTTCTATAAACAGCTGAAAAAATAATAATAGAAAAAGCTGATAAGATCAAATATTTAAAATCATATTGTAATTGTAGTTTCTCTTCACTTAGCAGATATCTAAGACTAACTTAAGTTCTCTTTTTCACTTTTATATCAATGGTTAGTCATATGCCAACTCTTCTGGGAATTCATTAAAGAAGCAGATAGTCTCCATGGTCTCAAGAAACTGTTCTGCAGCCTGGAATTGCTAGTGTTCAGGGGCACACTGTCTCTCTGCCCACATTATAGTGGGTAAACAGGAGTAGGAGGTGTTGAGACATTTCTGAAAATATGCCTGTAAAGTTATCCAGACAAATGCAAAACCACAGACCACAATTACTTGCTGTTTGCATCTGACATCATTTTTCAAATGGCCAAAAAATCTCTCATCTTGCGTAATAAGGTACATGCGTAGCCAATAATTACTGGAAATAAATAATTACTATTTCAGTAGTAGCAGAATTACCTATTATTATGCCATAATAGGCTTATTTTTAGTTCACAGGCAGTAAAGGAGTGATACATTTGTTCAGACAGTACAAATCCAGCCTTTATACAGGTATATGATCTCAGATGTCCTTAGTTTCTTTTTCTGTGATTTATGCAGTGAAAATGACTTTCAGCTCGTGGGAGAGGGTGGGAGTTTATTCAAAAACAAAGGGGTCAGAAAGGGGAGAAAACTTACCTGAACATTTTTTATAAGCAAGTATACATTTTGATAATTGTTATGTCTCACAGGTCTTGCCCTTAAAATAAATAATTATAGGAGTGGCATTTAATAATTTAATCCAGTGGTATATTTAAGGTAGTTCCTAGAATAAATACTGCCTTTCAGAAATTAGTCTGAGTCACAGAGATGTATTTTCAGACCAATAAATCCAAGTAAAATTTGTGAAACAATAAGTTCAACAAGAGTCTAAATAAAATGTGGCACAGTAAAGTCTGAGAAGGAGAGGAGTGGGACAGGAAGGAAGGGGAAGCACATTAACTGTTGAGCACTTCTCTTAGAAACTCAGCAGAAGAGTTTCAGGTCATTCTGAAAATAAACTGCAAGAACACTGGCAAAATTGCTACCTGTATCCTCATACCTCAGGCACGCTACTTTGCAGCTCAGTATTGTTTTGTGTCCAAAAACCACATTCTTGCTAAATTGTCTTTCACTATTGGTGAAATATCTGTTCAGTTTTTTCCCTCCTCTAAGAAGCCACTACTATCCTAAATTGATTGGTCAGCTTGGTTTGAGGTAGCCTACAAGGAAAATGATACTGAAAGACCCCTCAAGCATAGCACTTATTTCTGAGGACAATTCTCAACAATTCAATTAAATATTGAGAGGGGAAAAAACAAACAAACAAACAAAAAAAACAACCAACCAACCAAAAAAACACTTTTAATAGAAAGACTAACTGCACCAGCAAGTAGAGCTGAAGCTAGAGTAGTGGAAGGTAACACCAGTGCACACAACAGGTTGGATATCAAACAGGTACAACACAATCAGTGAAGTTGTTCATCTCTGTCTCAGATTTTTATCACTTAGACATGAAACAGATCACAGAATTAAATGAAATTATTCTTTCTTCAAAATGTTATTTGCCAAAACTCATCTATTCTTGAATTCATCTACAGGCATTACAGATTGTTTGTTTTTCTCTCATACATCTTTTTGTGAATTTATACTTTTATTATAAATTCTATTTAAATGATTAACTTCTACACATACTTGACATTTCAATTTTAAAACTAATTATCCTATTGTTGAATTCTATACTGAACCTGGATGATCCCAAAAATTATGCCACAGTTTTAATACTTTTTTCTTCCTGTTGCTATGACTTTCTCAAACTTGAAAAGCTTGAGAAAGTGTCTATCTATATTTGCAAAGTTGGGAGAGTTTTGAAAAGGCATAGGACAGCAGAAAGAGAAAATTCACAAAACTAGTGTTTCTATGTAAAAGAAACTATGGACATTATTGACCTTCACAGTACTTACTGAAAAATATGAAAATAACAGGGAAAATAAATTAAAAAAAAAAAAAAAAAAAGTGTTTTTCTCCAATATGTGCAGTTAAAGAAAAGGCTTAACCAAGTAAAACCAAGAAGAAAAGAAGGAGGAAAAAAAAAAATGCTTAATCAGTTCTTTATGGTGCATAGACAGAAACACTTATGCCAGTGCAAGAAGGAAAGCAGGATAATGAAGTGAAGCTGAGATTGCTGCTTTAGAAGGCTTTACCAACCTAGGTTGGTTCAAGGTGTATGCAAGTGGCAGCTTTATCTATCAATTCTCACCTGTCTTCTTTCTCTTTCCCTTCATTGCTACTTTTCTTGTCCCTCTGTAAGCCTGTTTAATTCACTACAATCACAGAAAGTTACTCAACAACAAAGGAACAAAAGATGTTATGTTTTGTTTATTTTTTCTCTGATTTTATGAATTAGATCAGTGAAGGGGAGGGAGCAAGACTATATAGCTAGGATCAGGAAAGGTAGAAATGATGATTTAAGTACTGGGATGGGGAAATGATGGTTCCTAGACTTCTTGTAGCAACAATATGTTGTATCAGCTCAGCATCCTGTGAATGTTAGGCTCAAGGTGGATTAGATGATGTGACTTAAGCTGATGTAAGAAGTTCCTATCACTGAGAAGAGATAAGCTTTCCCTACTCACATGATCCCCTTCCCTCCCTTCCCCAGTTTTGCTCTTGGTACTCACTGGACCTGTAAAGAATCAGTCCATCCTGCTAAGCTAGCAAAAAATAAATAAATAAAAATGAATCCAGAATAAAAATATGTGCCTTGGAACTAGGCAAGGAAAGTGTTGGACTGCATGGTCAGGGTCACATTCAGGGAAGACAAAGTACTGGGAAAGAAGAGGGTGATTTTCATTTGCAGTAGTGGCAAGGCAGCAGATCAGCACCATCATAAAATGTAAAAACACTCACAAAGTGACAAATTTGTTCTAAATAGAGACAAGAGACTCTTAGTTGACTAGCTCTGAGCATGTGATCATTCCATTATGCTTTGATATATATATTCTCTTAGATAAGTTTTTTGTTAAACCAGTTATTCATATAGTATGAACAGTTCTTCAGTTTCAAAATGCAAAACAGGGCAACTTCATGAAAACCTTTTTAGACATATAGCAGATATACGCAAATAATTTTAAAATATTTTAAATATGTACACCCAGAAGCTCATAACTGGATAAGTTAAGGCCAGTTTATACATTTTTCCTAAAGTGATGTATATTTTTTTCCATCACTTTTTTCTTTAAATGAGTTTAATATAAAGCACAGAACAAACGTCATTAGCATTCACTTTCAACAAGGAAACAACATAGTTGTTGTCTACATTCATTTAATTTATCACTTCAAGCAGAGACTGCACCACACTGATTCCTAGTAGACAGAGAGCAATGTCTACATATTAACAAAGTGTTTTGCCCTGACGTAATAATGCGTAGCTATTAAAAAAAAAAAAAAAAAGTTTCTAGGCTGATCTTCAGAGCAGCAGTCTTCATATAGAAAAGGAAAACTCCTTCTGGATGACATAGTAACTACTTGCCAGGAAGAACATTCCTTGACAGTCTCCTAACTCCAGCCTCTGGTTCTTGTCTACAGGGAATGGAGCAGTGTGATTGTCTGCAGACTCTCAAAACAATCTAAGAAACAGAAACTAATTATCCTACAGATAAAAAAAACAATTTCAAAACAGTATCTGGGATAAAGACAGCGTTCTATTATATTATGTTGCAGCAACAATACTTTGGAACAACATTGGGAAGTCCTTATATATTTGTGATTCATTACAGCTTATTTTTTAGATTGTGAAGGAAGCTTTTCTGAAGGGTTCTCCAAAAACACAGGGAGGAATAAGCCGTAGGAAAAAAAAAAAAAAAAAAAAAAAAAGTATTAGGTGAACCTCATATGGAATCTATTGATATCATTAGCTTTCTTAAAAACATCATTTTCACATCTACTTTCTTTTACTCTCTGAGCTAGATGTCAGATACTCTGGGGCAGGTAAAGATGGAGAGATGAGCTTTGGAGTGGTTCAAATTTGAAAGTTTGCAAATATGCAAACATTACCTTTGCTTTCAGTGGAGGTTAGGTATTTAAATTCTACTACACTTTTAGCAGGCATTTTTAATCTTTAGATTAAGAAAAAATAAAAAGTATTAAGAGAATAAAACAAAATGAATGAGTTTCTTAAGTACAGTATAGAATAGATTAACCAAGGCTTGCACGCTATTTGTTTCCTTCCAGTTCAGCTGACCATTGAAGATTCTGAGGAAATAACCTTTCATACAAATTAATCATGAAGGCCAAAATCAATTTACGTAGTATGGCTGTTATATTACCATATCCAGATGTTTCTTTCTTTAACCATGTTTAATTCTATTTATGTGAGCTTTTACATACATGTACATACATACACATATAGAGAACAAGGGGTAACAACAGTAGTAATAGAATGTAACAGATTACTAATGTAAGAACTTTTGTATATTTATCTCAGATTTATGAGATGCACGCATAGAAAGCTAACAACGTATTAGAGATTACATCTCTTTGTTTTCTGTGAATGATATATTAAGTGTACACTCCATTTTCATTCTCCTTGGACCATCTTCTCAAAGGTTACTGTAGGATCATGCAATATTAAAGTTTTCTTTCTATCCATGAATCAAAGCCAGACTATGCAAATTTTGTTTTTCAGTTCCATCCTCCAGTCAGATGATAATATATTTATGAAATGGAAGACCTATTTTTAGCTTGATATTTTATGTTTACCTGTTATAGAAAAAGCACTCTTCTGAGAACAGAATTCAAACCTCTGAATCCCAAATCAGAATTTTCCCATAACTTCTTCATCTTGCTAAGTAGACTGGTTCACAGACTTGTCTTGCATGCTAGACTGGGCTAGAAAATTTCAACTAGATGTTTCTTCAAAAGTATGACTCAGTATAATTGAAATTATACTTTTGGAGGAAAAAGTAAAATGATTTGTGTCTTGCTCACTGTCATGACAAGTATGTTTTAATTCATGTTACAAAGTTTGGACTTGGCTGTTTTCAGTGAGACATAACACAGGGTTTAATGATGATTTATATTCTCTTTATGTGAAATGGGAGTTACCACAGTCTTGAGGTATATTTCAGGGCTAGTTTTCAAGTAGTGTTCTGGGCTAAAGGTTTTATATTTTAAAGTATTTTTTAGCTTCCAGTGAGTGCTTTGCATTATATAGACTATCCTGGCCAAGAGTTATTTCGGTTAATTCTCTCGAGGATGTTACTTCTTGGGAACTAGTTTAGTCATACATGGTGGTGCTAGAGTATATATCTGTGAAATCTATATGTTTTAATTCTTTTACTCACCTTATCAAATTACATATACCTTTTCTTAACTCAGCAGCGTTCACCTCAACCAGATAATGGAGGAAAATTGAAAATTGACCTATTAGATAGTTACCCCTCTTCGAGAGCCAAATTGGAAATTTACCTCCTGGTATGTAGATGCCCCCCTGGATTCTTGCTTTCTTTTGATTACTCTTTCAAAAGATGTATCTTTTCTGGAAACTAAAAAGGAAGGAGTTAAACAGAAGCTGAAAGGAGCTTATATCAAAACAAGAGATGACTGTATTGTAGTGGAATTAATCAAACATGGTGATAAGACAGACATATCTAATTTCAGAAGCTACAAAAAAGAGTATCTTATCAAAATTGTTTCAGTGACCTCACTTCTTAACTTTCATAGGAAATGCCTTCAGAACACAACTTTATACTAAGGAAAAAGAGCCAAAAGAAGTAGACAGAACAATATTATTGCAATTATCAATGGATTTTTTAACAGATTTTTTTTTTTTTACAGCCTCCACCTCTTATTAAAAATTAAATAAAAATCACCAGTTAAAGGAATTATAGACTATTTTTATTGCTAAAGAGTTGCATGGACATACATAAATCACATGTGGCTATGATCTCAGTTCAGAAACTTGTTCATAAGAGAAATAGCAGCATCATGTCCAAAACACTTAAGCTGTACACAGGAATGCAAATTGTGCATGCCTGTATAAATAGAAATGGTATCATAATCATTTCTGTGTGTAACATTCAAACAAGTTTTGACAAGAATAGAATAACAGTAGGATGTTTTATCTTGAAGTCCCTTAGTAGTCTCAGTTAACCATATGGTCTACCTCCAAAATATTACAGTGATTCAGCTGAATTCTATTTCTCTGTTGGACCTCTACAGAGAAGGAAAGGCAGAAAGGAAGAAAGGAAGAAAAACAGCTCAACTGTTGCAGGAACACCTTGACTCCTATTTAATTAGGAAAAAAAAAAAAAAAAAAGTGAACAGAGTGATCACCAAAGAGTCTTTGAACAGACAAGAATCATACTTCCTGAGGTAATGAGAAAACAAAAGAAAAAAACAATGTTTTTATCAGCTGCTAGGAGTAGTTTTTAGTGTAGAGATCTGTGACATTCTGATAAAATACATAAATACTTGTTTTTTGTTTGTTTGTTTGTTTTTCTCCTGTGGTCTTACGAACACAAAAGAACAGCAACATGCAGCCAATACTTGTACGTGTATTTTGTGACTTATGTTTTGTCACTATTTTCTTTAGAGGGTGACTTTGAAGCAGATATATCCTTTGGTACAATCCTTCCCATCTTCTTAAAGATCATACGTGTTTTCTTTTCTGTGAAAATAACAAAAACATAATGCTATTAAGTGTAGTTTCTTTTCTCATGTCTGCTAACCTGACTTTGTGTTCCTGCTTTTTCACCCTGAAATGCTTTTCTGGTCCCATTTATGGCAGCTCTTGTCCATTTGAGTTTTATTCCCTGGCCTTTGCCTTGACTTTTTCGATCAGTAACTGTTTCAGTCCACATGAGATAGCTTCTGACCAAGCCTATCCGTGCTGCTTGATGAATCCTGTGGTAATTCCTATTAATGCTAGATACACAGCTACTGAAATTGTACTTTTTATACTGTAATTGTACTTTTTATGTGGTCTGAAAGAAGATGGTGCTTAGCACTTCAAATTCCCTTTAGGCAGTCCGTAATTTAATTTCTAGATCTCCAGAATCTCCAGATCAAAGACTGCATGATAGAAGTTTTCATACGCTGCCAAGACGAAAATACTTAGATAGGTACCTGTTAAGAACCTTCAAAAGAGACTAATTACTAGAAGCCTTACTTGCACTGACTTGCAGCACTAGAGAGACTTTCACACAGATGCTATCAGCACTGTGAATTACCTTTAAATAATTTTGATAAAGCTGGTCTTGGAGAAACTTTTTTGTTTTTTCTGAAAAATTTTTTACACTTAGCACCAATCAATACTTTTTCACAATACAGACCAAATAAGAACTAGTTTATAATATCATCAGTCTGAATACCTATATCTACAGTAGATAATTCTTTAATTTTTGATAGTCATAAATTAATACAGATTATGAAGTGATTAAAAAATGGGTAACTACTATACTAAAGCTGTTGCACTCTGCTCTTTTGCTTAAATATTTTAGAATGTAGAAGTCACCACAGACATCAGCAGAGTTCAGATGTCAAACATACAGTAATGCCTCTCAAAGAAATGAAATATAATTACAGTTTATCAATAAAGATTTCTCTTTGAACGTTTGGAATTTAAAAACAGAGAATTGCCTAATGTAAGTGCCTGAAGAGCATATGACAGCAATCCTACTGTTCAGCTTAATGAGCCTGTCAGTTCAGAATATTAAGCAGTTTGATTTAAGCATCTTGAATATGATGTAGACCTAAAATGATAATGGGAAGGAAGAGTTTGGAAAATGTAATAAGGGACGCTTTTCACATATAAAACATCTTCTATCTATCATATACTGTTTGCCACGATAATGAAACATGGTTGTTAATAATTATAGCTTTAATTTCTAGAGACTAAAATAATTCAAATCCAAAAACTTCACTGTGTCTTAAGATTTTTCAAGACAAGTCCTTATAAGAATCCAAGAGTTCTTCACATTTACTTGCTTCATCCCTCACTTCATTTTTTTTTGCTCATCTTGACACTCTTGTAAGGAACACCATCCTTAGCTGCTAGATTCACCATTGTGATTTGATTTAACAGCAAAATTCTGATAAAGTCACTACTTACAAATCCAGGATTTAGCTGTTCAGATGTCCTAACCTCTCTGTGCCACTCTTGCATCTATAATCTTATTCCTAGCAGAACAGACATGCATGTATCAGACATCAAGCTCTGGAGTCATTGTTCCCTTCTTTTTGTCACGTTGGTGCTAGCAAAGGCTCTTTATTTTTTTCTACACGTTGTCGAGGACATGACTTAAGCAACCGTAAGCTTTAGAAACTGGATCTAGTCCAGAAAACTCATATAATTCCTGTTATAATATTTTCTGAAGAGAGAATTTATTTTTGTCTAGTTGTTCTGATTGGAGTTAATCAGAAACATGAAAGATATTTGTAATAAGGTTTCTGAATACAAAGGAAAAAAAAGGCACTTTTCTGCAAATCTGTTGATTACTGATACGTTCAGACATCTATAGATTTTAGAAATACAATCCTCATTTTTTTTAATGTTAAGTAATTTAAGTGTAAAAACTGTGAATTGTTTATGGCTAACAAGCAAGCTCTTTCTTGACTCAGAAGTTTAGATATTGAGCTTACACTCGTTAGTGTTAGGTCAGAAGTTGGACTCAATGATCTTGAGGTCTCTTCCAACCTAGACAATTCTGTGTGATTCTGTGTGATTTAATTTAAGCAATGCATATTTATGGTCATTTGAAAATAAACACGTCCAAACTTCAGTTCTAACTGAGCATATGTTGAATCACTAACCAACTTCCAGGCTACGTGTCAGGAGAATTAAATTGTTTCATTCCCACCCCAAACCTTCCTCCAAGAAAAAGTCTTTACTCAGAATTCTATGCCAGGATTGCTATGTTTAAATGATTGGCACAACAATATGTCCTTGCAAAACCACTGCAGTGGGACAGTGGTGGGTGACAATAAACTATATCACAATTTAAGCCAATTGTCCTTGAAATACAGATCACTTCTAAGGATTCTCTAAAATGCCCAGAGGAAAAAAAAATTAAATAAAATAAAATAAAATCTGGGTGGTCTGCTTCATTATTTCAATGATTTCAGTGATATTACTTTTTCCAATGGATACCGGAAATGACTTCTAGTGTCTTCTTGTGAGGATTCCAGTCCTGTAAGCACAGGAATATCTCAAGTAAATTCTGTGTATATTTCAATGAGAATACCTCTTTCCTTCTATTCTTCCGTATGGACTATTGTTTATTTGTTTGTTTAATACCAACAAAAAGTTATAAATTCATCATACATCTTCACTATCTGATGCTAACTATAGGCATAAGTATTGTAATTTGAATGTCATACATAGGGCTATTTACCCTTTTTTACCTTAAAAATAATCTCGCGGCTTTGCTCCATGTATCGGCTCATTTTCTTTAAATCTGACAATTTAATAGACATGCCACTTACAGATTAAAGAGCTTGTGTGTGTATTTCCTTGGGAAATGATACAAAGATAATTTTTCACATAACTTTTTGAAGAATCACAGAAGACTCATTTCTTTTAGAAAATTTTTCAGCATGTAATTAAATCCCACTGACATATTACTATTTATATTACAGAAGTTCATAGATGCACAGACCTAGCTACAGGATCTCATTGTGGTAGTTGCTGTTGAAACCCAACTCTTTCTTCACTCTCAAGATAAGTACTTTCTGGGCCGTGGCAGTGCAAAATACCCCATTCTTTTCAAGGTTGTCCTAGAAAGCTGAACTATGGCTGATTGTCTGGGAAAGATAAGCTTACAATTTGTTTCTCTTGTCTTCAGAAAGCTGACTCTAAAATAATTTAAGCTGGCAAACAAGTAATAACTTTTGGTCACCATCAGCATGAGCAAGATCTGAACTGATGACTTAGGTTGAAACGTGCTAAAGTCCACCATCAGCCACAATATAGTAAGCTGTACAGTGAGAAAAAATAAGATTTTCTGTTATGTGTGTAGTGCACTTTAAATGTGAAAGAGTCTTCCTAGCTGTGGCAGTAAGCAGCTTTGAGGTAATTGCTATTTTGTGTTTCAGTTCAGAGACGGACATTAAAATGAGTCATTGGCTTCTGCTTCTGTGTTCTGAGCTGGCCCCTTTGCATATACACTTTTATTGGTTTTATAGGAATGGTGTACTGGCACAGCTGCTTCCAGTACAATGGGATATGCAGCATAGAGAAAAAACATTCCCACATATTTTCCTGGTAAAAGTTTGGAGATTTTGTATACAATTTAAGCAATTAAATCCTATAATAGCTTTAACAGCAAAGTATACAAAATACTGTAGTTCCTTTAGTGATGACATAGGATACTTGGTGTTTACATTTGTACTTGTTTATTTGTCATTTTGATTAAGTGCATACTCTTTAAGGAGAAGTTTCTGAGGCTTGAGGATTTTTTTTTTCCCTTTTATATGTTTCTTTTCAACTTACTTTTGAAGTTTATGGCAGTCTTGGCCACTCACTTAGTCTGTCATGCATGTAAAGGGCATTAGCCCAAATTCTGCTGAGGGAATTCTCTGTGCTTCAGCTGCCTTTAATAGGATCACACTTTTAAAGAATAAGTCATATACTCAAACAAAAATTTAGCTAGAAAAATAAATTACATCAGCAGTGAAAAATCGTATGACTGAAACATCAATTCTAATTTAAAAGCATTTCTTCAGACAATGCAAAATGTAATTCTATTGCTGAAGTGAGGCAAGGCTGTTCTGGGACAAAACTAATATAGAAGTCTGACAAATATTGTTAATAATCCACTGATATGTATAACTGATGAGAATAGTGTTGACAGCACCATATTGCAAGAAAGAATCATAGCCTGATGGGAACATTACAACCCACTGGTAGAAACACGCAAGAGCCTCTAATACGGTTAGGGTTGCCTCCATAGCGATGGACCAGATTCTCAGGAGCTGACATCTTCATAAATCAGCAGCTCTGTGGTACCACAACAGGTCCCTGGTTTGACTAATATATGATTACAATCGAGGACTTCAGTGCAGCAGAAATCATACTAAGCAATAACCTATCCATGCCATTGACACTATGGAGGCCAGAGATAACAAAGGGAATTCAGTAGTCTGACTTCTATAGATCATAGCTATAAAATCCAACTAAATTCAAAAATCATTTAAGATCAAAAGACAACTGGTTTGTGTCTTAGAATTTTCAGTACTGCTCTTCTTGAAAGATGAAGGTGAATTGTTAATGACATCATAAATCTTGTTTCCTATACTATTAAACTTCTTATCATTAAGAATATTTGCCCACTTACAAATGGGTATCTGCAAAATGGACATGCACATATGGATCTCCTTGTATGAACTTCTGCCCCATTAACAACTTGTGTGCATATATAGTTACATATTTCCATTTTAAAAGCTGTAATTGAAGTGTAAATATTGTTGACTAATGTTGTTGGCTGTCAATATGCAGTTGTTACTGAAAATGTGACATATGTCACTTAATGAGAGCATTAGTGTGTTACTTATAATACAATTAAATAGGAGTATGGTGTTTAGTTTAACAGTTACTTGTGTATCGCGTACAGCTATAAATGTTGTATTGCTGTATTGCTTGATTTTTTGTTCCTTCGAGCTCAGGGTTGTTGTGGTTTAACCCAGCCGGCAGCTAAGCACCACACAGCCATTCACTCACCCTTCCCCCTCCCTCTCTGGGATGGGGGAGAGAAACAAGGAAAATGGAGCCTGTGGGCTGAGGTAGAGACAGTTTATTAAGACGGGGAAAAAAATAAATAATAATAATAGTACTACTACTAATAGCGTGTATGAAATAAGTGATGCACAATGCAATTGCTCACCACCCGCTGACCGATGCCCATCCCATCCCCGAGCAGCCGGCCCCCCCACCCCGGCTAGCTATCCCTATATATTGTTTAGCATGATGCCATATGGTATGGAATCAAACTGGCCTTTGGCCAGTTTGGGTCAGCTGTCCTGGGTCTGTCCCCTCCCAGCTCCTGCTGCACCTCTAGCCTGCCCGCTGGCAGGACAGAGCGAGAAGCTGAAAAGTCCTTGGCTTAGTATAAGCACTGCTCTGCAATGATTAAAACATCAGTGTGTTATCAATGCTCTTCTCATCCTAATCCAAAACATAGCACCCTACCAGCTACTAGGAGGAAAATTAACTCTATCCTAGCTGTAACCAGGATGAGGGTGGAGCAATTATACTTATTGTTGTATGAATGTGTCTGATTACACTGTGATAGAATACATTCTTTTTGTGAGAACTTCACCTTTCTAACTCTCATGTACACAGGGTGAGATCTTATCCTCTTCCAGTTCTTCATTTAGAATGTGCTTTGTTAAATGGTATGTCTGTCTTATGCCCTCTGGAAATCTAAATTGTCATTTAAAATTAAACTTAACCTGTCAATTAGAAATGGTTTTATTTTCTTGTATGTAAATGAGGGCAGAGTTTGTTAACTTTTAATAAAGAATAATGAGTGAGTAGATCACTACATTATCAAATGAATAAGTGAAATAATTCTTGGAGTCTTATTGTATTTGTAGTTGACAGAGTATATCTTTGATGTCCTTATTTATGTAGGCTGGCACTTTATCTCAAAACTGGTGCCTTCATCATATATAGTAATTGACTTTTCCTTCATTAGTTAAACATGCATGACTTACACAGTCCTGTATGTGAGAGAGGGAATGGAAGATCCTTACTTAGCAGGCAGGAATACTCACATTCTTTGTTACAAATGGGAGATGTAGAGCCATGCTGATACTGTGGAAATACTATTGTGTAAGAGGAAATCCCTGACATATAGGATATGCTAGACATGGCTAGACATAGTATGTGTAAAGATTGGAAGGGACCCACTGCCACTGTGTCCTGCCGCAAATGATGAACCCCTGCTACAGCCTGCAACGTAGGGAGAACCATAAGCTTTTTGTGCAACTTACCACACTTGGTAAAAGATGATTATTTTTACATACTGCAGTTGCAAAGGGAAGTGTTTCTAATTGCAAGAAATGATCAGCTATTCCTGTAATATTCACTGTTTAGTCTACATAGGAGACACTCAGGAAAGGCTCCTAGCATTGCAACAGAAATGGCTTAAATCAGAGAAAAATCAAGCAATTATTTTGTAGCTTGTGTATTTGTAGCTTGTGTGTGCAGTTTTACATGATTTTATAAGAGAAGTTTGGACAACTGGACATTTTAGCACATAGTTCTCGAACAAAAGACCTTGTTATTCACTGTCAAACAAGAGGACATGTATATTCAGAACTTTGCCAGTAATGCTTGTCATAGAATCATGGAACTTTAGAAAATTAGTCAGAAGACCTCTGGATATCGTCTAATCCAAATCAAAGCAGGCTCAACTTCAATATCTGCATCATTGTCTGATTAAGTTTTTAACATCTCCAGTTATGGTGATTCCACAGCCCCCTTGGGCACCTGCTTCACTGTCCTCATGGTAATAATAATAATAATAATAATAATAATAATAAAAATGTTTCCTGATGTCTAACTAGAACCTTCCCATATTGCAGCTGCTGTTCATTGCCTCTTGTCCCGTCCCCATGTACCTCTGAAAACAGTCTGGTTCCATCTGCTCTATGCAAGTCTATACAAGTCCATAGCAATCACAACAACTTTGAAACAGTTTTAGTGCCTATGATTATGACAGGCATTGTAGTCTTCACACTATAGATTCTGAGATTCAGCCACTACTATAGTAAGTCATGTATTTCTAACGTACTGTTCTTGGTCCTTTACTATAAAGATGTTGTTAATCTTTCCAATCCCAGCTCTGGATATCTCAAAGGATGGTGTGCTGCCATATTTTTCTCAAAAGAAAAACATAGACGTGTTTCACACAGCAGTAAAATTATCAATTGTTTTATGAATGTCACTGCTAGATTAGAAAAGCTTGCCTTTCAACTCTGTTCTCTGCCCACAGAAAGAAGAAATCTGACCCTGTTTTTATTTAGTCCATTTTATTTTTTATTTTTTAAACTATGTATTATTTCTCTACTTTCTTGAATTTTTGACTGAGCTGCAAAGTGTGAGAGTTGCTATCTTTTTCTTTGGGCAGTAAAAGTACATCCGTAGAAGAAACAGAAAATACGATCTACAAAATCTTTACATGGTAACATTTTAACTATCATATAAATATTTGTGCTTCATTGCCTACTCTGAATCTCAGTTAAAAATAAAAGAATCAAGTATAATTTATTTTAGGTGAGGCTGTTTTTAAAATTGTCAGGAATCAGTATCATCTTTCTGTTACCAGCTTTTGCACATTTAATGAGCTGTGGATGCAAAACTTAAAAGGAGCATATGATGTATATCAAAAAACTTGTAATAATTTAATTTACAAAATATTTACTTACCAACAGTACAGATCATTGTGGTGAACAGATATCTGTACTAGTAATTAAATATAGTGCAGAGAAGCTAACAAAGATCAGGAGGTTTCAAAACAGGGTTCCTAAATGTTGTTTGGCTGGAATTCCTGGCAGAGGAGACACCATGATCAGGCAGGTGGTTTTCCCAGGGCGAGGCTCATCCCCTGCACTCCGAGTGTGCTGACCCCTGCGATTTCCCCAAACGCGGGAAACTCGACTGCATAATTTGTGATTCTGTGATTCCTGTAGGAACATTCTGAAGTCAGGAACCTTACTATTGAAGAAGAAGGTGGTCCTCTGCACTGCAAGAGATAGGTGTGCAATAGAGAATAAAAAATATACCTCTCATGCCCATCATTTTTCTTTCCTCCACATGAACCATAGAAGTTGTTCTAGCAAAGGAGGTTAGACAAAACTGTGATAGCCAGTACAGCAGAAAAACTAATTTTCAGGGTCCTTCCATAAGAAAGATCTAGCTACAGTGCTTACACTCTCTTTACCAACACATCAGCTTTTTCTGGACTGAGTTCTTCAACTACTTTCCAGCGTCCAGTCTTTGTATGGAAGATCCCATTGCCTGGAGCAGGAGTAACACAAGTAGCAGGAGTAAACAAGTAGCAGGAGTATAAATGCTTCAGCATTTATAAGGATTAAAAACTATGAATCCTGTTCTCTCATCATCATTCAGTAGTCCGATGACATCAGAACCTGGTGACCTGGAACAGAATAGCACAGGAGCAGAGGAACAAAAAAGTATATTATCCTGGAAGTTTAATGCGTATTGAGCATCTTTCCCCTTTTGTTCTTGTGTTTCTGAGGCAGCCTAACACTAGATATTCTCAGTTATCCTCTGGAGTTGTATTTACTCCAGAATCTAAAAAGACCAGATTCTAATTTAAAGTAGTGGCCCACGTATGGCCATCACATATCAAGCATATTACTAGATATTAAAAATCTCTAGCCACTTCAAGCAATTCCTGGATAAGTAGCTCTAGTATTTGGAATAAATTATATATAATCCACCTCAAGTCATCCTCTCCCCTTTAAGTGGATAACAAAAGCTTTTTATGGCAACCAGCAGGTAGAATATATTATATGCATTTGTAACATTAGATGTTTTACTATTGGTTTAGAAGAAAAATGCTATGAATGGTGGAGTTCACCTGAAAAGAGTGCTACTCTTACAACACTTACTTTGAACACTAGATCTGATTCTCATATAAAATATTTTAATACATTAGCATAGGAATCCAAGGTAGAAGCAATGAAACTTTTGCTTTTACTGCTGTCATATATCTGATCTTACCGTTGTTTTGCTAAATTAGTCCTGCTTCATTTGTTGAATGCCCTTCATATGAATCAGGGCAATCTTACCATGTAATTTCCTTGTTTCAAAGTCCCACCTCAACAACACCCTTTGAACTGAAGATTTATGTGTGCCAATACTGACATGTTTTTCCTCATCCTGCTTACATAAGTATTTCATCAGGTGGCATATTGCTCATAGCCAAACAAAGAGTTGGCACGTGCACTTCCCCTGTAGAGGCTTTGCTGTTCACGCAAAGAACATCTGTCTAGTTGACCATGTTCATAGGAGGTTACTGAAAGACAAGAAAGAGAAGCAAACTGTTTTTAATTCTTGTATCTGGACTACATCTCATAATGGAAGCAAATGCTGTTCCAAGCGAACTATGCTCATAGGCCAGTGACTCTCATCTGTGACATGTCATGTGCTTGTAAGCTGTAACACATGTAAACCTCAACTATTCCCCTCCAGCAGGATCTCCATATGACATTTCTTTTTTTTTGGTTTTGTTTTGCACACTATTCAAACATAGCCCTATTTTCTCAATTTGAGCAAACAGTAACCAACACAAAAGCCAGTTTCTCAACTCTTTCAGACCCTGCTATCCATTTCAGAGGACTGTTAACTTTTTTCAAAGGAAAACAAACAAGCAAACAACAACAACAACAAAAAACACACGCTGAACACAGGCAAATTTATACTTAAAAATAATACTTGATTAAATTTGGCTGAAACTTTTCAAAGCTTTGCAAAGTGATATTCTGTGGAAGTGAATGAATAAAACAGAGGCAGCTATAATGAATAGCCCATTGATTTCCCTTAGAATGTTTATATGAGTCATTATGCCCTTTTACAGGTACCTCTGTACCTAAGGGTTTTAAAGACTGTATACATCTACCAAGTGTTCTGGTCTGCATCAGCTGTTATTAAATTTATCTTAAATTTATTTGAGAAGCACAGAAAGATCTCTACAGTGCATAACTATTTCCGATTTTAAATTCTGTAATAAACAAGCCAGCATATTCATGAACAGTGTCCTTGAAATGTCCACTGAAAAGGGAAATATTCTTTAATATTTCATATTACACACATCGCTGTTAGGCAGGTGATTTATGGTTTTCTGGTTTTGCCAATTCACAAGCACACAGACAAAGAATACCATTTTGATCACCTTACCATGGTTAGCTTTAATTACAGCCTTCGTCACGAGGTAGTCTTTAGGCATATTAATATCTATTTATCTACTGGGCATACTGTAAGTATCAGAGGACATTGTTCCCTGGTTTGCATAAAGAGGCTTTGGAGGTGTCTGCTGGCTTTGTATGGAAGAGCAAGAATCTTCTTGGGCACTTAAAACACTACAAACCTCTCACACTGTCACTTTTGGCAATATTTGTCACTGATTACACAACAACTGGATAAGAAATAACTTGCAGATCATTTATTGGCATATGCGAGGGCAGCGTGTGGTTTGCAGGAATATGGTTTGGATCTTCTACATGAAGAACTTACTTAAAGAATCTCTATTATATAGATATTTCTAGCGCATGCAAAATAAAAAGCAAGAGACTCAATAAAAGAAAAAATATTTTAGATTAGTTGCCTAAGATGTACGAAGTGTTCCCTCCTCTTTAGGTAGCCCTGCTCACACCCTAGCGCAGCAAAGCACGACTCCCACCTTTTCATTCAGCGGTTAATTTTTACCTAGTGTCGTTGTCCAAAATAATCATATATTTATATATTATATATTTATTATATATATAGATATATTTTGAAGAGGGACGTTGATGGTTGTGGTGTATATGTGTGTGTATATATATATATATATACACATGTGTATATATGGTATATATATGTGTGTGTAGATATATATATATAAGCTAGCTAAACGCACTACCCTCGTATCTGAGGGGTTTCTCTGGAAAAGTTCCGTGCCACCGTCCTTCTTCCACCTTCTCGGCGGCAGCAAAGGCTCCCCGTCCCTCCTCCCACTCACAGCTCCCCCCTCACGGCCACGGCCACGCGGGGCGACCTGAGGCGAGGCGGCGGCCGCCGCTGGGCGCTGCCCCCCGCCCGCCCGCCCGCCGCCACGGGAGGCAGCGGCCGTTGCCCGCCGGCGGCCGGTAGGGGGCGCCCGCGCTTCACCGTGCGGCGCTTCGCCGCCGGCCCGCCAACGGCTGCCCAACGGCCGCCCAACCGCCGCCTCGTGCCGTGCCGCGGGGGTCCCCTCGGTGCCTGCCCGGCGGGACTCGCCCCTGCCCGGGGGCTCTGCCGCCAGCGGGCGGTGCTGCGGGGCGGGAGGGGAGGGTGCGAGGCAGCGGCGCAGGGGCGTGAGAAGGGGCACGGGGAGCGAGGGCAGGCGCGTGAGGGGAGGGGTGTGAGGGACGGGGCGCTCGGCGGTGCCCCTCAGGCGGCTGAGCGGCCCCGCGTGGCGTTATTCAGCACCCAGCCCGGGGCTGCCTGGCCGGCGTGCCGGGGAGCGAGGGAGGCGCGGAGCAGCCCCAGCCGCTCGCCCGCGATCGCGGAGCCCGTGCCCGGTGCCCGGTGCCCGCCCGCCGCCGCCGCCGCCGCGTGGGTGCGGGGCGCAGCGCGTTAGTCCCCACCCCGCAGCCTCCCCTCGGCAGGCAGCCGCGGGAGCCGCCGCGCTCATTCTCCTCCCTCTCTCTCTCTCCCTCTCCCTCTCCCCGCCAGCCCGGGGTGTCCGCGGCGGCGGGAGGCGGAGGCGGCGGCAGGGGAGAGGCTGAGGCGAGGCTGAGGCGGTCGCCGGGCTGCCGGGGCCGCCCGGGAGGTCCCCGCGCCCCCAGCCGCACGCACCCCGCTGCCACAGCGGCAGCAGCGGCTCCCCGGCGGAGTTGCTGCCCTCCGGCTGTGCCCGCTCGGGTTCCCAGCGAGGAGGGAGGTGCAGGGGGGAGAGGCGGCTTGCCTCGCAGGGGATGCTGAGAAAGCCGGTCCCTCCTGTAGCACATTGCCTAGGCGTTCCTATTATGGAAGTTAAGTGAGAAACTCCGCAGCTTGAACTGATTTGGGGGGGAGAGAGAGAGAGAGAGAGAGAGAAAGGAAAAGGGGTAGGGGGAGGGAGAGAGGCAAGCAAAATAGCCGAACCGAGCCAATGGTTTTCCTGCAAAGTGCCGGGAAGTTTGCGGAACACTTTCTAGGAATCAGGTCCTCTCTCAGAGCCTCTCCCTGTCCTCAGAAGAAAGAGCTGGCGTTTGGATTGCCATGGATCCTAAAGAGGGGCTTAGACACACGTGAATAATTCCCCTGCTCGGGCTGGATTGGGGGGAGTTGAGGAAGGAGCGTGTGTGCAAAGCAGAAGCCTTCGGAGCTCGCTCCCTGCTCTAATCTGTATGGATCTAAAAGTGGCACACTCAAGACCTTTCCATCTGCAGCTTTTCGCTTCCAGGCTTCCCTTTCCGCTCTAAGTAGCTGCTAGGAAACTGAAAACTTTTGGACCCTGCGTCTCGCTGGCTTTGGATACTTTTTTTTTTTTTTTTTTTCCTTCTTTTCTTTGGATCTCTGTGGAATTGGTCTCGCAAACGATCGGGATTGCTTTTAATATGTCAAAATGGGTCTGCTGACGCCACTCCTGCTCGTTGGATTTGCATTTTTTCAAGTCTATGGTAAGTTGGCTTGTTTTAGCTATGCCCTTCTGTGCAGAATTCCCCTTCATCTGAAGCTGATTTGGGACAGCACATGGACAGCATTATGAGCTTTAGCGTTACAGAGCCTTAACTTTGTTTCTGGTATAAAAATGGCATTTGGGGGCGGGAGGGAGGGTGCGGGGGGATGGAGAATATGTTTCCAATAAGCAGCCCTTCCCATCTGCTAACTCAATGGAAAAGTAGCGTAGGAATGGTAGAATATCGGCTTGAGGAAGCGGGGAAGGGGAGAAATCCCCGTGCTAAATCCCCTATTTCGCGGTGCTGGTGGTGGTAGGGAAGCGGGGAGGAGAGCGGCGAGGCAGGGAGCCGCTGTACCTGGCGTTACTTTGCCTCCTCCTATTGTTAAACTTTCCAGCGGGAGAGCCAGCTGATGAAATAAATCGGCTAGCTGTGCTTCCGCTCCAGGTGAGGCGAATTGGCCACTTTCCAGAGTCCCTAAACGCCTCCTTTGGCACGGCACGACGCTGCCCCCATGCCCCGCGGGGTCGGGCAGGTGCGGCCGGGGGGGGGGTCTCCCCGACACCACACGCCCCCCCCGGCCTTAATCTGCCCCCCGACATCGTGTCCTTCCCCCCTCCGCTATGGGCTGCCCCCAGAGAGCGTGGCCGTGAGGGGTAGGAGCGCTAGGGGGAAAGGCGTTGTTGTGCTGGGTTTTCTTATTTATTTTTGTTTTATTTTTTATTCTGGTATCTGTTTCCCTCCTCTTTTGGGTTGGCTCTGCCATGCTCCTGGCAGTTTTCAAGTTCAAGGAGTGGCTGAGGGGATATAAAGGAGCATTTTAGGGGAGGCACGCTTTGGTAGGGCGGAAACTTCAGCGCAAGGGTAAATTCTCTCTGGGAGTGGGGGCTGGCGCTGTTCTGCAGCATCGGCGTTAAATGCATTACTGTAGCTCAAGCACACAAGTAGAAAGCAAGCATCTGCACGGTCCTACATGTGCGTGTGCTGGGATCAAATGTTTGGCAGCCCTCCTACCACCGAGCATTTGCATCTCTAAGCAGTCTGTCAGGCTGCGGGTGAGTTTAGGCTCTGGGACCCCGGCTATTTCTGCCGGTGAGAGAAAACTTTGTTCCAGGAAGCTACTGCTTGCAGCACTGACCGTGTCAGCCCTTAAGCGAGGGCTCTAGGATTATTGTTTGCAGTTACAGGCGGCTTTGGGTAGTTCTGCCCCTCCTATCATCTCCCCCCACCCCCAGCAAGTAGAGAGGCAAAAGAGCTGAGAAGGGAGAGACACTGAAGTGGTGCTTTACACTGCTGGCATAATAAACTATGTAGTTTAACCTTTGGTTTGGTCTACCGATAGGAAAATGGGTTTTGCCTAATGTATGTACATGCTAAGCAGAAGGAGGTCCAAACTGTGAAAGAGTATAGTAGAACATTTGCATCTGTCAGCATGGTCATGGTTTTATGGGTATTCTTTTTTTACCCTACTGTAGCATATTTTGATTCACAACTTTAAGGCCACCCCTCTCAGAGGTACCTTTGTATACAAACTGAAAACATCAGGCTATAGAAATGTAATTATTAGTAAGCGTTTAAAATTATACATAGCTAGAAGGAAGACAATTAAAGTGCTCAGTGGAAGTGACAGAGAGAATCAGAGGAGCTTGGTGTTACAGAATGTAATTAATGTACCAGGCTGTTTGGAGATACATGAAACAAATGCAATTAACCAGCTTGCTGGAACGACAGAGCAAGACATAATTTATTCTGGTTTTGTCACGGGGAGCACAAGTAGAACCTTTGTTCTGTTTTAGCCTTATAGGACGAGGGTGGGGGTGTGAATGAAGCACGTAGCTAGTGTGTAGCCGGACCGTTGCAGGGGAAAAAATGCCATGAAACTGCCCAGAATACAAACTCCCCTTTCCTGGGGAGAGGTTTCAGAGACTATCAGGTTTGCATGTTAACAACTCTTTAAAATAAATAAATAAAATAAAAATACATAAAAAAAAAAACACGACTGTGTGGATAGCATATCATGACAAAGTACAGTCAAGCTGTCATTGTATAAGTGACTAACAAGTAGCTTTGGAGAAATACTGGCATGCAAGCTTGGCATAAAATACTTTTGTCCCTTTGGAAGCATAGTAATTGTGATTATACCTTTGGGTGACATATACCACCGGTTGCTTTGAAAAGATATATATCAACATTAGCACTATTTATAATACTTGAAGGAAAAAGGCAAACCCCAATTGACCACTAATTTAATAAGTCCTTGATTGGTTTTCTGTCTTTTAAAGATACCTCCTAATGCATTTCTGTTTTTGAGGGTGGTTTTGTTGGTTTTTTTTTTTTTTTTTTTTTTGGTGTGGTGTGGTTTTCTTATTTATTTTGCTCTCTTGGTATGAGGTCCAGAGAAAGACATCACCATCTGATGCATGATAGCCATAATTTTCTCTGTGAGATTAACTTTGTTTAGTGACTTTAAAATGGTATTGCACAGTGGTGTAGATCAACATCGTAATTTTTTTCATCTGTGTTATTTTCTCTGTCCATGCTTCTATGACACCTGAAAATTGCAGAGCTCAATGGAAATGGCAGAAAGCATGTGGCATATATATGTTTTTACTGTGCTTTTGATTTTCTTGTAGCCCTGCCCATATTCTTGCAGTCTGTTCAGGGAATAGCTGCAATTGTCTCTTCTTTTTTCTTTAGCTACCAATGTTGGTTACAGTTCTTTTTAAATAAGTAACTAAATAAAATATTGGACACTGTACCATAAAATCAAATGCTAGATGTTAGAGTTAAAATAGTTAATTACATATTTTTTCATAGGGGTCAGTTGACTTTCATTGTTGTGTGTTTTGTTGTGTTTTTTTTTTTTTTTTTTTTTTTTGAGTCTTTCTTCCAATCATTAGTAAAGACTGCAAGAAAGAATATTAATAGAAAAGTTCCCAGCTACTGTGAACACTGGCATGTGGACATTACTATGGAAAATAGATGGAATGGGCCAAATTCAGCCCTGGTAGGACTTGCAGTGCTTTCAGTGAACATGGCAACCTTTTATGTCAGGGCTGGCTATTTAGGCTGGCTGGCTCTTGAAAACTGCAAATGTGGTAATCTTGTATGTGATTGTGTTAAATTTATGCAAGAAACATTTTGTAAAAGCAGCCTTTTGTCTTCATATTAATATTTTTCAAAAAGCTCTTATTTTCTTAATGAAAAGTATGGAAAATGGTGGATCAAGCATTTTATCTTACGTTTCCTATTTCTTTTATTTTTTTATTTTTTTTTTAATTTGTTTTATTTCTTCCACTGGTGAGGTACATATCTGTGGCCTTCTGCAGATCTCAGTTGCCCATCAGAGAACATGGCTTACATACAAAGCTGGAGTATATTCTTCTGGTGTGTACTTGAGCTGACAGGGTCTTGATCTCTCATGTTGAGTTTTGCTGTTGATGGATAACCTTTGCTTCTGTGGAATGTGTGCATTTTAATACCTTAAGAGTAAAAGTCTGTAGAGATGGAGATTTTATGTTTCTGTTTCCTTTAACTTCTTCCCTAGGACCCAATTCTGCAGAGCATTTAGGTGCGTGCCGCTGTTGCTTACACAGAAACTCAGTGAAGTTGATGGGAATTTAAACATGTGTTCCAAGTTAATCATATGCTTGAAAACTTTGCTGAGTAGGGAGGAATTTATGCCCATGATGAAAAGTTCTGCTGAATTAGTCTTAATGTTGTGCTTGCCTTACTTCCTTTCTCCTAGGTTGTAATTGCAACAGCATATATTTATGTGCAAAAGATAGGCAAAGAGAAAATGCTGTCATAGCACTTCCAGAGATGGATATGTTTGAAAAGTAATTTGATAGTCCAAGTAATTTGTTTTGTTCATTTGCTAATTTGGTACACTGCAAAAGGTCTGATATCCCGCAGTTCTTTTAGAAAAGACAGAATATCTTTTGTTGTTGTTGTTGTTGTTTGTTTTTTTAAAAAATAAAAATAAAACTTTTCAGTGAATTCAACTTAGTACAATAGTCCTTCCATTAGTAGCTTTCTGGAATGATGAGGTTGATGTTGCTTGTGGAAAACATGTTGCAAAGTGAGCTAATTATAGCAATGTGAGACAAAGGTATACAGTCTTAAAAGTAGACAAAAGGATGTCAGTATATTTTAAGGACGCATAAAAAGCATCAAGCGCATGCACTAAAAAATTCATTGAGAGAAAATGGAAGCATTGGCTAGTCTGTCCGGTCAACTCCTTTTCCAGGAGTTGCCTTTTTATAGCAATGCTATGTAGAGTCATTGCACTAACCTCAAAACCTGCTCTGTCCACTGCTGAACCATTTAGTGAAAATTACTAAAGAGTATGCAATGGCTTTTTAGCCATTTGCTACCCTTGAATTGCTATTCAAATATTGATCTCAGCTAAATAGATTGCTAACAGGTTCTGTACATTCTGTTTCAGCCACCTAGGAGGAACACTGCTGTCAGGCTTTATCTGTTATCTCAGCTGGCATGGCAGAGGTTGCTCTTCCTTGTGGCTGCCATCTGGCTCACCACCTATGGTAACAACCTTGCAGAGGATACTTAGTAATCACGTTGATGCTGTTTCTTGCCAACAGGCTAGGTTACTGGTTCTCATTTCTAAATTTCTCATGGAATCTCTGTTTTGTGTGCAGAAGAAAGTATGTATTCCACTCTTCCCAAGTAAATATTTATTTATTTCATTTCAGACTGAGCAGGTATTTCCTATGTGTAAGTACAGATTTTTTATTTTTATTTTTACAGAAGGTTTATTGCGTTACCCAAGTCTTCTCACGTGTTCATTTTTCAAGCATGCATTCCATATACATTTGGAAAATTCCTTTAAATTTTGGTACAGAGGACAATACAGAATCTAACAATACAGAATTGCTATTTCAGCAGTAGTGCTGAGGCTACCTTTTATACAGGACTATTCATGTGGATTGTTACTAATGAGATCTTTGCAAAACAATTGCACATAAGGAAGGATTTGTGGACGTAGATTTTAGTTTCATCATCTTTACTCTCTGACCTAGCTTGTACTCTACAACAGAAATGGTAGACTTTCTGCCCTTGAAGTTATACATCCAGAGGTAAGAATGCGTTGTCAATGCTGTCCTCATCTCCAACCCTTTCCTTAACAAAATAAGTATTGACCACTGGTGATTAATAGTTTTCATTATTGTTTTAGATAATTAAACAATGCCTTGTTAATTTAGGACCTGATTCTGTACCACTGAAATCTATAACAATTTTTGTATTCAGCCCTCCATGAGAAAGACCTTTGAGAACAGGCGATATCTTGAGTTATTATAGGACATGCATCTTAAATCATTATTTCATTTTCATAAATGCAAGTTTGTTGCAAGATAAAATTGGCTTGTTCCTGCATCCTTCTGTGGAGATAGCTACAACAAATAGAGGGTACAAGTGCATGTTGCTGCTTCAGTCCTACCTACTCCTTACTTCTATAGTGCTCTCCTTACTAGTGCAGAGTATCCCTTCCTAATCAGAAGTCTGCTGCTTGTGCTGGGTTTTGGATGTAATGATGTGAATTCTTAATATTTTCCAAGCCAAATGCTCATGAAGTAAAAAATGGCTTTTTAATTCCATCTCTGCAGCTTATCTTGGCTTTGCTGCCATGGAAGAGAGCCAAGATGTGCTCTTAATTTTATTAAAATAATATCCTTCATAAATAAATACATGAGCAACAATACACAAGCTAACCAGTAGTACCCATGTAATAACCTGCTGGTACGTTCATTGAGCTGCTGTGCTCTAGTAGGCAAACCTAATTGAGATTCATCTTTGTATTATGGACAATTGTGATGTGAAGATGCTAATTTAAACTATATTTTGGCAGAAGTTCCTTGTGTATGTGTGTTGAATTTGCAGTCTTCACTACTCCTCCCCAGCTATTTTTTCAGCTAAGCAAATTGTCTGTAAACTCACTAAATAATGCAGCTCTCCGCAAGTTATCACATCAGATTAACAGGGCTCTGAGCTAACTTTCTGGTTACAGCCTAGGTTGACTTGCAAACATCCTTTCCCGTGCTTAATTTCTTCCTGAGCTTTAGTTGCACAGCAGAACCCTATGTTAGTGAAAACCACATAGCTTCATTCTGCATAATGTTAAAAATTACTTGTTTGTTTTGCTTTGTTTCCTGGTGGAAGTATCACCTTTGGCTTGCTGATAACTGAAGGCCACAAATCTTTTGGTGACTCCAGTGTATACTTGAAAATCAATTGAGATGGGTTGCTTCCAGGTCCCATTGCAAATTCTGTATGCCATTTATCTGTCCTGGTTGTGGAGATAATTATTTGGCTCTAACTACCTGCGTGAATGATGACTGGAAGAAAACAGAGCATTTTCAGATTAATTCCTCATCATATCAAGTGCTCACTGCAAGAGCAACCTTGATGGTTTGTTTTGCTGAATTACCCTTCTTGTCAGTGCATCTTCATTGTACTTCAGTCCAGCTACAGTAAGAGACTGCGGCCTGCGTTTGTACAGCTTTATACTTGGTTATAATTTACTTTTTCTTTCATTGCTTTTCCTCAGATTAACTGAGACATCAGTTTGTTTGGTCTGACACATGGAAATTACCTGGTAGTGTGAGCGGGGATTTCAGGGGCTGAAGTATGGTCTTACTTGTGAGAGTTCACCCGGATGATTATGCCACAGAGTTGTAGCACATGGTCTCTTAATATGTCTTTGTGTTGCTGGTACAGCTTCAGCATGGTGTGCCAAGGCCAGGAGAGTCTCTATAATGTGCTTGTCAGAAATGAAGATTGGACAAATAATGTAAAGAATAAGTGGCCAGCAGCAAGTTGTAAAACACAATAAACTCTGTATTTCACTCGTATTCATCACTTGCCATTGATTGCAGGAGAAACCGAGTGGAAAAAATTTAACCTTTTAAAACCAAAATGTCAGGTAACTAACATCGGTCAACTTCTTTCTCATTCAGACTGAATGGAGTAACTGTTCATGCCAGGGTACCAGCGGTACTTTTTTACTGCTGTGAAAATGTCAAGAGTTAAGAAGCAGTTATGAGAAGTATTTTAATGCTGTGTGAGCCCTGTAATCATGGTTTCTCAAACTGTCATTCTGTGCAGTTTTCAAGGTCTGCATGTCCTGTAGCCCAAATGATTTCATCATGGCAAAAGGAGTGATCAATTTTAGCCTAAGAGTTTATACTGTATCCTGAAGAGAACCCTGTAAATAAGGGGTGGGTGCTAGTTCCTGGCATATCAATATTACAAAGCATTCAAAAAAAAAAATGCTGTTAGACTTGGGCTCAGCACACTGTGTCCCCTTCAGGACCTGGAAGTGCTTGTTGGTCCTGTGACCATGAGGGTGCTCTCTGGGAAGAGGAATGACACCGTGAGCTGGGAGGAGGGGGATATGTGCCCAGTTCCAAGCCAGGGGCTTGATGGATTAGAGGGCTGCCCCATTTTGAAACAGGGAGTGAGGGGAGGGACAGAATAGCAGGGGAGCTGGGTTACAGGGAATGCGGCATGGGGAGTAAAGAAAGGAGCACAACGCAGCTGTTACGCTTAACATAATAGTGCTGATGCCTAGTAACTTTGGTGGTGTTTTATACACAGTGTGCTTAGGCTTTATATCGTTGCTATGTTATTTTTGCACCCCTTATTCATGGGATAAGGAACCTTTCTGTTAAACTGGTAGAGACCAGATTTATTTGGAGTGGCTGCAAAACAATGCTACATTGTAATTTGACGCAGTGAACTAGGTGGGGTCTTCCTTATCTTTAACTTCATGTACTGCAGAAGTGTTGTGATAGATTGGCTGGACTTCTTTTGCATATATAATTTTATGATGTGTAAAAGAAATTCAGTGGGCTAATTAAAATATTCAGTTTAAGTCAAGGCAACAGGTATTAAACAGCTATTAAACAAAGAACCTTCTTTGGGGAAGAAAATAATTATCAGAAATACTGCAGGCTACTACTTATTTTATCCTTGATCTGCTTATTTCATCCTTTTTGTTACCAAGCTGGATGTTAATCTGTAATGCTTTGATTTCAAACTAGTCAGTGTGACGTGTCTATTCAGACGTATGCCTGAATTATAAACTTCTTCTGTTTTTGTTTTTCCTTCTGCATGAAATTGATTCATTAGCTTAAGGTGTGTAATATGGTGGTTACCTAATGAGACTAGGCAGTTTTGTTCCATAAGATAGTCTCACAGGATAAAAATCACAGCATGTGGAATAACGGGATCCTATGATAAAATTGTCTTTTAGTACTGCTGTCTTTAAAACTCTTAAGAGTAGTTCTGTGTGTGTGTATGTCTAGATTAAAATATATATATAAAATAAAATCTGTGTTCTGTAGAATTACATATAGTCGTATGGATACACACTTATGATGAAGGAAAGTAACTGTAGAAACTGTAACTAATAGAATATAATGTCCCTGAAGGCAAAACTATAAACAGTAGTAGGAACTGTTAGAACACCGAATTACAAGAAAATGAAATATGTGACAAGTAGAAAAATATATCAAATTAAATATGAATCTACACAACTGTTTACTATTATTTACTGAGTTCTTTCTGACAACTGATGAATTTAGGATGAAATGCAAAAGAACATATGTCTGGCTTTGTATGACCCCAAATTTCTCTGTTCTCCCTTTCAGCAGACAACATGTCCTTTTTCCTTAAGTGATTTTTGGTTGCTAGGAGAAGTGCAGTAGTCTGCCCTGCTCTTACCCAGCAGTAAAACCGAAGAGTGTATTGAGGTAGAGAGAGGGGCAAAGCATAGCATAGGCCATGAATCACAAGTTGTCACTAGTATGTCCACTTTGTTCCTGCTTTTTCTTTGAAAACTTTTGTTTTTCCTAATGGTGTTCCCTTTCAGCTGATCCCTCTAAGCCATTCAGAATGGGGGGAAAAGAGTGCTGTTAAGAGTCCACTCAGAGGAACAAAAAAAAAAAAAAAAGGAGGGGGAGACTTTGAGAGTTATTCACGGGGACACAGTGGTAGCCATGCACAATTCAATGAATAGCTTTAGTCGGCTGCTGTTAAAGCTGGATGATTGATACCTTCAGGTTTTGGTTGTTGGGTTGTTTTTTTTTGTTTTGTTTTGTTTTGTTGTTGTTTGTTTGTTTGTTTGTTTGTTTTTTCTACGACAGGAAAGTACACAGAACGTCTTCATAGTAATCCTGCCTGTTTTCATGCTTAGATTTTGAAATTGTGCACATCCTATCCTCAAATTTCAGTGTATGCAGTGTTCTCAAAGCTTGTATGGAGAAATCAGATGGTAATGTTGCATATGTTTGTTGAAATTAGAAAGAGAAAATTGTTAATAATCATGCTACACTAGTTTATGAAGTCTTTTTATTGATTCCCTAAATTATGCTCTTTAAATTAACTGTGTACTGTGGCAAGAATTACTTGACCATCACCTCAAGTAATGAGCTAAAGGTGTGCTTAACCAGATGTCATTGGCTACTTCTAAACCTTTGCAATGAAAAATGGTTTTACGTAGCTAGGTATTGTAGCAAGTAGAAGTGATTAGAGAATATTGTTAATATTAAGAATATCAAAATCATGAGAATTTTGGCAGATTTCATTTGAAATTGATTGCAGAATGAACATATAGAAGATATTCTTTCCTCAAATGCTGAATGAAAAACAATCCTTAAAGTAGGTTTAAAACAAAACAGTCTTAAAATAATGATTGTTTATTGAGAAACAGAGCTGAAATCATGCGTGCGAGTCCTGGGGATGAGGACATAGAAACCATGACTGCAGAGAGCTGTGATTTGTGCTGTAAAAACAGATGACTGTGAATACAGCAGGCCCCTCTATGTATCATTCCTTAACAGGAATAAGTGCTGAATGTCTAAGGATCTCATTACCAATTTAGAATATCTTGTTGACTCAATTTAGTGACATGCAGATAATAGAGAAATTCAATGATGATGTAATTGGAAAAATAATGCAGCAACTTGCACCGATTTGTTATTCACATTTGAACAAAATAGGTTTCACCCATACTTCTGAGGTGATTGGGTGACCTGGCATTACTGGATTCAGTCCCAGCGTAATTTAATGGGATCTGTGTCTGTTTAGGTCAGGGCTGAATTTGCCCCTGGGGAAAGATGAAGATGGAAGAGATGTAAGTTAAATTGCAAGGATCTCACTCTATCTTGCAGTCTGCTGACAGCGGGGTGTGTGTAGTGTGGGTTGCTTTTTTGGTTTGTTTGTCTGTTTTGTTTTGTTTTTCCTGATCCACACAGGATTTAGGAATAATTTAACTGCTATCTAAAGCACAACTGAGTTTTCAGTTACTTCTATGAAAGCTGCAATTGCTGAGACCAGATTTCCCTCATAACTTACAGCAAATATTTGCCTTAGTCATTCTTCAGCGTTAGTCCAAAAGTGTTGTCCTTCCACCTGCTGAAAACTGTGTGGGAAAGCAGACACATTTTTGTCATGGTATGTGGATATTGTTTAAATTTAATAAGAAATAATTAAATACATTTAATGATAAAAAAATAACGAATTAGCTGTTAATATGTTAATATAAATGATGTGCCCAGTGTCATTCAAGAAGTCCATAGCAGAAAGGAGAATGAGATCTGGTTTCTAAGAGCCCCAGCATGGCTTAGGGCACAGGGGTAACTTCAGCTGATGGTACTACCTGCAGCTCTTTACCTTCCATTGAAAGCCAGGGAACTTTTGAGGTATAGGAGGACACAAATGGTAGAATCATGGGCCATACATCTGTCCTCTAGTGGTAATCTTTCTTCCTGAGACTCAACAGCCCTACTATACTACGTTATTGAAGAGAACAGGCAGAGAGGGTGATTCAGCACAGTTTTTCAGCACAGGTTTTGGGAGTGGTTGGTGGTTGGCATGTGGAAAACCAATGCAGAGAAGGAAGTGGTTCTCTGTTTTGTTTGATTGTTTTTTAAATTATGCAGAGCATAAGAGACTGACTTAAAACTAACCATAGAACTGTGATCAGAAGGCTTACAGATGCAAGAAGCTTCACCTGCACACTCTCCATTAGGCACTCACCAGTCAGCCAAAATAATGATGCACAACACATATCCAGTAGTAAACAGTGTAGTCAGCAACTCGAGAAAGAAGTCTGTAAAACCACACAAACTACATAACTTCATCTTCAGATGAAGGCTGGCTATTAACTTAAGAAGATCACCTTCAGCTGTATCTGCCACGAGGACTTTAACTTTCAGTATTATCTGGAAACACATTAATCTCTTAAAACCCATTTGTGATAAATTTGAGAAGTAGAAAGGCAGATGCATTATTTGATGAACAAATTTCCTCTGTACCTCTTAGCATTTCTGAACAGGCATCTTGTTAGGCTGCTTTGTATTTCCAGAGCAGTGACAAGGTTGAAATAAGTTCTGGCACTATCTGGAGGAAGAATCATACAGGAGTTAGTGGTGGTTTGAGGCGGATGGAGAATAACTTAACACAAGTGTTAGTCTCTTCTGCAATCTGCAATGATACTTTTGGCATCTTTTGACGTAGTCTCAGCATGTATTTTAAGGGTCCAAATCTGTATTTTACCATACATTTTATCATCACAGTCTAGGCTAGTCTTTGTTAAAGGATACATCGTGTTAATCCCATGGTAGTCCTGTTATGGTAGCATACTGGTGTTTCTGTCTGATGGGAAATCACCAAGAAAGCTGCCTGAGAAACCGTCAGAGTCTGTCTTCAAATTGGAATGAAGGAATAATTTTTGAATACCTGGTATGTTTTGCAGTCATACCCAGATAGACCTATAGAGGGAAGAAGGTGGAGCATAAAGGAGCTGAGAGCTGGAGCCATGTGTTAGCATGCTTCTTGTATATTACTTGCACCTTGGAAATTCTGCTCCTGTGGAAACTATAGATGTAAAATGCGTTAGCAACAGCTAGAATAAAGCATAGTGTTTTTCTTGTATGCCCAGAATACAAGGGCATACAAGTATACATCTCAAGATACAAGGGCATACATCTCTTGTACCTATTCAGGATTCAGGGTGGGGAGAATTCTAAGGTAAGTTTTAGAGGCAGATGGATTCTTGAAAGGTGGAAATTTCTCTAGACAGATCCATGCAATGATAGATACCCCCTTCCCTTCCCTCCTCCCTTCTTTTTTTTCTTTTTTTTTTTTTTTTTTCTCAACAGCTTTGAAAATTAATTTCCTAGTGCTCCAGACTTTTGTTTAGCATTTTGAACAGACAGACTGCATTCTCACATCTAACAAGTGTGATATATTAAGCTAGGGAGAGAAAATATAGAGAAGGTTAGTTTTAATATGGACTCGGCTGGAGGCATGCTACCTAATGAATCACTAATACCGCATCCTGCAGTGTTATGAGTGCTAGTGGTCTCTTGTCCAAATACAATTCTTGCCTAGCTTCCTTTGCTTTCATGTCTCACAGGGTCATATCATAATTCTTGTTATCTGCTTTAGAAAGATGCTAGATTACAAGTTAGACTAGCCAAGATAGAGCATTTTGAACAAGTTTCTTTGGAAGCAAGACTCCTGTGGAGAAATTTTAATAGACAAAGACAGGAGTTTGTAGGAGCAAAATTGTTCAGATTGCCCAGTGAATACCTGGAGAGGAAGTATCTTCAATATTCTATGCTGAATGTTTAGGAGGCCTTTCAGGTCATATTTTGCTTGTATATCTTAAAGCTTTTTAAAACTTGGTATGAATTGGTTATATATGCGTGTGATATATAAATAACACCTAACTGAATGTTGTAAGCAAAGGAAATAAATCAGCCAATGATTCTTTTGGCTATACTCTTGGTACAACGGTCTTGGAGAACTATAAATATATATCACATATTACTTTTACTTGCTTTTATTTTTTTGCAATCTTCAAATGGCAAATAAAGCTATTGTTAACAGACTTTAAAATCATTTGGAAGATTGTTACAGCATGGATCATTTTGAGGAAAAGAATGAATGTCTTTGTTTAAA
Source organism: Aythya marila (assembly GCF_965140915.1). Taxonomy (NCBI): domain Eukaryota; kingdom Metazoa; phylum Chordata; class Aves; order Anseriformes; family Anatidae; genus Aythya; species Aythya marila. The sequence continues at coordinate 104,881,445 of NC_139042.1, forward strand.
ATATTTTAGTAATGTCTAGATGTTGGAACAAATAAATAAATTCTCAAAACAAATGACTAAAGATGTTTCTTTTGTGTCTTCGCAGAAGAAATTCTGTAGAAGGTTTATAAACATTTTTCGAAGTATATTGTCTTATCCTTGGACTTATTTTTTTTTGTGGAAAGAGCTGGGCTGGGGGCAGGGGATTGGAAGAGCAGTTTCAGTAAGTATAGTGTAGCCTAATACATCTTAGAGAAGTAAGGAGGAAAAAAAATACCCATCACACAGACATATTATTACCCTTTTTTCCTCCCTTCCAAATATGTCTAAGTCAGCAAAAATATTGTGTGGTTTCGGTAACACTTTCTTTAAAAGTAGGTCTTGCTTGTTTTGTTTTTCTTTTTCAGTAATGGAAGAGATTTTTCTATGTAAGAATTTTTGGAGGCTTTGCAAGCTGCCTGTAAATGTGGAAAAAAATAGGTACAAGATTAGTCCACTGAAGTGTTTGAGTGTTCATGGAATTTGTATGTAAGGTAATGTAAACATCACTAGTTCTTTTTCCCCTTTCCCCTCGTGGGGGAAAGATCAATACTTATGGCTTCAGAATACTTCCCTTACCAAAATGAGAGAGACAACAATGATGGATATGGTTAACTGGCAGCATGGCTGTTATTTTTATAAACCAAGTATTTGGAACTTTTAGGGAGATATTGTTAAAACATAATATTCCTGCCATCTGCCACTTCTTGCTCACTTCAGTGAGATGCTTTGGAGGTAAGTGAGAAGCGTTTCTCAACAAATTCAGTATTGACAGAGTTGAGAACATTGAGACTTGGTGAGATTCCTTTATTATATAAATAGGTAATAGAAGATTATTAACAAAGAGTAAAAACAAAGGGGGAAAAACAGTTGCTATAGATTGTGCTTTTAACAGTTGGCCACATAAGAGGAGAGATTCATGGTATACCTTATAATCTACATATACATTTATTTTTAATCTATTTAAAGTGGTCTGAGCAGTTGGACTAGCCTTATGATAGAAGCTGCAGAACACCAGCAGTCTAGATGAAATGAATTAATGAATTTATTTCCAACCAAATTTGAGAGCTTAAGATTCAACTTCACATGTGCAGATCCAAACAGGAACACAAGAAGAAGAAAAAAAAACACCCAACTAGTAAATGTCCTCATATGGATAATATATTTTAAGATCCCTATAAAAATATTGTCTTCTGAGTGTTTTGTGGTTGCAAATAATGGAATTTGGATTTTGTTAAAAATGTAAAGTAAATTGAATAGAGTTTATGTATAATAATTTATAATTGGAATCCTGAGAGATAGTAAATGTTAATTGTAAGCCTGAGAGCCAAGACAAAGAGTGCCCCAGATGAACTGGGCATTTGAACAGTGCAGGAATCAAAATTGCCTGGATTTTTTTCTTCCACATTGAGAACTCTTGATGTTTGTACCAAAACTTGATTCAATGTAGCCTGTTCACTTGTTGGAGATGAATATATAATAAAAACAAAAAATACTTTAAAAAAAAGCATATCTCAAAATCAACATTGAAAATATTGAATGAAGAGAAGATAGATTTAGATTCAGCTTGCACTGCATTCATGAAAAAGGCAGCTGGGGAGAAAGGTAGAGGTGACCACTAGATGACATTATTTTATATTCATGAACATTTGGGTCGCCAGTGATGGTAAAATGTCTACTTAAGTTGGTTTATAATAGTTCTTATGTTGATGACACAGCTTAGGAATTAGTAGGCTAATGCTGCTCCAGACATGTTTTGTCACATTTATTTGCATTATGCAAAGACTGATAGACAGTGAATTACACCTACTCTTATGTTGTGAGAGAATGCCATATATGAAGAGGAAGATGATTATCCACTTTGGTGTTGAATTAAGTTTTTTGAGCTTTGTGACTCAAAATATGTTTGACTTTGGCTCCTTTTGTGTTTTTAGGTATATTTAACATTAAGAGGGAGGTTCATATTTATTATAAAAGGTATGGGTGGGTTATTGGATAAAGTGATGGCCTTTCACCTCTAAGGCAACAGTTTAATTTAAGTGTTGGATCCTAAGTTAATTGAGATGAATGATTTTAGCTTTGTCCCTGGTGTAAAGTAGTCTGTATTACAAAATCACCATACATCCGTTTTTGCAAACTTGATAATAATTGGCATTCTCTTAGGACTGAATTGGCATTGAAAGAACTATTTCTTATTGCTAAGGAAGGTGTTCCTTTTAGGTCAGGGTAAATGTCATTGTCAGATCTGTGAAGAAAATCTGCTTCTGCCTCTGTTAAAAAGTCATTGCTGAAAGATTTGTCAAGAATGGTTTAAGTGTGTACTGGGTCTGGCTGGAATGTTAACTTTCCCTGCAGCAGCCCATACAGTGCTGTGCTCTGCACTTGTAGCTGGAACAGCAGTGTTATCACACCAGTGTTGTCTGCTGCTGAGCAGCAGTGGCACAGCATCGGGACTCTCCCTAACCCTCCTAGGGGGTGGGCAAAAAAGTGAGAAAAGAAACATCACCAGGGCAGCTGACCTAAACCAACCAAAGGGATATTCCATACCATGTGATGTCACACTCAGCAATAAAAGGTGGAAAAAGGAAGAAGAGGGGAGGGGTGGGCTCTCGTGAAAACGTCGGTCCTCCTCCCGAACACCGGCTACGTGCGTTGAGGCCCTGCTTCAAGGATGTGGTCAAGCATCGCTCATTTGTGGGAAGTAGAGAGTCATTTCTTTCCTTTGCACTTCTGCATAGCCTTTAATTGTTGCTTGTTTTTTTTTTTCCTTTTCCCGTTCCCTTTTTCCCTTTCCTTTTTTTTTTTTTCTTTAGTTAAATTGTTTAGTTAATAATAATCTTTCTTTAATAATAATAATTATTTTTTCCCTTTAATTAAATTATTCATATCTCAACCCATGAGTTGTTCTTTACTTCTTCCCCTCCTCATCTAAGGAGGGGGAGTGAGAGAGTGGTTGTGGTGTTTAGCTGCCTAGCACAGAAAAACCACCACAGAGTGCTACAGTTTATCTTCTTAACTAAAACAAACAAACAAGCAACCCCCTCCCCACTTCAGATATAAAGAGAGCAAATGAGAGTGAGAGAGACCTTATTTTTTTACATCTTGTAGCAACTCAAATGCTCAGAGACATTAAAGTAGCCTAATGCATCATTTACTGACAAGTAGCCTAAAAGTTCAATTATAGTCTTTTGAATGTTCTCAAAGAAGATGTGGAAAGGAATACAGATTAATGTAATGTCCCATACTTCCCTGTTTTAGCTGGCAGGAGAAGACCTGGAGGGATGAAGGACTGAAAACAACTTCTAATCAGCGCCTCAACCCCTAGCATGTACTGAAGTGTCAGGAGGCAATGCAGGAAGCTGTAGTTGCATTTCGACCACCGTAGTCTGTCTGCTGTTATCTAAGGCAATGTTCCAGTTGAGGGCATAATGTGTTAAGTGCTATATTAGTGTAAGTGGAGAACAATCTTTCCCCAAACCTGTGGACTTCATGCAAGAAAATAGTTGGCATAGGGATACAGAGAAGACAAGGATTAGGGAAAAAGCTCAGGAAGATGGTAGCGGCATATTTGCCCCTTGTTTGCTCTCTTCAGGTACCAAGAAGAGAAGCAATCTTAAAATGGAAAACCTGTTAAATTGCATATATTTATATTTCTGAGCTAATTAAGGAACAATTTTCTTAAATTCAGGGAAGATTACAGTATCTTTTTCCGTTGATAGATTATGTTCCTATTTGAAAACAGATCATAAATCTTACTTGTTTTGGCTATAAAAAAGGTATTGAAAAATTATTAGTAAAATACAATCAGTTTATCAGATATTTTTTTTAAATTGAGAACCTGAAAAATGCATAGTAGCATTTGTTTCATTTTTATAGCACATACAGACATGCAGTTATAAAGGAATCAAGAAAAAAAAATGCTGCATGTGTGTCCATAGAGAATGTATATAATAAGTTAATATACATGTCCTAAATCTGAGTAAGTAAATATTTGGGTCTATTAGGTCAAATTCAATTATATGTTTGAAAATGTGAACCTTTTGTTTTGGTAACAGGTGCCTGTGAGAGTGCCCTCTTCATTTGTCATGCTCTCCAAAAAAAAAAACGTGGAATTTACTGTCTTATGTTGTGATTCGTGCTAGGTAGTTACTGGGATTTCTAGTGATAATAGGTGGATAGAGTCCTGTGATAAATATTCTTAGATGAGTAGTTTTAATAAAACATGCTCCTCATGTAGTCTTTTGCTGTATCATCTGTAAAACTTATTGGCAGGAATGGGAGATGTGATCTGTCCTAAGCCTTAAGTAGCTAAAAGGGATTAACTTTACAAAGAGGATTTATTAATGAAGACATCACACTTCACCAGGCACACAGAAGGAAAGGCAAGAGTTGTTGATCAAGGAATCATTCTAGCTACTTGTTGTTGTTGTTGTTGTTGTTCTCTCTCTCTCTCTCTCTCTCCCCCCTTCTTTATATATCCAATCGGATACTATTCTCATGTTTTGTCTTCTTGTCTTTATAGTTGTTTGCCATTTTCTTACTAACTGGCAGTTAGAGTAAGATACAGTCTATGAACAGACAGGCATGACAGGAGAACTGTAAGCTCTGATGACAACCTGTTTATTGGTTGTTGTGCTACTTCATTTTTATATGCTTAGGGGTAGATCCTGCTACTTGAGTCAGTAAATAACTGTTTTTTGAAATGATGATAGTGGGAATTCTCTTCAGGATTTTTTTTTTTTTTTAAACCGGTGAAAGACTAGCTTTGTGAAATTCGGGGAGAAAAATGCACAGACTCTTGTTTTTGTTAGGCTTTTTAGCTTAAACTTGTGATTGATATTTCAGTAAGTGTTAGTATTATTTTAAATATTTTTTTGATTGAATACTCCTGCTTTATTTCTATTCTGTAAACTACCAATTAGCTTCAAAGTTGGAAGCCAGGCAAGCACAAACAAGGTTAAAAAATGAAACAAATGGGAGGAAAAAAAATAAAAACAAGACCAAGGAAGCAAACAAAAACAAATAGGAAAAAGAAACTTCCGATTGAAAGTCAAGAAGGTTTGGTGACAGCTGACTTCACTTTCATATAGTCACTCTGTCTCTGAATGCTGGCTTCTGTGATTATTAGTTGGGAAGGGCAGGAGGAGGTGCACAGAACTGGATAACCTCTTTTATTAATGAGTTGTTTTCTCCTGAAAGCATTGTGGTCTTGTCAGAGCACAACTTTGTAGGCAGAGATCAAGCAGGTATCAGCAAGTTAAAAAACATGCCTGTTGCCGCTGATTCCTTCCCCTGCTTTCTTGTCATGTCAGCTACAGGTTCTGTGGTGAGACAGGCCACCTTACTCTACACTTCAAATGCATCTTTGCTGCAAAGAGTTGAAGCAGATTTTAAGCTACTTAAGCTACTGTTGTTCTAGCTGCAACAGTCTAGGTTTTGGCTAATAGAGCATGACGTAACTTTTTGTGCTCTCTAAAACAATGTTTTATTGTATGTTTATATACACACAGTCAATTGTAATTACTAAATAAAGTGCTACACTGTAGGTGTTCTACTTTACTCTTAGAGAACTTAAAGATGTTATTTGTAACAAACCATATTGTTTTAACAGAATCAAATATAAAAGTGAACAGTCAATTATGAAGTAGTTTTCAAATAAGGAATGGTAAAGCTATTGCTCTGCGAATCAGGCTATGATCTTTCTAACTATATGTCCTACTAAGAACTAGTTAGAACATATTCAAACAGAAGTTTATTCTAGCCTTCCAGCGTATACTGCATTTATCTGTGGCTTTCATCTCACAAATTATTAATGCTGTTCATATGCAATGTATATTGAATAGTACAGATAGGCATTTCTTTTGTAGCTTTGAAATTACTTCAAAATGATGAAAGTTCTCAGCTGTTATTGCAGATGACTAAATTCAAAATTCAAAGTTATGCTGGATCACACCAGTTGTCTTTTGTCTCATGGTGGATAAACAATGCATTTTGGAAATTAAAATAAAATAAATGTTAAAAGGTGGGACCAGCACTTAATGAATCATTCCCAGCTTCTAAGTGTTTGTGGCTTGTTGCCTTTGTGGTTAATTTCTTCTGTGAATTTAGCCAGATATATATATATTTTTAAACCCAACAATTATTTACTCGTTGCTTTTTGAAGTCTTTCTGAGCAGAAGTAACTAAACCATTCCAACAAACCATTCTGTAGTATTTGCTGATGTCTATCCATAGTTTGTTTCTCTTGCCCAGTTTTAGTAAAGATTACCAACAGATCTGAAGACATTGCCATAGACTTTTTTTTTTCTCCTGTGGTCAAATAAGATAATATAAAATACTAAAAACAGGCTTGGCACCTGTTGAACAGAGAACCAAAGTAAGTTTAGAAATGCAGGAAATTCTGAATTATTATTTTATTTTTTCACAACTGTAGTGATTTTGCCTGAAAGGTTAGTAATAGAATCGTTTGAGTTTGCTGTATTTGCTTCTGATGCTAACCTTTAGGGTGGCTGATAAACTGACTTTCTTCTGGCAGGCATCATTAATAGGAGGCTCTGTGTTGTCCTGAATAATTTTCCTCACAATTAGCAGCATTGATCTTGTAGGTGCAGCAGCAGCTGAAGTTCCTTGAGGCAATCAGTGAGTGAAACTGGTTGAAACATGCACTGAACTGCAAGACAATTGTTTCTATTTGTCTGTTGCAGTGATCACTTTTTTCTAATTTTTGTTGTTTGTTGGTTCTTAAAATTAGTTTATTTTTCCTGCTTAGATCTATTTCTCAGTTACATTTCCAATGCAAGAAATGAAAGCCTGGATTTACTAAGCTGTTCTCTGGCCGATCAGTTCTAACTGGTAAGACACATAGTCCTACTAGCTCAAATATAATGGAAGGTATAGAAGGTGTGTTTTTGTTGTTGTCTTTTTTTATTAAATTCTGGTTGAAAAGCCACCTTTATGCAATTATAAATTAATATTGATGGTGTGGGCTCCAGTAGAGACTACATGCGTGTTCTACCTATTAACAAGATTCACAAAAGCTCTTACGGAAATGAGTACATCATTTGTGTGGAAGTTAGAGAAATCAGCCCATGGCTTTTTTGTGATAATATCTTGCCTGTTAAGCAGGCTGTAAAGAAGGAAAGCTTGGTGCTCACATGAGGGAGTGAAGTGGGAGCTGTAGTTGTTGAAGAACATAAAAGGCTTGTAGGGCTGTTGAGGGAAGGAGAGAGTGACCTCTGTGCCAGACTGGCTTGTAATGTGTTAAATGCAGATCACAAGCTGTGGGCCTAAACCTTCCTTCTTGACCTCCATTAGTAAAGAGTTACCCCAAGAGTTGGTGAAAGTTAATTTTAATGCAAATCTTACCATGAATTTTAGTGAAAAACAGCATTCTAGATAAAACTTTTAAAACAAAAACTTTATTTTGGATGTAACATTATCTCAAATGTCTGTCTTCACTGTACTATTAAAAAGGGGTTCAACAAATCACCTCCCTCGCCCTGCTGGCAACGCTGCTTTTGCGACAGCCTAGCGTATGGGCTGCAAGCATGCTTTACCAACTCATGTCAAGTTTCTCATCAACCAACACTCCCCAGTGGGCTGTTACCAGTGAAGACTGAGGCAAAGACTGGTTAGCTCCTCACCCATCCCCAGGTGGATCTCTATGCCCTCCAGCTGTGCATTGACATAGGGGGTGACACCTGTTCCTCATCTTCCTTTCCTGTTATAGTCAACACACCAAGCATAGGAACCATCCCACCACATCTCCATGATGCCAATGAAATTGTAGCCCTGCAGGTATGTGTACATCTCCAGCTCCTCTTGTTTATTCCCCGTGGTATGTGTGTTAGCATAGCAACATTTAAGCTGGGTCCCTGCTGAAGATGATATGCTGGCTGGAGCAGTTGCAATTCCTTTGTGCTGTTCCTCAGGTGCTCTTCCACTGACCTGTGATCCTTCTCCAGGCTCTGGGCATCTGTTGCTGGCACTGGCATCAAACTGGTAGGAGTTGGGTGGACTGAGGTTCCTCTCCCCTGGTAACTTTAGTTTAAAGCCCTCTTCAGCAGCTTGGCAAGCCCTCTTCACCGGGGCTTTACTGGTGCATTTTCTGGGCATTACTTGAGTTTAAGGGGTCATCCCTGCTGAAAGCAGGTTCTGTTTGTCTTTTTTTTTTTTTTTTTTTTATCAACTTGTTCAATGTCAAGGTTGTTTCAAATTTAATTGGATGACTAGTTTTTATTTTAGAAATAGCATGCAGGCCATAAAGCAACATTTGTTTTTCTCAGAAAAGGATGAAAGGAACACGTTGCGCTATCCTATAAGTAAATATATATTGCAGAATTTCCATAAATACTGCTTTATGGATGCTGCTGCTGCTCCTAGTATTTCCAGCATCCTGAGGAGATTTTGCACTGTGAGTCTCTACAACTGTGTTTAAACACATAGCAAAGCCCTAATCTGTAGTTAAGCCTTCTCTGACAAAGCATGGAAAGCACCTTACACTGCTAGACTTACGCCAAACTACAATGCAAAGTGAAATAACAAACATTGTGTGGTAATCTTGTCCTATTGAAAACAATTTTAAAACTTACAAATTGATTCAAGTACAAGAAGAGGGCAAGTCTTTCCAGAGTAATTTTAGCACTAGATAAAATTACTGGTGATAGTGTCAGTGTCTTGGTGATTTTATGAGAGGAAATTTGTTGCGTTATTGCTGTAGATAATGGGGGAAATGGATATGTAATGTAAGTCCTGATGGGATGCTAACATAAATGATGGATTTGGGTTATAAACTCTGTTCTGAAACATTGATGATCTAATTTCTTGATATCAGCCTACCTATCTGCTCTATCAGTGTTATAAATATTCTTCCAAATTTGTCATGCAATAATCATCATTTTTAAGATTTTTTGTTTTTTCTTTTGGCCTCGTAGGAAATAGAAAATCTTTCTCATCCAGTGAGGAAATTGTGTGTGTGTGTTTTGAGGTGTATATATAAAGATAATAGACATAGTCATTGTATGGACTTTTTACCTTTTGGAAGGTATGAGTTGGTTATGTTATTGTAGTAGTAAAAACTAGTAGTGTGGGAATTTCCATGGAATGTATGTAAAATTTATTTGAAGTTATGAAGCCTTCTTTTCATTTTGTGACTAAAGTAACATTAGAAACATGAACCCTAGCAAAGTGAAATTGTCTCTCAGTGGTTCTAGAAACACAGATATGCTTCCAGGCATTTCAAGAGGACAGAGGGTAAAGATCAAACACAGCAGATCATGAACTCACAGCTAAATTTTGGCTGTGACTGTGCAGCAGCATAGTAGGAAGAGTGGTATCCGCCACATGTTACTGTAAGCCATCTGTGCATGCAGAGTATAGGTCGGGAAGGTACCTCAGTAAGATGACAATACTATTTATTACATACAGTTTTCATCAGTAGATTGCAAAATGTTTCACAAACAAGTTATGCCAATATCTGCATTTTAAAAATATAAAAAATGAGGTAGAGTGAAGTATCTGCCATGTATCAGGCTGATGACAGAGCCTAGAGTTCAACTCATATGTCATGTGTTAAGGAACACGTGTGACTGTATGTAGGTGCCGGAGTGGCATATGCACCCTGACAAAATGAATTTGGTTTGAAAAGAATCATACCAGCACAGAATCCAAGCAAATGTCTTGCCATCCACAGGGAGAACAAAGTGGTGACAGAAATAGAGGACGCTATTTTGTAGCTCCCACTGTGTTTAGCTGTCCTTATATATGATATCCTGTTTGGAAGTGACAAGATTTCTTGTTACTTTGATCCATCTGATAGCAAATCTGCATGTATGGTGCATATGGTGCTATGTAACAAACTTCAAAATTTGGTACTATTCTATTTCAACACTTTGTGAACAAATGTCCAGCTTGAACAAAAACAAGATTAATGAAAGCAATATCTAATGCCAGTTTAAGTGTGAGAATATTTCCAGGTGAGAACTCAAAAGCAAAATAAAATATCAAGGATTTTGTATTTCTATAACAGAAGAAAAATGAAAATCCATTTTATGTTCTTTAGTAATTGCATTTTTTTTGTTTGAGAAAGAAATACATGCAATTTTAGGGTACAATTTTACCTTTTCTGTAACATTTTAACATAGCTTTTGAAAGTTATTAGAAAGTTATTAGAATTGCCAGTTTTGCTTTGAAAGAGCACATCCTGTAGGCTGTGATAATATCACTTCCTTTAGGTAGCAGCAGCAGTGAGAAGCAAAGACTAACATTAGATATGTGTGAATTTAGTCCAGATGAAAATTTTCTTGTTTGAGATAATCGTAAGCAGAGAATTTTACAGTGAAATAGGGAAGAAAATGATGATTTGGGCTTTCAGATCTGGAGTGAGTGTAGTTACACTGTTACTAATACAAAGGGATTTTAGGAAGTTTGTAGAATGGCTAGGAAAGAAAATATGTTATAATCCAGAAAAACTCAATAATCAGATCTTATGTGTCATGGAATAAGATGACTGCCAGAGACCTCTGAAAGGCGTTTTTGTACTCATCCTTCACTACAGTGTACCCTAGGTATGACTAGGATTTGTGTGAGTGCTAGGTTAGCCACTGCAAAACAAGGGAGATTGTGGCTTAGTAGAGTAAGTCACTCTTAGGAATAGTAAGCTATTAGAACTGCCTCGCAAGAGCATACAGTGAAACTAAAACTTCTATTGAATATAAGCTCTGTATGCCGGCTTTCTGCAGATGGGGGAATTTAGCTCTCTAACAAGTGCAATTCTAAGTCTCCTGATGCAAAATCATGTTAGCAAACTAGAGAAAATTCAAAAGTAATGATGAGATCAGTAAAAACATGGAAGAAATTTTATGAAGAATTAGAAGGGAGTATGCCAGAGGAGATTTATTGGGGAAAAAGAATTTTTGAAGGGGGGAGAGGGATGGAAATCCGGCAGACAGTTACTGTTGTGTGAGTTGTATGTGATTATTTTTTTTTCTCATCTTTTGCATGTTTCTTCATATTCTCAGGCAAAATACTTAAGATGAGGGTTAAAACTTAAAGTATATCTGCATCTTAAAAAAAAAATAAAAAAAATTGCAACTAATTTAACTGAACCTTGAAAATTGCAAGTTCTGATCAAATTGAAACACTGTAAGATATTGAAATGCATAGGTACATGTTAACATGAGGAGCTGTAACCATCTGCAAGTCTTTCAGAAGTGTAGTAGAACGTGACTTAACTGAGTATAATGAACTGGAATTATGCACATGAAATTTTAGTCTTGTGTGGAACACTCTTGAGTAAAATAAGGGAAAGTACCTGACATTTAAGTAATTTTAAAGTGGACTGAACAAAGCTAGATATCACTTTGTAGCTGATGGATGAAAATGCTTAACAGATAGTAAAAGAAGATGTGCTTGATTTGTGTAATTATTCTCAGATGTCTGAAATTACTATATCCTAAAACATCGTCTTAGGCACAATGTTTTAGGCATTTAACACTAAGAACTATGTTGTGTTGTGCTGCAACGATTGTCAGGCTGACAGACTGAGGAAGATGATCATGAAAAGGCTTGCTTCAAAAAAAAGGTTTGTAAAGCATTGGTTAAGTTTGCTATGATTATTTTGAGAGAGAAGGAAGGGAGTGAGTGTATTTTGTTTTTCTTTTCCTTAACTCCCCCAATGGGGCTGAATGATTTTTTAACTATGAACAATACCTGTAGCTACATAAATAAAATATGGAGTGTTTGATCAATGTGTGGACTTCAAGGAGTAACCTGATCACCTGCAGCTGTTTGGGAGCTGCCCACGTGCAGCTCTGTACAGCTGCAGTGAGTTTGCTTTTCTTTTTTTCTACTCTGAGCACAATCATGGAATGACTCTGGTTGGAAGGGACCTCAAAGGTCATCTAGTTCCAACCCCCCTGCCATAAGCAGGGATGCCACAATATCATAAATAAAGTGATCATAACATCATCATGTCATCATAGAATGGATGATGTACTTAGCAGCTCATATGGTGTGTCAGCTTTCACAAGGCTAAAATTTTGAAAAGGTCTGACTCCATTAAGTAGCCCAATGTTCAGTACTAATCAATGTGCCACTTGCTATGGGGAAAACTAGCATTTCAATCTAACTTGTTTTATATTTACAGTTAAAGAGGTTAAATCTAGTACTTGATAACTGATGGAGGAAGAAGTTTGGAGGAGGGTGCAGACATGGAAGAGTTAGGGGAAAATATTTTCATAATCTTGAAAAAAATTGCAAGTGAATGTCAAGCAACTACATTGAGACGTGCTACTGGTACAGATTTGTACTTCTGCTTTATGACAATAGTTATATCTGTATATTGTAATCATTTCAGTTAATTTTTGCAACATTTTTCTCTGTGCTAGGTTGTGGTTTTGTGGGCTTTGCCCAACTGGGTAGCTGAACTCACTCCCCCTCCTCAAATGGAAAGGGGGAGAAAATACAATGGAAAGGGCTCAAGGGTTGAGATAAGGACAGGGAGATCACTCAGCAATTATTGTCACAGGAGAAACAGACTCAGCATACAGAGATTAATGTAATTTATTACCTATTACTAACAAGCTAGAGCAGTGAGAACCAATACAAACAAACAACTCAGCTCCTGCTGCACCCCCAGCCTCCTCGCAGGCAGGGCATTGTGAGAAGCTGAAAGGCCCTTGACTCAGTGTATGCACTGCTCTGCAACAACTCAAACAAGTAGGTACTCTTTCTGAGGAGAAATGTCTGTCAGGCATTTGAATGGGTTGCTCAGGGAAGTGGTGGCGTCACTGTCCCTGGGGGTGTTCAAGGACAGGTTGGACCTGGTACATAGGGACATGGTTTAGTGGGTGACGGTAGCAGGGTGATGGTTGGACCAGATGATCTTGAAGGTCTTTTTCAACCTTAACAATTCTGTGTTACACTGATAAGAGGCTAGAGCCTGACCTGGAAAACATCGTGTAGAACATGTGGAACAAGGTAGATAAGGCTGCAATTTGCTAGATCCTGCATTTTTGCCACCTAACCTTACCCATAAAAGTGGCCTAGAAAGCTGTAGAGGGACTCTATCAGGGACTGTAGCCAGGGAACCAGGAATAATGTCTTTGAACAAATGGAGGGGAGATTCTGCTTGGATGTGATGTGAGGAAGAAATTCTTCACTTGGAGCACAAAGCACACATGGGAATTAGGGCTGAAGAGGCACCTTGCATCTGTTCTTTTCCGTAAAGAATAGAATGAAATTACCTAAAAAACAGTGTTAAAAACAAACCCAGGGCACAGGATGAGAGGTGGAGGGCAGTCCCTGTGGCTAAGGGGCAGCCTTTCTCTCTGGCAAGCTGAATGGCCCAGGGGAGCCAGTCCCAGAAAAGGGGCCCTTGCCCCTCCCCCCCCCAAGCATCCTCCTTGTCCATGTGAGGGCATCTTCCAGGCTGCTCCCACCACAGCTGCCTTTGGCCACACATGGACCACTCCATCACAGAGGCTTGCTGAGGTCACAGTGGCCACCACTGCCCTGCCTTTGCTGCGGGCCCTATAAAATAGGACCCCTGCAGCTGACCCACCACTCACTGAGCATCTCGGCCCTCTGACTGCCAGCTTGTGCGGCAGGAAGGAGACCAGAAGAGCAAGGCGAGCAGCAGATCTCCTTGGTGTGCGAGGACAGCAATGCTGTCCAGTGAAGCACCAAGAAGGAATGCACCTGACCAGGAGATGTGTCATGGGCGGAGGGATAGCGCTGGTGGCACAAGAGACACCAGTGCCCAAGGGACCTCTGGCGCCCAGCCCACAGACAGGCGGTACCATTGGTACTGCAACAATGCTGAGAACAGGATGGCCCCTCAAGCACCCAGCAACAGGGGGCCTGGGCCTTACCATGGGAGCAACGGTGATTTGGGGCAAAGGTGGGAACATCAGGCAGAGAGCCACAGGGAGCAGAGGTGTGCCCATAGTCTGGAGCACAGTGTGGGATACAGTAATGGCCATAAACGAGACAGCAGTGTTGGACCCATGCATGAAAATCAACCCGACAGTGGCATGGGAATGAGGCGTGGGACTGGACGTCCCCCTGGTTCAGCACCGTGGCCTGAGAACATTCCAGATGGAAGGCATCCCGTTTGGGCAGTCCCGGGCAAGGACTGGCGTAGCCTTCTGCCAAACACCGTGGAGCCCATGGAGCTGGATCCACCAGATGTGGAGGAACTGACAGAGGTGGATCCACCTCGGCCAGAACAGACCTGGGACTTCTGCGGTATGTCTTTGTGCTCTGCCATCCAAGAGCACCGACAGCATCGCAGGAGTGCCTGGCGAGCCCCCTACTTGTTGCTCAGGCTCCATCGCAAGCATTAGCTTGGAGCCACCGCAGGCTTACCTGCAAGATGTCCTGGTAATAAACAGCTCTTGCCTATTCTCAGGGGTTGTGAGTGCTTCTTTTTTTTTTTTTTTTTTTTTTGGGGGGGGGAGGGGGGAATGGGCTACAGTTGCACTAGGGGAGGTTTAGGTTAGGTATTAGGAAGAACTTCTTTACTGAGAGGGTTGTTAGGCATTGGAATGGGCTGCCCAGGGAAGTGGTGGAGTCACCATCCCTGGAGGACTTTAAAATACGTTTAGTTGTTGAACTTAGTGATACGGTTTAGTGGAGGACTGTTAGTGTTAGGTCAGAGGTTGGACTAGATGATCTTGCAGGTCTCTTCCAACCTAGTTGAATCTGTGATTCTGTGAACAACAACAAAAAAATACCTTCCTCTCCATTCACTCTCTTCTACATCTTCCCCCTGAGCAGTTCAGGGGAACAGGGAAGCGGGCTGTGGTCAGTCCCTAATGCTTTGTCTCTGCTGTTCCTTCATGGTCACTCTCTGCCCAAGCCAGCATGGGTCCCCCATGGGCGGCAGCTCCCCCCAGACCCCCTGCTCCTGCGTGGGCTCTCCATGGGCCGCAGCCTCCTCCAGGCCACATCCACCTGCTCCACTGGGGACTCCTCCACCCATGGGGGGGCTGCAGCGTGGAGATCTGCTCCATGTGGGACCCATGGGCTGCAGGGGGACAGCCTGCTCCACCAGGGGCCCCTCCACAGGCTGCTGGGGAACTGCTGCTGCCTGCCTGGAGCACCTCCTGCTGCACTGATCATAGGGGCTGAAGGGCTGCTTCTCAGTCCTCTCTCCCAGCTGCTGTGGCAGAGCAGTTTTTTCTTCCCTTTCTTCAGTCTGCTCTCCCAGAGGCCCAACCAGCATCTCTCCCTGGCTTAGCTCTGCCTAGCAGCGGGTCGCTCTGGAGCTGGCTCTGACCTGACATGGGGCAGATGCTGGGCTCTGCTCACATAAGCCACCCCTGTAGCCCCCATTACCAAAACCTTGCCACGTAAACCCAACACATAGGTAACTGCAGTGACTTTTTTTTTTTTTTTTTTTTTTTTAACGATTGCTTTCTGTAATATAAGGGATGGCTTGAAGTTAACATAAATATGATACAATTTGAAAGAGATAATGGTGCACAGTGGAACCACAACACTGTGAGAGTGAGGTGAAACTATGAGGTGACGCCCTTTCAGCAGAGACCATTTTTTCCTAACAGAACTGAAATCTAATTAAACAGATTTTGTTATCCCTCATGTATTTAAAAAAACAAAGGTTCAGAACACACATTCAGGCATCAAAAGACCAAGGGAGCTGCATGATTAATCTGAAGTAAAAGTACAGAAGTCTTTCATTATTCATCAGTTAATGACAGTTAGGAGCAAGCTGCAATGTTTCGATAAATGAGAGATGTGAAGTGCTGGTGTGAAGCAGCCGTCTTCTCCTCAAAGTAGAACACAAGACTCAAACAAGCTCCTCAATGAAAATGCTAATTCCACATGATTAATCCTTTCTTCTCTCCTGTCAACATGAATATTAAGTAACTTCCTTTCCAGGGTCACTGTTGACTTGTAGCTGCTTTACTTCAGGCTCCCACACACAGCCTGACCTTAACACTTAAAATGGCCCTTGTTGTTCCTGCCCTTTTGACCTATCCTTCTCGCTCCTCCTTGTCATGCCGAAGGAAGTTTTTGTGGGCTGACTTGCAAGTGGCAAGCAGGCTGGGCTCAGGAACAGTTGCTCATGGGCTGCGTGGTGCTGACTGCTCCTTCCTTTAAGTAAGTGGTAGCTTCAGGGAAGTTAGCGATGAGTCAGCATTCTGGTTCAGGCAAGGCAAGAAAGGGCTGTTCTTCTCTGTGCATGTGTATGAGAGTGGCCACAATTGCTGGGCCGTAGGTTAGAGTATTTCATTTGTCATGTCTGTGTGGTTTACAATAGCTAATTTTCTTTAGAGGCCTAATACTCTAAAATATTGTATTACTCACTGTGATGCAGCCATGCTTTCCCATGGGTGATCTCTCTCCATTTCAGCATTACGTATAAGCTAATACAGACTTAAAGGTAAAAGACACGGTATGCTAGTTATCACATACACTTGGGTATATTAGCCACTGTGATTAAAAAATTGAATTTCATTTTTATGGTATTTGTGTGAGGAAAAGAAACAAGACCTGGTCTACAGCTCAATCTTTGATGTAGTTCTTCACGGTGTGCAGAGTAAATCTGTAGCATAAAGATATTATTAAATCAATACAGGCATGGCTATTATAAAAACTGATTTAAAAGATGACTGTGCCCTGTGGATGCATTCCAGATAATAACTTGACCCTCTCTTTCCTTTATAGTATCCCACAGTGACCCCTGCCACCTGCATATACTTTTGTTACGTTCCTCTCAGCTCTTAATCGTGCATCACGCCAACTGTTCCTTCGGTGTAGAGGGCCTAGCAGATGGGGCATTGATGCCATATAGGTTCTTTGGCTGTTAATGACTAGATACACGGCCCCTCCTCTTTTGTGAATATCTGCAATATCTCTGGTTTCAGCCAGGTTACTTAGAGTGTAGCAATGTCACTTCTGGAAAGTGGAAGTCTCTTATGGCATGTTAAAACACACTTTAAAAATGTAATTGTCACTCAGAGTGAAGGTCAGGTCTGCTTGATGAAGTTTTCAGACAGATTGTGGACGCTTAAGATTTGAAAATAAGGAGCAGTTTGAATTGTTTCTGTAATCTTAAAGGAGAACAAAAACTTCTGCTTATTCGTCCCCGATTATAGAGGAGAACCAATCTCTCTGAAACAGGCTGTGTAAAATCAGGTGTCTTAATTGGATGTTGGTTAGGTTCTTTCTGTGGTCATTGAAAAGACTTTTGTTAATGGTTCATCCTGCTCCTCCTGACCTTAAAAACTATGTTAGGGTGGTATGAATCTCTTTGGAACCACATTTGTTTTCCACTGAATAATAAGCCTGGATGTGTAAGTTAGACAGCTAAACTGAATTCTCCATTTAAGGTGTCATTTCAGAAGAAAGAGCTGTTGTGATAGGGGAAAAAGAATTAATATATTTCTACCAAATGCTTAGATCATGTGAGAATTAAATACATTTTGTGCTCATCTATTCACTGATAATACAAATCCTGAGCGTAAGTATGTGGTCCTGTACTTTCTAAATGGATAATGAAAAAAAGAGACTATTGTTTTTTGCAGCTGTAAGTTTGCAGATGCCTTTTGTTATGAAACTGAACCCTGTGTTAAAAAAAATGGGATGAATGTTTTACAATTTTAGTGATAAGCAATGGTATTCAGAGTGGATCTATCTGAGAAAGAGCTGACTTGAAAATTATATTGGAATGTAAAATTTACCAGTTCCATAATTTGTCTGATTATTCTCATAGTGGTCTTCCCCTCCTCTCTCATATGATCTTCCCCTCTCCCATGCTTCTATTCCTTATGGGATTGTTGACATATGTCTTTCAAGTAAGTTATGTTGAAGCTGCGACAGGGCAGGATATCAGGACGAGGTTCTTCACTGAGAGGGTGGTCATGCACTGGAGCAGGATCCCCAAGGATGTAGTCAGGGCACCAGGCCTGTCAGAGTTTAAGAAATGTTTGGACTATGCTCTCAGTTATATGCTCTGAATTTTTGGGTAGACCTGTGTGGAGCCAGGAGTTGGATTCGATGATCCTTATGGGTCCCTTCCAAATCAGGGTATTCTGTGATACATTCCTGTTCATTTTTTTGTAAAAGTATGATAGTGTGATATGGATAGTTATGTTCAGGAGCCGCTAAGAAGTGGGAGAGTGCCATCAGTTGGTAAGTAGGATTTGCATAGTTTTGGCTAAAATCTAGGTTTCTATTTTGCTTCAAAGTAGACTGAACTTGTAGAGTGAAGTTTATTTTAACCTCTGCTTAGGCTATTTACTCTCTGTCAGAATTGATTAAAGATAACTTTGATTATGGAGAGAAATCTGTTGTGCTTAGCTTTTACGATTTTCTTCAGTAATATCGTGATATCACCAGAGAGGATGAGGATGTCATGCTTTGGGCCATGTACTGCAGTGCAGTCAGAAGGAAGACTCCTTAGTTGTCCTGTTTGTTAGTTGAAAAAGACACTGTGTTAGTTACAGTTGTTATGTTCAGTGGAACTCTTTTGAGGTGAATTTTTAAGACTACCTAATAACTCCTTTTTTTTTTTTTTTTTTTCTAGAGAAAGATCTAGAAGACACATACATAGTCCATAGAAAACCTTGAAGTTTCTATTACTTAGATTGTGTGTGTGAGATCTCCTGTTTTAGAGAGGTCCAAAGTAGGACTTGCATTTGGCTTTGAACATGTTCAAATGTTGACTTGTTTCTAGTATTAAGGTATTTTTGCAAAGAACAGATGATTCTGCTTAATGTTTTTAAGTACAAATTTGATTTGTTTTTATAAATAAAGGTGTGTGTGTCTGTATTTTTATACCTATCTATCTGTGTGTATATTCAGTGATATCTCTGTAAAGTTTTCTCATGCTCTGCGTGGGACGTTCTCTCATGACATTCATGTTTGTCTTTCCCCCAAATGTGATACGGTTTACTGATGAAACTCGTTAAATTTATTTAACTTCAGAAACTAAATATCAATGTACAGTCATTGCATTGTAGTTTTGCTTATTTGATTAATTAAACTGTAATGGCCTTATTGAAGCTACTGACTCAGAGTAGTGCTCTTTAACTGGTTTTAATTAATAAAAATAGGATTTTTTTCCTACATCTTCTTGCATAGAATGCATTAAATCTATCCTGATCTTTCTAATGATTCTGTCACCCTCTGTCAAATTTCTACAGATGGGTGCTAGGTTGTGGCACTGGAAATGCTTACAGACAACGTGCTGACTATTACACACAACACCCCTGACTATTTGGCATTCATGCTGTGTGTATTGCTAAGAAGAGGCAGGTTAAACAGCAGAAGCAGGAGGTTAGATAATCTAGCGTTATAAAACGTGCAGTAGGTGAGAACTAGGACTCTTCCTGGATATAGGCACAGGTCACTATAATTCTGTTCTATAATTCTACAGAATACAATGTTTTTCAGTCTCTTAGCAGGGAAAAACTGAATTTGCTTGGGTATCCATGCTGCCATGTAGATGAACAATTGGCTGAAGGCTGTAAATAAAGGGTTACAATAGATAGTAATAAACTGATTTAAAGAAAGGCATCAGTTGGTTTGCCACAGGGATCTTTTTATTTGGATTGTGTCTTGTTTAACATCTTCGTTAATAATCTGAACGAGTGGGTAAACTGCATGCTAATTAAATTCACAGATGATACTAAGCGGGGAGGTGTTGCAAACATAGGGTGGCCAGATTTTCTAAGTGAAAATCTGACCACCTGTCATGGCAGGCACACAGAGGAAGGTTTTTAGCAGGGCTGAGGGAGGGGGTGTGCACAGAAGGACTTGACAGCTTGTGGGAGGGGAAGGAAGGCTGCCCACTCCACCCCCTCCTTAGCCAAGCACACCCTTCCTTTCCTTCTCTGGCATCCTCTGGCCTGAATCCATTGCATTTATGCTGTTTGCTGTCCTCAGGTCATAAGAAATTTACTAGGTACCTATTAGCAGAAAAACCAAACCACCTAATTGGGGGAGATGTGAAAGGTTGAGAGGACAGAAGGAAAAAGAAGCAAACTTCAGTCAAATCATCCTGGTAAGCCTATCTCCCAGTGATTGGAAATCTGGATGACATGGGTATTTCTTTAAGATGAAGATTGGAAGCTGAACCTTTCCCAGTTGCCTGATTTATGTTCTTCTGACAAATGTGGACCTACATATTTTATATAGAAGCTCTAATAGCAAAAGGGCACTCACGCCTCCCTCTCTGTATCTGTAGACTTGTTTAATGGTTGGATTTACATAAGTGCTTGTGGACCAGCAGGGAATGTAGCTCATGGTGCAGGGCACTGAGTAAGTGCCTTATGGAAGTCTTCTTTTCTCCCCTTTTTCCTGCTTATGTGAGATAGAGACATTACTCCTCTTGTGGCCTGGCCTGTTTTGTTTTGTTTTGTTTTGTTTTTTTCCTTTAAAAAAAAAAATCTTTTTTTTTCACATAATGTGGCTTCAGAAAAATTCAGTTCTTATGCTTCTGTCCTCACAGGATTTTGAAGTTTGAACACACGTTAACTA